>NW_020664446.1:1712692-1766647 GCF_002925995.2 Terrapene triunguis | reverse complement strand
CGGGTGCCGCAGGCCCGGCCCGTCTCCAGGCCGGGACCTCCCCAGCCGCCGTTTCCCGGACCCCTTTGTCGAGGAGGGGCCGGTGGGGGGGAGGCCTGGGGCGCCGCTCGCCGCTGGAGCTAACGCCCCCACGGGGTTCCGGCCGCAGCCAGGCGAAGCCCTTCGGCCGCCCTTCCTCCCTCGCCGCGGGACCGCCCGTTCAGCCCGAAACCTGCTCGCACGTGTTCCCTCGGGATTGATCCCCCTTCGGGAGGAGCTGGAGCGGGGTCCTCCCCTCGGCTCCCCCCGGCCGGCTCGCTCACGGGACCAGGGCACTCGTTTTTGTTAGGGTCCCCTTGGGTGTGCGGCTCCCGGGCACCCTCCTGCGGACCGCACCCAGTGTTTGGGGGGCAGCTGAAGGCTGAAATGTTTCTTTTGGCATGGAGAAAAAAAACCCTCCTAATGCGTGTTGCTCTTGGAGCTTGTTAAACCTTGGTCTTGAACTTGATTGCCACGTTACCCCGAATTGTCGTGAGTTCCTTCAGAGTTCTGCGGGGAAACCTCCTTACTTGTGTGCAAGAAATGGAGGATCCGTTGAATTAAAAATAGGAGGAACTCAGTTTTGCTAAATCGGAAGACTACTCTAGCCTAGAAGAAACAGCTCTTCTGTCATTTTTTCAATTTGTCTTCAATCTGCTTTGACTCTGCTACCTGTCTTATTCATTCAGATCATATTGCTTCCCTTGCCTAATATAAATTACTGGTCAGTAGATACAGTTTCTGGTGTATGTGAAGCTCAGTGTTAGACACTTGCACAAGGGACCCTTTTGAAATTTGAAAGATAGAGTGCAAATGACTTCAGAATTAACATTAGAACCTTGCAACTGTGTGTCTGAAGCAGAATCCTTGTCTAGTTTGCCTGTCTATCCTTGCACCATAATACTAGTCCTGTTTCTTGCTGGTTTTGATTGAATTCCTGAAATTTAACTGCCAAATGTATCTTATGCAGTGATAGTGACTTCAGCATATTGTAAACTGCATCTGTTATAACAAAATGTTTTAATTTTTATTCTGATTTTAGCCCCTTTATTCATTGTATAGAGTGACTTGAATTCAAAGTCAAAAGTACCAACAAAAACATACCTTTCCCTCTATCATTATGTAAAAGAAGGACACATTATGGAGAGAAGGAATGGAGTGAGTTTAAGGTTATTGTAAAGTCCTTGATTGGACACAGTATTCTGGCTCTTAATAGTCCTCATAAGAGTTAAGGGACGTATAATTCTGCCTGTAAACATTCTTGTTACATAGTGCTTATATAACAGTCACATAGGGACTGTGACAGGGAATGGATCACTTGATGATTACCTGTTCTGTTCGTTCCCTCTGGGGCACCTGGTATTGGCCACTGTTGGAAGACAGGATATTGGGCTAGATGGATTTTTGGTCTGTCTCAGTATGGCTGTTATGTTCATATTTAATTTTTTTCTAAAAAAAAAAAAAAATCTAGTAGTTCCTTTTCATTTTGTGGGTAACCTTCTCCAGAGAAAGAAAAGTGCAGTCTCCATTTTTCAGTTAGAGATGGTCTTTCATAATACAGATACTAACAGCAGAAAGTGCAAGAACCGAGAAGTTAAGTTTGTATCTGTCTGAGCTCCCTGGGTAGATAGTTTATCCCCCTTAAATCTCCTTGCTTCACTATGTATCTCCAGGACATCCTTAAGAAATTCTATAGCCTGATCCCTGAATTGATATTTTTATTCTTGTTTAATATATTCTCCCACATTTTCTAAACACAGCCCATCCTTTTTATTCTTCCAATATGTAAATATGTCCATAATGTCAGTGATTGCTCAGTATATGTAATCTGTAGTGAAACTTTCAGATTCACTTTAGTTCCTACTGAAAAGAGTTAAATGTATTTTATTGTGAGGTAGTTCAGCATTCTAGTTCAGTATCTGGGCTTTGAAACATCATTGTGTGTTACACTAAAAATCCTAACAAAGCTGTTTGGTATATACCTGCTCACCGAATCCATATGTGAGTATATTTTATGTAAATAAAATGTTCAGGGCTTGAGAATATACCAGATCCTATTAACTAGCAGCTAGTACAAATGATTAAATTGGGAGGTCCAAGGTTAATTAGCTGCTGACAAACTCTCCTCTACTCCTAACTACTGGAACAGGGGGATGTTTGGATTTCTACCAGAATGATGTCTCTAGATCCTGCTTAGGAGCTTTCTTTTGGATCAGTCTCTGGATAACAGACGTCTGTCATTTGACAACTACCTTGCTGAAGTTCTATGGCCTGTGTTATACAGGTCAGACTTTATCATCATAGTGGTCCCTTTTGGCCTAGAATCTGTGACCCACCTCTGTCTCCTTCAACTGGATGTGTTCTGCCTTTTCCCTTTGCCTCAAACCTGCCTGGCTTCTGGGGGACCATTATACTCTTCCTTCCTGGGTGCACCATGTGTGAGGGAGCGGGGTGCCTTCCTCTCCTTATCTTATATTTTTTGGATCATCCTTGAATAGCTTCAGTGCTGCTCTCTGGTGCTTCTCAGAGCTTTCCTTAACAACTGCATAGTGAAACTAAGAAATGTCTGGGCAATTCTATTGCTGCAGTTCCAAATCTTGTGGGTTTCAATGAGACTGCTGAAAATCGTGCCTGTTTCATTCTGCTGCTGCTTGGGAAAGCTATGAGAAGTCAGAGGTAATGGAGCTGTCTGCAGACTCAAAGAAAACATAGCATTGGGGCACATTTAGAATGTTCTTAGCAACCATAAGTCGTAGAAACTTTAAAAAAAATAAGCACTTAAATTCTCCAGGGATTGGTAATATTGGTTCCCTTCAGTCCCCTCTTGGTCCTCCCTCACCCTTTATGAATTGATAGGTGTGGTTTGGTATGTTTTTTTCCAGTCCCTGTGACTGTTTACAAGAGAGGTTATGGAGGAAATGGTTAATTACTAAGTTGACGCGTTTTTTTGGAGCTAAAGTACAAAAAACATTTTGTAAAAAGTCCAAAGTATAACAGTGTGAAGTGGCTTTTATCTTGATGGCAGTATGCCAGAAATAGTTTGAACCTCAAATTGATCAGTTTTATGAGGCCTCACTACTATTCATGATATCCAACTGAAATTGCACTGGAGGTATAAAAACCCAACTTTAAATACATAAATACATTTAGGGGTAACTTATTAGCCATAAATGGGTTGTATACAGCCTGTGTTCAGAAGCTGATCTCTTATTCTGCCGTGATAATTCCATGATAATCTTAATATTATAATAATCTTTATAGGAACTAAATACTCTATTGGAGGAAAAAAAGAGGAAATATCTACTTTGGGTATTTCTGAAGCACCTATCACCTTGGTAGCTGAGTGAATCTTATGTGGACTAGTGTTCTATTAGCAGCATCAGTCCAAAAAGAGAGTAGTTTGATAACAGTCCACAGAGCTTGATATCCAGAAAGCACTAAGAGGCTAGCAATGCATTTGGCCCCCCTATTGAGTACTAGGTTGTAATTCAGTCAAGGAGTCAGTCTTTAAGAATGCTGCTATACAAGGCTTGAAATAGATGGATAATCCACTAGTTCTGTTTAAGCAATGGTGTTACATTGGTAACCTGAAAGAAACTCTTTCAATTATAAGAATAATTGATCTGGAATTTATGATGTGGAAGTATCTTGGCTTGTGTATATGTTTCAGTGTTAAAAGCAAATTTAGCTGTTTGGATTCTAAGCTGGTATGCTACATTGAATTTACTCCCATTTTTATTGCTGGGAAAGTGCTGCGACCTAAGTTCCTTCATATGAATAGAATTGCATAGCAGTAGACATTTGGAAGTTTAGCTGCCTAAGATGTAAGCATAGGTTTTATGAGGTGTGTATTACATGCTCCTTCTATTATATAGCAGAAAGCATTAAAAGCCAATAGTACTAATAAAGAGAAAGTATACAAGATCTGTATAGTTCTGAAACAATTCTTATGGCTTCTAGTCTTGCCTGTCATTGAAATATTTGACAGGTTTCAGAGTAGCAGCCGTGTTAGTGTGTATCTGCAAAAAGAACAGGAGTACTTGTGGCACCTTAGAGACTAACAAATTTATTAGAGCATAAGCTTTCGTGGGCTACAACCCACTTCTTCGGATGCATATAGAGTGAAACATATATTGAGGAGATATATATACACACACATACAGAGAGCATGAACAGGTGGGAGTTGGTAAGACAACTCCCACCTGTTCATGCTCTCTGTGTGTGTGTGTATATATATCTCCTCAATATATGTTTCACTCTATATGCATCCGAAGAAGTGGGTTGTAGCCCACGAAAGCTTATGCTCTAATAAATTTGTTAGTCTCTAAGGTGCCACAAGTACTCCTGTTCTTATTGAAATATTTGGTTTATTTTGTGTCCTTATGTGATATCACAACTGATAGGGATGAACTAATAAACTGCTGCTTCAAAATATAGGACAGTTGGAGGCATCTTAAGGTTTTTTATGCAGTTTAGAAAGCAATTTGACTCTCACAGTGTTAGGGCAGTTCCAGTACAAATGAAGCAAAATTGTAGCTTATTTTTTAGTGAAGAATTACATTAGTTATATCACTGGTAGTTATGGAAAATTCATGGAATAATTTGCTTTTAATCAACAGCTGGAATATGGGTAAGAATAAAGTGTAAACTTAGGGTTTGCCTACATTTTGTCATCTGCTTCTCCCCACCCCACAGTGTACACAGTCCATCTATACTACCTTTGGACTAGGGCAGGGGTTCTCAAACTTCATTGCACTGCAACCCCTTCTGACAGCAAAAATTACTACATGACCCCAAGAGAGGGGACTGAAGCCTGAGGCCATGCAAGCCCCACTGCCCCGGGCAGGGGGGCCAAAGCTGAAGCACAAGCCCCACTGCCCAGGGTTGAAGTCCTGGGGTTTTGGCTCTGGGTGGTGGGGCTCAGGCATCCGCTTTGGCCCTGGGCTCCAGCAAGTCTAACGCCAGCCCTGGCAACCCCATTAAAACAGGGTTGTGACCCACTGTTTGAGAACTGCTGGACTAGGGGAACCCAGACTGGTGCAAATCACTTTTTACACCAGTGCAATGCATTTACACTAACAGTTTGCATTAGTGCAGATAGATACACCAGTACCCCCTCCAAAAAAAAAAGGCCCCAGTGTAGACAAGTCTGTGGCTATCACTTGGTATAAAAGCAGAACTTAGTTTGATTAGTTGCTGAAATGATCACTGTGTTCAGGTATGAAGCATATATTAACCTTCAGAATTTCTCTAATGCTGTGCTTTGGTTCAGAATGTTTATTAATTGTAATTAGGATACATTTTTTAGTTCTAGCTTACAGAGAATATTGAGTGGGGAGGTTTATAGCACCTCTGTGTTTGGCGCTGGTGCAATTGCTACTGAAATACTGTCTAGGTGTGGTATACACAATTCAAGAAAGATGTTGAAAAATTAGAGAGGGTTCAGAGAAGAATCACAAGAATGATTAAAGGGTTAGAAAACTTGCCTTATGAGAGACATAAGGACCTCAATTTGTTTAGTTTAACAACAAGAAGGTTAAGTGGTGACTTGATCAGTCTATAAGTATCTGTATGGGGAACAAAAAATTGATAATGGGCTTTTCAATCTAGCAGAAAAGGTATATTAAGATATAATAGCTGGAAGTTGAAGCTAGACAACTTCAGGCTTAAAAATAAGGGATGAATTTTTGATGGTGAGCGTAACGAATCATTGGAACAACTTACCAAGGGTTGTGGTAGGTTCACCCTCACTGGTTGTTTTTCTGAAAGATCTACTTTAGTTCAAACAGGAATTAATTGAGGGAAGTCCTGTGGCCTGTGTTGTACCGGAAGTCAGACAGAGATGATCACGGTGATCTTCTGCCTTATAATCAGTTTGACTTACCGTACCTACGTCTTTTTGTGAAAGGTATGGCAGACTGATCTAAAATTATTCATATTTCATCAAAAACTCCTAAGCAGTGGAGTTAGTAGAAAAATCTTGCTATCTAGCTGTTTTAACCTTCAGTGTGATTGGAAGAATGATATGTAACCAAGGAACAGGACTGAGAGTTAGGATTAGGAATAAAACCCAGATCTTCTACAAATTTGCTTTATGATCCTGGATAAATTGCTTCAGCTCTGTGCATCCATTCCCTCATCTGCAAAATGAGGGCAAGTTCTTGCCTCTCAGCGATGCTGAAACTTAATTTGCTAACCTATGTAACATAAGGTAGAAGGCATTCTCAGTGGAAATTATTTTCTTCAGAAGTGCCCTCTTCAACCCACGCTGACCTCACAACTGTATTTCAAACATGAAAAATCACTCGACAGGCCAAAACATGTTTACAGCAAGATACCTTGAGCTGGTTTAAAACCTCTCACACAGGTGGTCTGCTTCTTGAGTCCTATGATGATTGCCCCACATTCCTGGCTGTTGCAAGTCCTGAAATTCACCCCAGATCATGGACCAGGTCAAATAACTTGCTTTATTAAATATTAACAAAACCTATATCTTAAGTCAAGTAACTGTTTCGTACATGTTATTGCTGTAATTTGGGAGGTGTTCTGAGGCTGGAAAAGGATTGCATTGCAGGACATAAAGCTTTGTCTCTAGTTTAATTTTAACTAGGGGCTGGTGAAATACAAATTTCATCCACATTTACTATAGAATTTCCAAAATAATCACATTATTCTATTTTTGTACACATTGGAAAAATACTCTGAAAATTAGATAGTATCTTGCCCTGTTCTTCCATACCAGTCATACAGTAAAGATTTACAAGACTGTAAGCAGCTGCTATACACTTCTAAACGAACATCTATAACAAGAAACATGGAATCCTCTGATTTTTTTAGACATCCTTTTATGGGATTTTTTTACTAAGAAATAGCAGTGTTAATCCCAACACCTATTATGTATAGAAATATAATCTTCTGATTTAATTAGTAAGTTTGCTATAACTAAAAATGGATGAATAGTCCCCTATTCTGGTCCTTGTAGTTATCTTTAAATCCCCACTGCACATTAGTTAAATATGTTGGCTTTAGTAGTAATGTTCTGCCACCTTAAAATACTTTGTATCAAGACAAATAGTGTCTTGGGTCTTGTCTATACTGAGAATTTTAGTGTGTCTCTTCTCCCCCCCCCCCCCCCCCCCCCCCATGGTAACTAATGATGGGAGTAGCATTCCCTGAAATTCTCATTCTAGACAAGGCCTTAAAAAGACAAGAATTCAGCATGGTTTTAAGAAATGTAGCTCTATTTTTTTTTTACATTTATATGAAACAATACAGTAGGTAATTGCGTTTCTTTTATGTGAATTTTCAATCCTTGCTTTTGTCTTCCAGTTTTAATTGGTTCCTTTTTCTCTCTGTCCCTTCATCTTATTTTCATTTCCCTTACTTTGTACTTTCATGTTTATTGTGCACTGAACAATTTTAACAACAACAAGTTTTTGCTGTCATGCTGAATTATAAGCACATGTGGTAGGTAGGATTTTTTTTTTATAAATACCATGGTGATAAATGTTAGATACCTAGATTATAATCCCTATTTTAAATTGGTGACATCATTCTTGATTAAAAAATAGTCCTGGGTTAAAACTTCCTGTATTTCCCTTCAGGTCAAAGGTAAATTAAAATCAAAAGCTGAGTTAAAGCTTCAGTAGTTGGAGAGAGTGGTAATGGTAGGACACTTTTTTGAATTTTTAAGGAAGTGTCTAGTGCTTAGAGCACAGGAGTTGCGGGCTCTGTTTCCAGCTATCTAAAGCACTTCAGGATCTCTGGTTTAAGAGTAAAGGTTTTGTGGGGTTAAATTTACAAAACACTTTCCGTAATCACCTGTTTTCAGATGCTCACAACTCTGACAAAAAATGGAGCATCTTTTTCCTTTTACATTTGAGGCTGAGGTTTGAAAATTACAATCTGGTGTGGAAATAGTCCTCAGTGGGGACCTGTGCACAGTCCTGTTCCAGAGGAAACTAGTTTGGATTTGGGAATTATGGGAGTCTGACAATTATGTACTAAACATCAGGGCTCAAAACACTCAATATCTTCTCGCCTGAAGCCGAAGCCTGCTAGTTTGGGTAAAATGCACCTGTTTCTCTGAGCCCCCTTTCCCCCCCCCCCGACCTATTAAACTTACATAATCACAGCTTCACTTCTTCCCCAGTCTTTTCTGCTTTTCTATGTTAAGTCATTCCTGACATACTCTTGTTAATAAATTCTATTTCCCTTCTAAGTACACAGATTTGAATTCTCCCCATCCTGCTAAATACATGTATTTGGGGTTGTCCTCTTGTCTCCCTCCTAATGCTAGTGAATCCTCTTCCATTGTCTTCTCCCTCTGCCCCCCAAATTTTGGGTTACCTCTCGATTCTCACCACTGAATGAATACTGGGCTCTTCATTAACGCACGGCCTATAAATTAATGCTAGTCCTCCAGGACATCTGGAAAGTCCTGCCTTTTAGCAACTGTTCTCTGCATGGGCCACTTTGCTCCTGGCTCCCCCTCTTTTCTGGGAACAGCAGTAAGAAGTTTCCTACTTTCCTCTTCAGAGAAGTGGGTGTGTCTGCTACTCCATTTCTGTGTTTTCCTATAAAAGGGCAGTAGTTCCTGCTATTCTGCTCTCTGCATGTTCACTCTCCACTCCCAGAAAAGCAAGCAGTTTAGGGCTTCTCTGCTTCCTGCCTGTTTCCTCTCCTGCTGATGAAGCAACAGTGGCTTGGGCTGCTCCACTCCTTACTTTCCCACTCCCACCCCAGGAGTGGCTTCTTCCCCCAATTAAGCCCACCCTGAGGTAAAATTTCTGCTTGTCCTGTGGCCTTATCTACACTTGAAAAATGGGTGTATTTTATGTAATGATGAAGCTAACACATGATAGCTAACATGGTAAATTTCAAGTGTAGATAGGCCATGTCTTAGGATTCACTTTGACCAGCTACTTTGAGGTAAAACTACAATTTGTCCTGCTTACACTGTGGTGTTACAACTTATTAGCTCTCATTGTAAAAACACCAGCTTTTCCTAGTGTAGCCATGGCCTGAGAATCAGTTTTGCAAGCCCTACTGAGCATACACACTAGGAATTTTTTGCAGAATTTGGTAAGCACACATTAAGGATGCACTGACTGTGTTTGTAGCAAACTTAGCTTTGTTGTGAACTGGGTTGTACTCCTCAGTACTGAATTGGGTTGGACAAAGTTTAAAATAGTCTAGAGTCTGGCAAAAGGTCCCCTTCTGCTTTCCTCACCAAGTTGCTGTTAGCGAATGTACTAGGTTCGGAGCCACAAGGTCCTGAGTTCTTATTTTCACTGCTGACTTTTAGTCGTCTTAAGTGCAAATCTAGCCAAGGGCGGGTTCAGGTCTCCATCTTCAAGATAGAGGAGTCGAGTTCTGTGTCGTTCACTGAAGACGTTTCATTCTGTATTTTACAAACTGAATCTTGGTTGGCTGTATGGACGTTGGAGTCTGTGATGAGGTGTTTTCAAAGAGCAGGGTTGGCCCTGATGTTATTACCCAGCTGCTGTTGTGACGAATATACACCATTTTAACTGTTGCCCCTCACCTCAATCTGCTCTAGTTAGCTGGTGCCGTGTGGAACATATCAAGTGCTTTGTGATGAAAGGTGCTACATAAAGTTCAACTGTTACAAAGTATTTCCATGTGCAGGTGAAGTATTCTACCTCACTAGTCATCAGTTTATTGGGATTTTTTTCTGGAACATCAGTTTAGCATAAAGGTAGTCAATAATTATTATTGTTGCTTAATTGGTACTAGCTGAATTTGTTAGTGTGCCAAGTGATTTGATGGTAGATAACCACATGTTACATATTATCATTCTATTGTGTTTAATACACAGGATGGCAATAAATATTGAGGAAGTAGATCTTCCTTGGTGCTCAAAAGGCCTTTCTCGAGGTTGGCTGGATTCAAGTGGATTTATCAAGAAATGTGGCGTTCAGATAGTCTTCTAGCAAAATAGTTCCAGATTATGAAATTTGCATATAAGGCAGATGCACTTTTACAGGCCAGTAGAGCTTTAGAGTCCTGCAAACCAAAACTCCTTTTGAGTCCATCAACCTTGTTTCTTTAACCATCCTCCTCTCCCCTAAACTTAACTACCACACCGACCAATTATATGTTGTGTTCTCAGTCTAGCCACAGATCAGTCAGAGCTGGCACAAGTTTCTCCGTTCCAGCCCAGCAATCTTTTCCCGAATAGCATGTTTCCCGAGTTCAAGAGGAATAGTTTCTTAGCCAGGTTTCAGAGTGGTAGTCGTGTTAGTCTGTATCAGCAAAAAGAACGAGGAGTACTTGTGGCATTTTAGAGACTAACAAATTTATTTGAGCATAAGCCACTTTAGCCCACGAAAGCTTATGCTCAAATAAATTTGTTAGTCTCTAAGGTGCCACAAGTACTCCTCGTTCTAGTTTTTTAGCCACTGATCTGAGGCCTCCAGGCTTCTTGGAAGGAGCATACTGGGAGATCTACAAATTGAAGTAGAAAAAACAATGGTGTTGTGCAATTGGGCCCAATTGGATTCCTTTATAGGTTCTTCACAAAGTGCTTGCCTAGCTTCTTAAAGTCTGGGTTAATCCAGACAGGTTTGGCAGCTATTGCCTGTCATGAACTAGCTGAATGTTGGTGAGTCTTTCTTCTGTCTCAAGTTCAGGTGATGCTTGGCACTCTTGAACCTCTCTCATTAGACAGCCTCCTGTGTTGTGGTATGTTAATATGATCCTGATAAAACTGATGAAATCTTCTTTTCAGCCCCCCTTTAGATGCAATCTCAGATTTCTTAAATGAGAAGATTTTCAGCAATGACTTGAGTTGCATTTTGCTTTTTGCTTCTCTTCTCCTCCCCCCTCCCCCCCCAATTTGGCAAAACTAAGGAAGCTAAAGATGAACTGCAGTCACTTTTTATCTTTACATCTGTTTTATGACTTATAAAGATACTCCTAATCTTTCTGAACAGACAAGCCTATTTTTCCTTACCTTACTAGAAACCAGAATAGTGATGTCACCTGATCTCTGGCTCTCCCTCCCCAATCTGAAGAGAGGCACTGCTAGAACTTGGATCACATGAGTCTTTAACATCGCTTGTGAGATCCTTTTAAGAAAGATATTGGTAGAATCATCAGAAAAGAGAAGTGAACCTGAAAACCCCAACTTAAATTTTCTTGCTTGTGGTTTTTCTTCGAAAAACATCTACAGCTTTCTTTTGGCAGTTATTCTTAGTTTACAAGATCTGATCACTAGCATCTTTCCTGATATTTATTCTAAGATTTCTCTTGGTCAATTTGTTCCTATTACTCCTAATTATCCACCCTTATACTACTTTTTAATTCCTCTTCCCTGGGGTTGCAGTCTTTAAATGCTTAAATCGAATGGGTATGATTGTGTTCTTACACCACAACCACATCTGGTGTATCTTTCAACTTAATTGTTCAACTAAGTTCTAAATCATTCGGTACAATAAGTTATTATGCTTTACAGAATATACGGAGCATGAAAGAGCTGAGGGTCCGAAAAGCAATGTAATAAGAAATCATGACTGAGATGTGGGCAGTGTCGGAGCTGTGCAGTACTTTAAAGACAAGTCTTAGGGAATTTGATGTGTGAGGTCAGCCAGCTATATAGGATCGCTGTGACAATGAGTATCTTAAGACTGTTGGAAAAAATACAGTGGTGTACTTGAGTACCATGCAAATCTGTTCAAACTGTATATGTGAGGGAGCAGAGTTGAAGTAGTATGTACAACATTTTATTGAGTGAGTGCTTAGCTGTGCTTGCTACCTTAGTATTAAGGTATATTAATTTTTGATAGAATTTAATGGAATTCCATAATTTGATGAATATTAGATTTTGATGGAATTTCCTATGTTCTTTGGGGGGGAGGGGAATCCATAATGTGGAGCTATATCATAGAATCATAGGATTAGAAGGGACCGCAAGGGTCATCTAGTCTAACCCCCTGCTGAGATGTGGGATTTGTGGTGTCTAAACCATCCAAGACAGATTCCTATCCAACCTCCTTTTGAAAACCTCCAGGGAAGGAGCTTCCACAAGTTCCCCATGGCAGTCTGTTCCATTGTCCTACTCTTATTACAATTAGGAAATTTTTCCAGAGATTGAATCTAAATCTGCTGTGCTGTAGTTTGAAGCCGTTGCCTCTTGTTATTCCCTCTGTGGCAAGAGAGAACAACTTTTCTCCATCTTTTTGATGGCAGCCTTTCAAGTATTTGAAGGCAGATCTCATGTCCCCCCTCAATCTCTTCTTTTCCAAACGAAACATAGCCAGTTCCTTCAGCCTTTGCTCATAGGGCTTGCATTCCATCCCTTTGATCATCTTTGTCGCTCACCTTTGGATCCTTTCTAGTTTCTCTGCATCCTTTCTATACATTGGTGACCAAAATTGGACACAGTTCTCCAGCTGAGGCCTAACCAGAGTAGAGTGGTACTGTGACCTCCTGTAACTTGCATGCTATGCCTCTGTTAATGCAACTTGAGATTGCATTTGCTTTTCAGTCTCCCATTGCTGACTCATGTTGAGGTTGTGATCTACCACAACTCTCAGATCCTTCTCAGCAGTGCTGCTGCCAAGCCAGTTATCCTCCATTCTGTATTTGTGCATTTCGTTTTTCTTCCCTAAGTGTAGCACCTTACATTTGTCTTTGTTGAATTGTATTTTGTTGTCCATTGCCCAGTTCTCCAATTTAACAAGATCCCTCTGAGTGTTAGTTCTATCCCCCAAAGTGTTGGCAGCCCTCCCGCTTTCCCCAGCTTTGTGTTGTCTGGAAATGTGATCAGTATGCTCTCTCTTCCTACATCCAGGTCGTTAATAAAGATGTTTAACAACACTGGACCCAGAACAGATCCCTGGGGAACCCCACTTGAGACCTTCCTCCAATTTGACATCATTCCATGAATAGTTACTTTTTGTTTGCGGTTGTTTAACCAATTCTGTATGCACTTAATGGTAGTTCCGCCAAGACTGCATTTCTCCAGCTTCCTTATCAGAATGTCATGGGACACTGTCAAAAGCCTTGCTGAAGTCCAGGTATATTATGTCCACTGCATTCCCCTTATCCACCAAACCAGTTATCTTGTCAAAGAAATATGGTAAGAAGTTATGGAAATCAGGGTCCCAAAACCTCACAGGCGCATCTCTTGAACATCTTAGGAAGTCCACTGGAGAAAGACCCTCTCCTGTGAACCTATTGTAGCTTTTATCTTACAAGATGCACAGTGAGTCAGGCAAGAGTTCCTTTCTCTTTCATTGCACACTAAAAACTTTTCTTGTCTTAGCTAATGCAGGCTATACTGTGTCTTTCTGTCTCGCTTTCTTAGCTGTGCACTTTGAACTCTAAGAACTCTATACAGAATGCACTGAGCATGCATAGAATGTTTCCTTAACAGGTCATAACTGTCAAAATGAAACCAATTTTCACCAGAACACTCTAAGAGACTTCTCAATGAGGGCTATTTCCATGCCAAATTTAAACTTTCTAGCCACAGCTGTTTTGGAGTGGTTTTTACTTTTTATTAAAAAAACAAAAAAAACAAAAAAAACCTGATATTTTTAAATAGGGGATAAGCACACCCCATTTTCCTTGTATTCTAACAGCTGAACTACTTATGAGCAAACTTTGCAGTAAAATTCACCTTTTTGGGTAGAGACCAACTGTGGAGAACTTAATTTCTGAAAGTTTCACCTTTCAAGCTGAATGGAAGTATTTATGTAACCATAACTACTTTGATCACTGCTGTATTCTCTGTAATGAGGGCCTTGTGTATTCCATGTGAAACTTTCCATGACATCCACCCCTTGCCATGGAATTATGCTCTTGAATCTAAAGCTTTCATTAAAATTTATCCCTTATGGTTGCAAAGAAAACCTGAGCTGAGTCTAAACCGATGGAGTGTCATCACTTTGCATCTGGAGGTAGTTTGAAACAATGGCTGGACAAAAGAATATTGACTTTCTAACATAAAGATGATTTTAAATGTCGCCGTTTCACAGATGGTTTTAGCAGAGATATCCAGTTAATTTGGGATTGTGGAATAGGTACTATTGTGCTACCATATGTCAAAAGCCCAATTACTCAAACTTCCACCTTCACTCTGACAACTTCTACAGCACACTTACGCATTGTTCTACATTTTTATATTAACAATCTAAAAGGAGTATAGGGTAATTGTATTGAATGACTTAATCAGTTTCATATTTGATTAAAAGATGCTTTTTTAAAATTTAAATTAGACTTGCGGAATTGAAGTCTAACTTGTGATGGTGCGTATGGGTCATTGACTATGATGAACAGATTAAGGACTACTGCCTCAAACTTGCTCATCTTTCTGCTATTAATGTACTCTGAATTGAATTCCTTACTCAGAATAAGAGGCGGGTACAGAGGACTTGAAGATTACTCAGTGCTACTAGTTAGAGTAAAAGATACCTATGCTACACTTCAGTGCACCATCTACGCCCGCATCTTTCCGTCCCCAGCCATACTGCAGCAAAGCTACACCTCTTACAGCGTAAAGGCATATGATACCGCATACGTGACTGACATGTTACAATTCAATGAACTTTTTATTTAATACACTTTTAAAAGTATAACTTGCATCTCTTCTACTACTATTCCCTCCCTGGCTTCACTCCACTTCTTTATACATAAGATCCTGATGTATGTCTTCCTGAATTGTCTTCAGCCTTTATCTCCATTTCCTACACTGTGTTCTCTACCTCCTCCTTTCTTCTGTCCCCCTCCCTAAAAAAACCAAACTTTTCTCTCAATACAATATTTTTATACCATTCTTTCTCTCTTCCCATCAATGCACACCTCCCTCACTCTCCCATCTACTTGCACTGGTCTACAATAAAATGTTTGTTTGGATGTGATTGTGAATAATTGAGCTAGCTGATACAATGCTGACCATGACTTAAGTCATTGCAGACCAGGACAAACTGTGTTCAGCATTGTCTGTCCAACCAGTCCATAAAAAAGCTTTGAAGAACAGCAGCTCTCCCTGCTTTCCCACTCAGAAAGGGCAGAGGCATCAGGCTGCAGTGAAAGGCTCCCAACCTGCATGCAGTTGAGGAGGTTGGTTGAGCAGGTCGCATGGAAATTTCCTTTGGTGAGACCACACCAGAATGAGTGCTATGGAACTATGGGCATAAGCTTCTTCTCCCTCTCTTCCCCCCTCCCCCCCCCCCCCCAAAAGTCCCCTCCTCCCTCTTCCATAGATATTGGGACTCCTTTTCCCACAGCTTGCAGAGCAAGCAGGAAAGTTTCACTGAAATACTCCTGAATCTCAGGGAGAGGCAAGGTACCCCCATAGCAACCAGGAGGAAGAAATTCTTGTTCCCAGCCAGCAACTAGACAAGATCCATGCTGAGACAGTTGATACAACAGAGTATCCCACTATTTACTTGAGGCCTCTGCTGCCATGAAAGATGCCAGCTCCTACAACCTTTCTGTTATAAACAAATTGTCTCCAGTGGCTCCAGCTTCTCATTCTGTGTGTCCAGTCCTCACTCAGCCAGGACCCAGCAGCAGGGAATATGGGGTGAAGTGATTGATCCCCTTCCCGGAGAGACTATCTCCCCTTCCAGTCTCTGGGGTTCTGAAGGAGGTACTAAAGAGTTTACTCTTTTCCTTAGGAAGACATACCTGCAGACAGTCTTTTCAATCTCCTTGGTAACTCACACTCCCCATCCCAGGGCCCCCTACCCTTTTCTCTTAGGGGTTTGGCCTAAGGACTGGTGAAGGATATTGTTCACAATTACTCTCAAAGGGACTTAAGCTCTTAAACCTCTCCTCTAGATCCTCTAAAAAGGAGATATCTCTTCAGCTGAAGCATTGAGGGCGTTACCATAGACTCTCAATTAAGCTACCCAGAAATAGCATGAATTGGGGGAGGGGGTGTCCAACTTCACAAGTACAAAAAATATATATATATATGAAACGCCAAAAAATAAAACTTGCAAAGTTGAAGAGCTGCCTAATTCTTCCTCCCCTGGTTTGAGGGTGTAATTAAGGTGGAGTGGGAATTTCCCCTGCTGGCCTCTTTTATTGCTGCATGTAACCTGCTGGCCCCTTTAATCGCTGCATGTAACCTCACAGCCAGTGTGGATGCAGTGTGCCTTTCACTAACTAGCTACATGTACCCTACATGCTGCTGTAAGTATAGGCAAAGTCTCAGAGGAAATTGACAGATGTCTCTTTCACTTGAGGTTTCGATACTAGAATTATAAAGGACACACATCAGGGCAAAGTCAGCTGAAGCAAAGGACAGTCTGTTTTTTTAACAAGATGGGCTAACCATGGGCCTCAAGGCCAACACTTTTTGCAGAAACAAGTCAGTGACTGCAGGTATATTGCTCTGTAAGAAACCCACATGACTGTTACTTAATGGATTCCTGAGGACTGCCACTCTTAGTCCTCTGGCAATACACAGGTTCCTGTTATGACCTTGATTGACGGGCTACAAATCCTAATGAATCTCCTTTCAGTTTCACAACTGTAGGTCTCTTCCTTTTTTCTCTGAAAGTATCTTGCCTATTTGCCACCTCCTTGCCCAAGAGGGTTTTGGGGCATAGGCCGCTCTCAATGAAACCTCTGTTACATGTCTGTCACTGGTAATACTGTGAATTAACTGGGCCTCCATCCCTAAGGACACCACAGTCGTCTTCATATGGTAGGTGGTATTGTTCTTCTGGTGGAATCCAAATATCCTAAGGAAATAAAAATGCACAGATTAGATGTGAACAGCCCCCTCTTCCTCCGATGCTCCTGTTTGTGGGCAAACCCGCCTCAGTTCCTTCTCAATGGTCCCTGGCTAGAGACAGAGCTTTGATCCTTAACCTCTTTAGAATTGTTAATCTTTAGCTACCTGTTCAAGCTGCTTTTCTTCATTTATCTTTTATATGGCTGCCTTAAAAAATAAATACAATGAAAAAGGAAAATGATTTTGTTCTTTCTTCGACCCCCTGTCTGGACAGAGTATCAGGGTATGCCCAGCTCCCCTAGAGTTCAAGAAATGTCTCAGTTGCAAGGAATCTATCCCAGTGACTGATGGACATGCTTAGTGCATCTGCTGCTTGGGAGAAAAACATATTCCATAGAAGTGTGGTTTGTGTCAGCTACTGAAGCCCAGATCCAGAAAGCATAGAGAACAGAGGCTCAAACTCCTACTTATGGAGGCAGTCTTTCAATTATCTGAGCCGCATCAAGACCCTGGTCGGTGGGAAACCTCACCCCAACTCTTTACTAAGGGAAGTGAGCCCAAGAAGATCTCCACACGCCACTCATGTAAGGCTGCTAAAAAAGGGCTGTGAGTCCCCACAGCAAGCCCCGATTGAGCTGAAAACAATCTCTGGCTCGATCAGTATCATCAGTACCGACGGCACTGAAGCTGTTTAAATCTGGTATCCCTGGCTTTTGTGATACCATCCCGACAGAGTGTGTTGGGTTGCCTAAGGACACAGTGGGCACAGGCAAGGAACCATTGGTATCATCTGGGCATGAGAAACATAGAAAATCTGCCCCCGGGAAGGCTCCTGTGGTACAGATATTGACATTGGTACATGCCAGGCACCGACAGACTATACTGTCAGGTCCACATCACCGACTCCTTTGGCACAGGCATCTCGGCACTGGAAGCCACCGCCAGTATGGACGCCTCTGCCACCACTGGACTTCTGGTATGCGAGGGACCTCTCTGTGTCTGACACACCGGATTCGCCTCTGCTCAGTACTGGGGCCCCGGTACCGAGTTCACCTGGAGATCCTGACTCACCAGCAACCTCTTGTCATGCACCACCTTTTTCATCCTCCAAGGCAGAAAGTGAGGAAGAGGATGTAGTCTCCCATCACTCTTCTCATCCTCCATATGGCGCCCAATTCTGCTGTGAACCACAACCATACCGTCCACATGATCTGGGCAGCCATGGTAACAACCACCAGGCCCCTTCCCACCCTCACAGTGGCCCTACTACAATCCCGGTCAGGCTCAGAGAACCTGCATTCCAAAGCTCTAGTGTGGCCTACCAGCAACCAAGGAGACAGCCTCCTTCAGCTGCTGCTTTGAGGGCATCTGAACTCCATCTCAACAGACAATGGAGGAACAAGAGGCTGAAGTGGAGGAGGAAGTTACCCCTAAGGCTCACGTCTCATCCTCACCAGATGAGACGACGATGCCCCCTCTGCCATCGACGGTAGATAACTTTAAACTATTTCAAGAACTGGCATTGCAGTTGGCAGAGGCACTACAGATACCACTACAGGAAGTGACCAAGTCATACCACAAGCTAGTGGACATTCTACCTTGTCCAGTGTAGCCTTCCCTATTAATGAGGCACTCTTGGACGCTGCCAACATCATGTGGCAGCCCCCGCATTGGTCCCACCAACATGTAAGCAGGGTGACAAAAAATATTATGTGCTGGCAAAAGACATGGAGTTCCTTTTCTCCCATCCGCTTCCCAATTTGATCATAGTGGATGTGGTCAACTCAAAGGGCCACCAGCACCATTTCAAATCAAACCCCCTACGACCGTGATTGGAAGCAGCTGGATCTTTTTGGCAGGAAAATATATTCTTCAGTTCCATATAAATATGATTACCAGAACTACTCAAAATTCAGCTCCCTCATTGAGCAGCTCCCAGATAAGCCGAAGGAACAATTCAAGGCCATTGTCACTGAAGGCCAACGGGAGATGAAGACATCTCTCCAGTCTGCAGGCGCCATCTCTGACACGGCAGCACGTTCCATCTCTACTGCCGTCATGATGAGAAGAGCCTCTTGGCTGCACCTATCTGGCTTCCCAAAAGAGGTTCAAACAACTGCAGAGGACCTTCCTTTTGAAGGGACAAAACTGTTTGTTGAAAGGACAGGCGCCTCCCTCCACACATCTCGGTATAAGAGAAAGTATAGCCCTCAAACGTCATTCAAACCCTGCTCCTTGCAAATATCCATTGTAAGTCATATGAACCTCAGAGAAGGAAGTTCAGGTTTCCCAGATGGAAACAGTCGGGATCTCAACCTACATCCTCAAAGCTACAGTTTTTGATAGGTTCGCCGAGGCTGCACCCAACCCTGACACAGTGCAAGGACCGGGCCTGCCCCAGAAACATCCCAGGGCCCTGCCCCTCCATGCCAGGTGCACCAGGTGTGGACAGGCAGGCTCCGCAAGACAGGATCCAAGTGTGGAGAGGCTTAGTGTGGGAGGCTCCAGGTGCGGGTTGAGAGGGTTCTGTGTGGGGGAATCTGAGTGCGGACGGCTCAGTGGGGGATCTGGATGCACAGGGGCTTGTGGGGGGGGGGGTTCTGGGTGCACTGGTAATAGGATATTGCAGGGTGGTCTAGGGAAAGGTGGTTGGGGCTGTGTGTTTGGGGGGGGCTCAGTGGGGGTCCAAGATCCTGGGAGTGTGGGGTGGGGATTCAGGTGCAACTGGTTGGGGCTTGGTGGGGTGGGGAGGGGATCCAGATAGCAGGTGGCTCATCAGGGTGGTGCAGGGCAGGGGGAGTGGGACTCATTGGGGGGTTCTGAGTGCAGGGGGTGGGGCTCGGCAGGAGGGTCTGGGTATGAGAGGGTCTGGATGCAGGTGGGTTGGGCGGATGGGGGAGTGGCTCCCTGTACAGAGATCCCTCCTCCTGCAGCTGTGGTGCGATGGGGGTGGGGGAGGTGGAGTTTACACAGGTTCCTGCAGCCGGGGGAGAAATCTGGGGGTGGGTCTGATCCAGGCCCAGATTCTGTGCAGGGAAAGAAGTTCCGTTCTCCCCAGCCTGGACTAGTAGCTGAGCCCAGTGCAGGGTAGGAGCCACTAGCTAGGTCTTCCCCAGTCCCACCACCTGCCCCACAGTGGTTTACCTCTCTGCCAGCTGACCTGGGCACCTGAAACATACCGCTGGGGAGGGTCGCATGACTGCTCTTCTGGCTTCCCTTTGCTTCCCCGTCAGTCATTTTTCTGTGGGGAAGCAAAGAAATCTGCGGGGGACATAAATTCTGTGCATGTGCAGTGGTGCAGAATTCCCCCAGGAGTATAGCTCATGCCAGACTGCACATGGGATGCCTCCAAGCATGGTTTGGTTCAGTTTAAAGACTGAACAGAGACAACATAAACTACTATCAATGCCCACCAAGATTAAACAATCCTTTAATTGGTGGAAAGACCCAATAAACGTCTGCACGGGAATCCTGTTTGTTCAGCTTTCCCCATCACTACTCCTGATCTCATAGGATGGGGCGCACATCTCAACGATCTCACAGTGCAGAGCAAATGATCTCCATCCGAGGCATGCCTTCGCATCAGCCTGCTCAAACTCAGTGGTCAGGAATGCGCGTGCTCACTTCTTCCCGCGGATCAGAGGCGCACACGCACACAAGTCATGATGGACAATATGGCATATATTACAAACTGACAAGGAGGTGCCAGATCATGCTTCTTGTGCATGGAAGCACCAAAGGTCTGGAACTGGTGCATTCCCACAATATCAGCAGCCTACCTACCGAGAGTGCACAACACGATAGTGAAGAGTCTCACCCGCAAATTCCCGCATGACCACAAATAGGAGAAATTCAGTGATACTCCCCGACCTATTTAGACAATAGACCTGTTTGCCACTTACCAGAATAAGAAATGTCCACAGTACTGCTCCAGAGCGGGGCTTGGACGACACTCCATGGGGGACGCTCTCCTCTCATGGGACTAGGGTCGTCTTTACACCTTTTCCCCCATTCCCTCTATTGCTGAAAGTCCTGTTGAAAATAAAAAGGAAAAAAACATAATACTGATTGCTCCCACGTGGCCCAGACAGACTTAGTATCCTTACCTGTCACAGCTGAGGCTGTGTCCACCGATGACTCTTCCAACTACTCCTTACCACTTCTCACAGAACAAGAGACACTCTTCATCCCAACCTGCAGATACTGCAGTGCAAAGCCTGATTCCTTCATGGTTCTAGCACGAGACATCTTGCTCTGAGGAGGTACAGGAAGGGTTATATCACAGTAGAAAAGTAGCTACCCATTGTACCAGCTTACAAAGGTGGACTAGATTTTGAATCTGGTGCCAACCCAAATGTGTCACTCCGGATCCAGATGCGCTGCCAATAAGCCTAGACGATCTATTGACACTCCCAGAAACTGGAAAACTATTAGCTTGCTAAAAGTCCACTTAGCAACAATTGCGACCTTCCACCAGCAGGTTGAAGGGTACTTTCTCCCCACCGACTATGAAGAGGTTTTTAAAAAGTATAGTGAACCTCTTTCTCAATGCAATCTTCCTTCCCAACAATGGGATCTCAACCTAGTACTTAAAGGATTGACTAGTCTGCCATTTAACCCATGGCCACGTGTCCTTTAACTCACCTCTCCATGAAGATGGTGTTCCTGATCATCATCATCATCACCTTGGCTAGAAGGATAGAGGTGATGGCAGCGCATCCCCTCCACCCCCCCAAAGTGTTCTTCCCTGACAAAGTCACGCTTAGACCATATCTGAAGTTCACCCCCAACCTGACTTCCACATTTCATGTGAACTAGCTCGTCCACCTTCCAACCTTTTATCCCAAACTTCATCAGGATAATAGGGAAGCCATACGCTCCAGGTGAGAAGAGCCGTGGCCTTCTATTTGGACAGGACAAGAGTTTTAAAAAAAATCTCCGAGACGCTTCCTCTCCGTTGCAGATGGGTCCAAAGGCACTGCGATTTCAGTTAAGACTCTCCAAATGGGTCTTGAACTGTATCAATCTCTATCAGATTTGCAATTTAACTCCCCCATATTCAATACTCTCACTCTGAGGTGGGTCTTCTCGTTTGTTACCTTCTCCAAGGGTATCCCTCTATCAGAAATCTGCAGAGCAGCTACCTGGACATCTGCACATACCTTTGCAGAGCACTATGCCATCCTAGGGGACATTACTCAAAGTAGTAGTAGTTACTCACCTTGTGCAGTAATTATGGTTCTTTTGAGATGTGTTCTTAAAGGTGCCCCATGACCCACCTCCTCCCCTCTACTTTGGAGTTCTTGTCAATAACTCTGTGGTAGAGAAGGAACTGAAGAGGGTTGACCTGTGCAAGGCTGGTTAGCCTTGTGGTAAAGCACAAGGGGGAAGCAGTGCATGCGCAGGCTGAACGGACGCTGCCACCAAAGTTCTCAGATCAGCAGCACAGGGATGCACCTACAGTTGAGCTCCCATAGAGGGACACATCTCAAAGAATTTTTCCTTTCTCATGTCAAAAAAGCTGCTTGAAAGAGCCACCAGAAAGTGATCTCCAGGGGACTCTAGGACTGAAATGTCCTCCTCTTTCTCTATCCGAGGAGGATCAAGGGAAATGTAAGAAAAAAGTCTCTGATGTTCCGCTCTCTTTAGTTGCTTCAACAAAAAGCACACAAGCCTTTGTATTCTGGACCAACCATCTTCCTCACTGTCATTGCTCTGAGACTTCTGGAAAAGGGAGTAAGATGAGAGACAAAGAGGTGCCAAGTGAAATATGCTTCCCATGAGTGGCATGAATCCAATACACTTCTTGGGGGGAAGGCTAGCTCTCTGATTCTGACCCAGATCAGAAAGAAGAGATTTAGGATAAGCATTTTCCTTCTGATCTGTTTTAGCACTATTACTAGATATGCCTCTAGAGGAACTCCCTATGAAGGAGAAAAGGAAAAGCCTGTCTGATAAAGTGAGATTACTGGGTGATAGTACCTCTCTAGTTCCAAGGTAGAACTGTATATTCCTGTAAATCTTCCCTTCTCAGAACATTTCAAGGAGGAGTGGGAGCTTCCAGCAAGGCCAAAAGAGCAGGGTGGCTAAATAGTGCTACAAATGTCCACCCAATCAAAATCAAATCTGGCCTCCTTTCTAAAGGTGGCTGAAGACCTGCCTCTCTAGTTAAGGACACAGCCATTCCTGTAGCGGATCCCACAATTAGGAGGATTGAATTGGCAACACATTTCTGGAGCTTGAGCTGTCCCACTTATTTTGCCAGAACAATCCTGGCATGGGTTTACAATGTGGCTGACAGTACCTCTAAAGCAGAGTGAGTCTGTTAAACTGGGCACATCTCTCTAAAAAGATGTCCTTTTGCTGCATTTGTATCCGACTCCTCCCTTGATGCCCTCAGATATTAAGCATGGGCCAGGGGCTGCAAGGTGGTAGCACGCCCACATGTGGCTCCAGGACTGGAAGGCAGGCTCACAGGCTAAACTGCTTTTAGCCACTTCCACAGATTGCAAGCTGCTCAGCAATACCATGAATCAAGTTGGAGAGCCACTAGTAGGAAAAATGAGACCTGTGCCCCCAGCAAACAATATAGGAGAAGCCTACAGGCCGTAGTCTAAAGCCGGGAGTCCTTCTGTGCTGACCAGTATAGAAAATCCTACAGGAAAGGACCCAACTACACCAGAAGAAAATGGAACAGATGTGGGGAGGGGAATGTGGCAGTGCAGGAAAATTCTCCAGTCAGACCTCATGTTCCTCAAAGCAAACATGACTTGCAGGCAGCATGGTCTGGGGTGGAGCCCCAGTGGTAGTTTTCAGTTAGCAATGTTTTGGCCTCTTGTGACCTTGCTCAATTGGGTTTTGGAAATTGTTCACTGGGGATACCTTTTGGATCTCTTAGCATATGTCCATGCCCTGAATATCTGACCTCTCATGTCTGTGGATCCTTTGACAAGACAGGGCATGTAGCCATCTATCCTACATCTCCCTTCTTACAGACTGGCTGAGAGTACATAGCCCAACTTGGCAGTTTCACAGATGCTTTCTACGCTTTGCTTTCATAGCACAACACTACCAGTGCAGCTTACTGCCCTTTGGTTTAACAACAGCACCAAATGTTTCTGAAATGCTGCTAGTATTAATAGCAGCTCTCAGGAGGTCATCCAGGTCTTCCCCTTCATGGCAGCCATCTTTTGTGGGATCAGTGGCCTCCTGGGTGGATGGAATTCAGTGGGCCTGTGGTTCCATGGGGGCACTACAAAGCTTCCTCCTATTCCTCTCTCAATAGTGTTCTCTGCATCTGAGAGGACACTGACTTATTCACCATCTGAATGATCCATCAGATGTGAGTCAGGCTTCCTAATAAGTGATCTAGTCAGGGGAGTTATTGCTATAGATACTGTCTTAGAGGGATTGGGTGCTCACAGAGGGTCAAAGACTGTCTAGGGCAGTGGTTCTCAAACTTTGTACTGGTGACCCCTTTCACATAGCAAGCCTGAGTGCATGCGCCCCCCCTTTATAAATTAAAAACACTTTTTAATTAACACCATTATAAATGCTGGAGGCAAAGCAGGGTTTGGGGTGGAGGCTGACAGCTCGCAAACCCCCATGTAATAACCTCGTGACCCCTGAGGGGTCCTGACCCCCAGTTTGAGAACTCCTGGTCTATGGGATCTGGTCCAAACAAAAATAAACATAGCATAAACTGGCTAGAGGGCGATCTGATATGGTCTCAAGGCTCTGAGCCATATCTGGATTCCCCTCATGTACTGATCATGACAGACAACCCCATAGTCATTCCATATTTTGATTGTTACCCCACCCGTTCTAAGTCCACAATCCTTCAAAGAGAAACTTCCCTCCTGAGGATTTGAGTAGAGGAGAATCTGCTCCCTTAACATTCCAGGGAGAATGAATGTTATGACTGACTGGCTCAGCAGGCAAGAAAGAACATTCAGAATGGGAATTAAACCCAGAGGGTTCCATCTCCTGGTAAAGGAATTTCGTCTCCCGGCAATAGATTTATGTGCCTCCCACCTGACACACACAGCTTCAGGGTTCTTTTCTTGCCAGCAGGATTACAAAGCCAAGGCCCTGTTGACCAAGTGGCCAAAGGGATTCCTATATGCATTTTCTGGTAGCCCATTCTGGCCAAGAAGGCCTTGGTTCTCCAATCTCCTCGATGTAGCACAAAGACCTTTCATCAGCTTTCTATCCAGAAGGAATCTGCTTTTAAAGCAGCCAATAATGCATAAGAAGCTGGACAGACTGCGTGCCTGGCTCTTGAACAGTCTCAAGTCAAGAGGTAATATCCTTGCTTCTAGCTTCCAGAAAGAATGCTACTAAGTCAGCCTATTCATGAGCTTGGCTGAGGTTTTCCCATAGCTGGCAGGACAAGTATCTCTTCCCAGTCCTGTCCCGTCCCCCAATATCTGCATCAGTACCATAAATTCTTGACTTCAAATTGGACTCAGGCCAGTCCTGGTGATTCAGACACTCAGAGGTCAAGTAGCTCCTTTTTGTCTAGTGTCCTTCGTGCAGCAGGCAAGATGTGGATTTAATCTTATCCAGATTTCCAATGTTATATTTGGAAAGCAGTCTCCTCTGCATCTGGTCCTGAAGTACACAAGGGTTTTTCCATGGCGTATACATCTGGTTCTCAGTGCTTTACTGGCTCTCCATGTGAACCAGTCAGGAAAGTGTCTCTCAATACTTCCTAACCAATTGAAGTGGCATTTTTTTAAAGCAGTCTCTTCAGCTTGAAGGATCTGAGTTGGAAGCTCTCTCTACATGAACTCTCCAATACTGTATCTTCCATAAAGATAGAGGTATTCAGAACTAACTTCCTTCGTACCAAAGATTATCTTGAGGTTCCATAGAGCTCAGGAAACTGTCCTTCAACAGAGCTCTCAAAATATAAAATTAATCACACAGCTCAGTTCAGCAAAAGCAGAAATAAAGGATCAGTCTATCAACTGGTGTCAGAGGGCTTCTTTTCCTTTATTTTCCATTTCCAGGTGGTGAAGACATTTTATGCTTCTGAGATTCAAGTAAAAAAATGTAACTCCATCTTTGAAAATCAACTTACTCTTTTAGGTGTGGCAACTTCATAGGCAGAAAGATCACTGCTATGAAATTCCTAGTGTCTCTGGATCTGTGGACCTCCTTACGTTTTCTTATTTTTATCTGTATCTGTGCATTATCTGAAAAAATATTTGCTTGAGGTAATGAGGTCCACAAATCCAACCAACCTTGAATGGGCAGTAAACTTGGGAAAGATATGGGATTATTAACTGGCACTCAAGTTTGTTCTTCACTGAAATTCTTTGCTCTGTAGGAGAATTGTTAGTGTTCAGTCTTAATACTTAATCCTTAACTTTCCTCATGGACACATTATGGTTATAGATTTCCTCTGCTGTGAAAGTCTCTCAAATGGTGTGGGCTTCTCAGAGGTGGAGGAACCACACCTCCCTGGCCATAGACTGACAGTTGTCTGATCTGTCTCCAAGGCTGCACAGAGCAGAGACCCTATGTTATGGATCTGTGGATCTCATTACTTCAAGAAAGGAAACTTTCAGGCAAGGTGCAGAGGAATTTTCCTATTCTCCCCTGTGAATAGCTGAAGTACCTACTTTGGTTGCTGTTCAGAGCTTTCCCCAAAAGCAGCTGTTAAAGCTGATGTGGTTCTTGCTAGTTTAACAGGTGTCCTCAGAGTGCTGAATAGCAGCCATGAAACTGACCAATCTTATTAATTTCACTCTGCTGCTAGTTAAAGCTAGGAGGCACTGGAGGACCCCGCTTCATTCACTAATGCTCACCCTTACAAATGCAGACTATCTTCAGAATCAGAATAGATAGCAATTTAATCAGTTCTTCAGAACATGATGGCATTTGCTGAGGAAAGCTTTTTATTTGCTGTGGGTGAGTGAATTTTTCGATCCCTGGCGTGGTGCAAGTTGATGGCTTTAGTGGCTGAATGGTCACATAAGAATTTTCACTTCCCTGCTCTCTTTCTGATGCCTCTGTACTTCAAAATCCTCTTGCAATGCCTGTATCCAACTAGCTGTGTACTGTCACTCCTAGGTTTCTTTCAACTTACTCCTTTCCACTCTATATCCCTATCGTTGAATGTTTCAGATTATTTTTCTCATGTATTTACACTTGTCCATACTGTTTTCCTGCTGCATCTATAACCTCTCTAGGTCCATTTGTATTTTTGTCCTCACTAATGTTTGCAGCCTCTCCCCATGTAGTGTCATCTGTGAATTTAACTAACATGCTGTTTACCCTTTCTTCCAGATCCAGTTTCTGATCCTACTTCCACATTTGGGAGTATGCAAGGGACAAACACATCTCCTTGCGTAGCTTGACTGGATATCCCAAGACTAGGATGTTAGTATACCTATACAATTTTATTTGCTTTAAAATGTTGCTAGTTTATTTGCACATGGGTTGTTCAATTTTAATTGGCTACATTAGCATTGTACAAGTTTAGAATGCTAACCATGAAGCAGCAATGAGTTTGTAGAGCTATAATAGTATAGCCAAGATTTTCAAAAACAATTGCCTAAAGCTACTCTCCTAAATATTTTTGGCCTGTCTTTAAAAATACTAAGTATCCTGAGCTGCTACAATGGGAGGTGCTTTAGGCACTTTTTTAAATCTTAGCCCTTTGTTTTGAGTACAGTCAACTATAGATTAATCCAAGATCATCCAAAATCTTTGGATTGTGTTCAGGATACTTTTACAAATCATTTAAAACATCTAAATGCATGGATATGCATGAGGTTCTGGTCTGTAGAGACTTCAAATATTTTAAATTGCAAAATGTTTTATGGAAATATTGGCATCTAGTTTTTAGCCTGATTTCAGCTAGTTCTAAACTAGTTATGTATGTTAGAGCTTATTCTGCACCCCTGCAGTTCATGGCAGTATATTGTTCCATCTTTTTAAAAGAAATAGCTTTCTAATCACTGTTGCAGCCTAAGCTATAACTTTTGCCTTATCAAACTATAGCAGGGGCTTGTAAATTCTTCTAAATTGTGTTCTGAATTGTGGTTATTCTTGGTACTTATTGCAAAGAAGATGATACATCTTCTGCTATGAAAGCAGTTGGCTGACAGCTGAGTCATTGGATGTGCAAATCTAAAGAAGGTCAATGTTAAGATTGAAATTCCTACTATGCTAAAATGAGTATTCAGCATTTAGTCACTTTTTGGAGTATCATGTTAGTAAATGGCACATGCAACTTCTGTTGTTGTTTTTTCTTGTTGCTGAGATTGCTAACAAAGATGCACATTTTTTTTATTCATTAGTAACTAGGTTTAGCCCCATCCCAAAACTTACTTTACACTTTCCATTGAACAGCCATACATGGGTAATGAGTTCGGTAAAATTGTGGTTAAGTTGAAGAGGGTCTGTAACATCCATTGCACCTCCTCATGCATCAGCGTTCCCCAAGGACTTGGGCTAGAAAATCATAATGATCCTGGATGTGAGTGTCTCCTGCTACATTCTTTGCAGGGTGCACTTGGTGTAGGGGCACAGGGAATAGACATCCCCTTTCTAGTGTCCTTGTTGCTGTTGCTTCCTTTGTCCTTGTGGAAAACCAGGATTTCGAGAGAGACACCCCCCCCACCCACCTCACTGCAGAACTATGCATGGAAGACTCCTTGGGCCGTCCTGATTTTGAGCTCATTAGAGGTAGACAGTCTAGCTCTTTTGTTACCAAACTCTGATAGACTAGACTACTTGGGTACTGGTTCAGAGGTATTAAACCGAGCTTTTGAAACTTTTGTTACTAGTAACAATGGTTACAAATTACTTAATAAAAGTTAGCGTAGCCTAAACTGCCCTGCATTATGCCCCTGTAGCTTACAAAATAAATCTTTTAGCACTCAGCACAGTGAGTCAGGCGGTGCTGTGTAGGCTTGCTGTACAAACTTACCTATATGGTTCTTTTAAAATTCAAAATTCTGTGCCAATATTGATTCAGTAGGTGTGCAGGGCATTTTATGGAGAGCTTGACACGGTCCTGTCCCAAAGAGCTTACTCTGTTAAGAATTGTATTAGGGAGAAATGACCAACATACGTGTGGGTGTAAGGAAAAGAAGGGTTACATAAGGTCAAGGGCATTTGTGTGTGCATACATAGTGTTACTATTCTCACTTGTGTCTGACTAGGCAAGGGGCGGCAATGGTACTTCAGCCTCTACCATGTGTAGGTCCAGCTGCTTGAGTCTTTCTTCCACCCTGTGTGGTGCTGCTGACTGCCTCCCATTCTGCTTTGCAATAGATCTTGTCAGGCTCCTGTAATTCTACTGGGGGCTAGTGTACAGAGTTGCTGTGGAGACAGGAAGTAGCATTGCACCAGGTCTCAAACAAGCTTTTCTTGCATAGCACAACTCAATGGCTCAGTCATACATACACAGGCAGTTTCAGTGGAAGTTGAGCCTTCCTGTGCTCTAATGGTACCTCCTGCGTCACATTTGTAGGATACACTCTTCAGTGGGAAAGGTCAGGGAAAATCTAAAATTCAGACTTCAAGCCCAAGGGTCTGTGTCAAGCAGACTTTAACCGAGGGCTTGGGCAGTGTTTGTTACCTTGTTGATACCTTCCTGGCAAGGAAGGAGAAAATCCTGCTGTTTAATTTTGGGCCCACTAATCCTCCGTGTTCCTTCAAAAACAACAAGGAGTCTGGTGGCACCTTAAAGACTAACAGATTTATTTGGGCATAAGCTTTCGTGGGTAAAAACCTCACTTCTTCAGATGCATCCCACCAGACTCCTTGTTGTTTTTGTAGATACAGACTAACACGGCTACCCCCTGATACTAGTGTTCCTTCAGTCTCCAAGGAACATCTGGGGCAAAACCAGCTCTGTTGATTAGTAGTAAGCCCTCTTTCTGAGGTGCCAGCCAGGTTTTTTTTCCCCACTTTGACAGCTGTGTCAGAAGGCTCAAGAGCTGTGAGCACTTGTCTTCCTAATAGTTTAAAGTTCCCAGATGGAGAGAGTTACTTGCTTGGCTTTGATCAAACATTCTGAGGCCCTGCAGCAGCTAATCATGCTCCACCAATATGAGGCAAATGTGGCAAGCTAACCCCAGAAGAAACCTAGCGTTGTATAGCGGTCTTCTGTTCTGTACCATCCCTGTCCAGAGCTGCTTCCAGGGAGAGAGCTCCTACCAGACTCAAAATAGGACTACTCCAAGGGGAAAGTATGGGCTCCACCCAAGCAAAGTAGGACTGACTGGTCACTTTTCAGGGCTTCAAAGGGTTAATTGTAACGTACCCGGGGCATGTATAGTATGTCTGGTGTGAACTGTTCAGCCCCTTCTTCATCTCATGAAGTGATAAACTTGAAGAGAATTACTTAGACTTACAAAAGGGTACCTAGCAGGTAAATGAGTGGAGATACAAGTTGAGTAATGTACATTGGAAGGTATAATTTGAACTGCACAGATACGGTGAGATTCTAAATTAACTATCAATTTATGAAGAGACATGGGCATAATTTTGAGATATTAATAAAAATATATGCACAGTAAACATGACTGGTCAAATTAAACAATGTATAATGATGTATAAAGAATGGGATAGGAAATACTGAGTTTGCAAATGGATACATCACTTTGAATATGGTCTTCAGTTTTGATCACCTCCTCTTAAATATAGTGATTTGCTGGCAAGTGCTTTGGCCATGCTTAGACTAAAGAATGAGGTGAGTCGGAATAAAAGTGGGACTTTTTAGTTGAGAAGGCAAATAACAGGTACACAAAATAAACAAAGTGAAAGTAAATTGGATGCCTTTTCATTTATACTCCTAACAAAATGACATCTAGTGAAATTGAAACAGATTTCAGCCTGTTAATGAGGGTTCTTTTATCCTCAGAATAATGGAGTGGCTGATTAATAAAGAATTAAAGGAGGGTAATATAATTAAGGAAAATCAACATGGATTTATGGAAAATAGATTGTGATATCATTTTCGAAGAGTTTTTTTGGGTGAGAAAGATATTAGTATTGATGTAATAAATTTAGACTTCTGAACAGCATTTGACTTGGTTCCACATGATATTTTGGTTAAAAAAAACTAGAATGATACAAAATCAACATGACACACATTAAATAGAATAAAAGCCAGCTGCCTGGTAGGTCTCAGGCTGTAATTGTAAACAAGGTATTGTAATTGAGCAGGTGTATTTTTAGTGGGGGTCTTGCAGGGATTGGTTCTTGGCCCTATGCAATTTAACATTTTTATCAATGACCTGGAAGAAAACACAATGTCATCACTGGTAACATTTGCAGGTGATCCAAAAATTGGGGAAATGGTAAATAATGAGGAGGCTAGCTCACTGATTCAGAGTGATCTGGATCACTTGGTAAGCTGGGTGCACACATACACAGTAGGCCCTGCTTACAGGGTAGGGGACTATTCTGGGAAGCAGTGACTCTGAAAAGATTGGGGATGCATGGGTAACCAGCTAACTATGAGCTCCCAGTGTGCTAAAAGAGCTAATGTGATCCTGGGATGGATAAACAGGGAAATCCTTGAGTAGGAATAGAGGTTATTCTGTTTGTGTGGGTGGTACTGGAATATTGTATCCAGTTCTGATGTCCGTAGTTCAAGAAGGATGTTGATAAATTGGAGATGGTTCACAGAAGAGCCACACAGATGATTAAAGGACTAGAAAGCCTGCCTTATAATGATAGACTTAAGGAACTCAATCTGTTTTGCTTAGCAAAGAGAAGACCAACAGGCAACTTAATTACAGTCTATATAAGTACCAACATGGATAACAAATATTTGATGATGTGCTCTTCAGTCTAGCAGACAAAGGTATAATGTTATCCAGTGGAAGCTGACGGTAAACAAATTCAGACTGGAAACAAGGTGCACATTTTTAATAGTAAAGATAACTAAAGGTTGGTGACCAGATACTTAACACAAATAATACTAATGAGGAAGGAATATAGGCCAAAATAGGGAAAGAATAGGTTAAAGTATGTTTAGATAAGTTTACATTAGCGCTGTCAAGCAATTAAAAAAGTAATCATGATAATCACGTGATTAAATAATTGAATACCATTTAAATATTTTTGGATGTTTTCTGCATTTTTAAATATTGATTAAAATACAAAGTGTACAGTGCTCACTTTATATTTATTTTTTATTACAAATATTTGCATATAAAAAATAGTATTTCAATTTACCTAATACAAATACTGTGGTAAAATCTGTCATGAAAGTTGAACTTACAAATGTAGAATTATGTACAAAAAACCTGCATTCAAAAATAAAATCAAACTTTAAAGCCTACAAGTCCAGTCTTACTTCTTACAGTCTTACTTCCTGTTTGGCCAGTGGCTCAGACAAACAAGTTTGTTTACATTTGCAGGAGATAATGCTGCCTGCTTCTTGTTTACAGTGTCACCTGAAAGTGACAATAGCTGTTTGCCTGGCATTGTTGTAGCTGGCATCCCAGATGTCCTATGTCCCTTCATGCTTCAGCCACTATTCCAGGGGACATGCGTCCATGCCGATGACAGGTTCTGCTCGATAATGATCCAAAACAGTGCGGACTGACGCATATTCATTTTCATCATCGGAGTCAGATGCAACCAGCAGAAGGTTGATTTTCTTTTTTTGGTGGTTCGGGTTCTGTAGTTTCTGCATCAGTGTGTTGCTCTTAAGACTTCTGAAAGCATGCTCTACACCTAGTCTCAGATTTTGGAAGGCACTTCAGATTTTTAAACTTTGGGTCGAGTGCTGTAGCTATCTTTAGAAATCTTATATTGAAACCTTGTGTTTTGTCAAATCTGCAGTGAAAATGTTCTTAAATCAAACATATGCTGGGTCATCATCCAAGCCTACCGTAACACAAATATATGGCAGAACGCGTGGAAAACCATGGAGCAGGAAACATAGAATTCTCCTCCAAGGAGTTCAGTCAAATTTAATTAACACTTTTTTTTTTTTTTTTTTTAAACAAGCATCAGCATGGAAGCATGTCATCTGGAATGGTGGCCGACGCATGAAGAGGCATATGAATCTTTAGTATATCTGTCATGTAAATACCTTGCAAGGCCGGCTACAAAAGTGCCAGGCAAATGTGTGTTCTCACTTTCAGGTGACATTGTAAATAAGAAGTGGGCATCATTATCTCCCATAAATGCAAGTGAACTTGTTTCTTAGTGATTGGCTGAACAAGAAGTAGGACTGAGTGGACTTGTAGGTTCTAAAGTTTTACATTGTTTTGTTATGGAGTGCAGTTATGTAACAAAATAATCTATTTGTAAGTTACACTTCCGGGATAGAGATTGCATTACAGTATGTGTATGAGGTGAATTGAAAAATGCTATTTCTTTTGTTCGTCGTATTCAAATGTAATACAAAGTGAGCACTGTACAGTTTGTATTGTTAAAATAAAAAAAAAAATTTCTACAAATTTAATTTCACTTGGTATTCTATTGTTTAGTAGTGTGATTAAAACTGCAATTAATCTATTAATTTGATTAACAGATTAATTGACAGCCCTAGTTTACATGTATTCAAGTTGGCAGTGCCTGATGAAATTCATTTTAGGGTAGGTAAGGAGCTAGCTAAAGGAATTTCAGAACAGTTAGCTGATATCTTTGAGAACTCCTGGAGGACAGGTGAGGTCCCAGAAGAGTGGAGAAGGACAAACATAATTCCTATCTTTAAAAAAGGGGAAGGAGGAGGACCTGGGGAATTATAAACCAGTCAGCCCAACTTTGATACCTGGAAACATACTGGAACAAACTATTAAGCCATCAGTTTGTAAGCACCAGGCGGATAATAGGGTTGTAAGGAATAGCCAGCATGGATTTATTAACAAATGTCAAACCAGCCTAATTTCCTTCTGTGAGTGGGTTACTGGCCTACAAGTGGGGGAAGCAGTAGATGTGATACCTTGATTTTTTTAATAAGGCTTTTGACAGTCCCAGACAAGCTAGGGAAATGTCTAGATTACTATAAGGTGGTTGCATAACTGATTGAAAGACTGTACTCAACAATTAGTTATGAATGGTTTGCTGTCAACCTAGGACGGCATATGTAGTGGGGTTCTGCAGGGGTCAGTCCTGGGGTCTGATACTATTCAGTATTTTCATTAATGATTTGGATAATGGATGGAGAGTGTGCTTATACATTGGGAGGGTTGCAAGCACTTTGTTGGGACAGTATTAGAATTCAAAATGCCCTTGACAAATTGGAGAATTTATCTGAATTCAACAAGATGAAATTCAATAAAGACAAGTGCAAGGTACTACACTTAGGAACAAAAAATCAAATGCACAACTACTACCTGGAGAATAACTGGCTAGGTGGTATTGCTGTAGATTGTAGTGGATCACAAACTGAATATGAATCAATATGATGCAGCTGTGAAAAAGGCTAATATTCTAGGGTGTATTAACAGGAATGTCATGGAAGACACAGGAAGTAATTGTCCCACTTTAGTTGGCACTGGTGTACTGTGTCCAGTTCTGGGTGCCATGCGTTAGGAAAGATATGGACAAATTGGGGAAAGTACAGAGAAAAAGCCACAAAAATGATAAAAGATGTAGGGAAAAAAAACCTGTCCTCGGATGAACCATCAGAAAAACTGGTTGTTATTCTTGAGAAAAGATGACTGAAGGGGAACTGAAAACAGTCTTCAGCTATGCTAAGGGCTGTTATAAAGAGGACGGTGATCAGTTGTTCTCAATGTCTGCTGAAGGTAGGCCAAGTAGTAATGGGCTTAAATCTCCCTTACTGTAGATTAGGCTAGATATTAATAAAAACTCACTATGCAAGGGTAGTTGAGCTCTGGTATAGGCTTCCAAGGGAGGTTGGGGAATCCCCATCATTGGAAGTTTTTGAAAGGGGGTTGGACAAACACTGCTCAGGGGTAGTCTAGGTTTACTTGGTCCTGCCATAGCATGCGGGGAGGGGGGCTGGACTTGATGACTTCTTGGGTCCCTTCCAGCCCTGTTTCTATGATGATTAGCAATTGGAACCATTTACCAATGGTTGGGGTGGATTCTCAGTCACTGACAATTTTAAAATCAAGATTGGATGTTTTTCTAAAAGATCTACTCTAGGAATTAGTTCTGTGTTCTACAGGTCAGACTAGATGATCCTAGTGGTTCCTTCTGGCCTTGAGTATATGAACCCTTCTGTGTAGCCTATGGAACTGAAGGATGCAAGATTAAGGCTAAAAGATTAGTACATTTCAAAGAATTAGACAGTGCTAATAAACATTAGGGGCTGCAAACCCTCATGCTTCAGTCAATTACTCGCTACTTGAGCATTGCACAAAACTTTCCCTAGGGTCAGATTAGTCCATAGCTGGCTACTGCATAGTTTCCACCACCTTCCTTTGAAGCAGCTCGTACTGGACGATGTGGCCCACTGACCTGGTTTGCCATTTGTAGTCTCCAGGCAATAGACTTCTGCTAATGGTTCAAGTTGCTGGAGAGCTAGTCATCCTTTGTTATGCCCTAAGTCCTTATCAGCTGTACAAAAGCTGCTTCCCTAGAACCAGAGAAATAGAGCCTCTAACTAAGTAACTGGGGCCTGGGGCTTTAGGAGATGCCTTCTTCAGAGCTAAAATCAGTTGTACCTTGCCCTGCAGCTCAAATACATGCTTTACCTACACTTTCAAAAAGAATTATCACATTTTGCTGTACACCCCTGTCCAGGCTTATGTCTGCATGCCCGGGCAGATGCTGTGCTCTGTATACTTAGTGGATGCTTCTCGGTAGCAAGACCACCTCATCATCTGCTATGAGCAACTCCAGTTCATCCCCCCAATTACCCACTCCACTTTTGAATATTCTGCATCCTTTCTGAAACCTTAGGATCATTCCTTCCCCAGACCACCCTCCCCTCTTACAAGAGACTGGAAGGCCCTCCGCTCAAAGGAAAGACGACTAAAATAAAGTACTCTAGTGAATATTAAGGGGTAATTCTTCCTAATAGAAATTGTCCATTTTTCTTACTGACTCAATCTTACAAATGAAACTGTAGTTTGGAATACTTCCTTTCCACCCCCATGCTGCATCACCCTGTTCTACAGCTCTTAATTCCTTTAGAAGAGGGTGATAAGGAAGCAGATTCATTCTGTGGTAAGAAGTAGTGACCTGCTGTAGGGTCACTAGGAACCCAGAACTCAAGCATAAATATAAAGACAAGTTATTAAAAAAAATTAGGTCATTTAATATTTTAAAGATAAAAGAGGAAAAGAAATTAGACATACTTTCACCTGCAGAATTTAGACTTAACCCATATAGATTCTCCCTCCATGTCAGTGACCTGGAAATATTTTTCCATATTTTCAAGAGGTTTCTTTGAGAATGGGGCTAACTGGGAAAGAGCTCCGTTTTCCTCTTTGCAAAATAATGGAAAAAAGGGGAAGGCAGAACAGAAGAATGTTGCCTAATGCTCCGATTCATAAAAAATGGAAACTGACTACTGTAGTATGATTGGTGGGGTGAAGGGAAAAAAAAGGGGGGGATCATATCACAGAGACAAATATAAACATTTTCCCTTCAAAATGGCTCAAGCCCTGTCCAACCATGTAAGCCAGATCCTGGGCTTTCCTCAGGATGATTACCTGAATGAGCCATTAGATCAAAAGAGGAGCTGGGCCACCTGTAAATTGTTTCAGGTAGAAACCACAAGGAACTATACAATACCTTCAGCCCTCCCTCCCATTCAGCATGAGGACATCATAAGATCCAGATGTGAAGAACTCATTAAATCCAATGTCTGTTTAGACAGTACAGAGTTTTATAATATACAAATACGGGGTCTTGTCTGAGATAGACACAGCTGTGGCCTACCGTAAGGACAGTTATCCTGTCAGAAGGGGACTTGTTCCTAAAAAAGACATACTGTTTGAGTGTTTCATTACTAAGTGAGAGGGGCCATATAAGTATGTAGATCATTGTAAGACTCATCCCTGAGCTTCAGCTTCTCTGTTTCACCAGAACCACCTTGTGTTGAGATATTGCACCAAAAGCAAGAGAGTGAAGTCTCCTCTTATTTTAAGGGTGGACTTGATCCTATCTATAAGCACTTGCACATGGAAAAGATACCTGACACTAGGTGGCTTGAGAGTTTGCAATTCTGGACATACAAATGGGGGTATGGAAGCGGGTAGGTAACGTATTGGTAGAGCATAAATTATACAATAAGCAAATGTCTCTTAAGAGATCCTTGGCAGCCTCTTTTTTATAGGCCGCCTCATGATCTTTCACATAAAATTAAGATTTGCTCACCAGTGCTACGAGCAAATGCCTTTAGCATTTGACCTAGCTAAGATACTTTCCCATACATCATTGTAAGAATTCTCAGGGCACTGCTAGCTACCTGGAGACTCAAGGATATACTCCATCTTTCATGAGATGAGTTAACTGATGGGCTATCAAGAACAGGTTCTCCCAGGATCAGGTGATCTCTGGTGATCACAAATTACAGCCTAAAAAGCTCTTTGCAGTTCATCCAGAGAACCTGGTACCTTGTCTCCCTGAGCCACCAAAGCATAAGCGCCTCTCTCTATTTATTTATTTATTTATTTATTTAGGAAGTTTTAACAGGTTTGCAAATCCTTGCCATATAACTATCAGACAAAAACCAATCATTACAACAGTGAGCTTTTGTTTAGGGAAGCACGATACCATAATAAAATAATCTGTTCTCTCTGTTTAACATGTTGTTGAGTGAGCATCTTTACATAGCATCAGCCTCAAGTGAGGAACACTGAATGGACTTTTCAAAGATCTACATCAGTTCCTAGAGGCCCATCACATTTTATTTGATGGACATCATGAGAACTATGCTGTAGACCAAGGGATGTGGAAGAACTAGGTTGGGTTCTCCATTACATGGAACAACACACCTTCCTAACAGTATCTCAAAAACACCTACCTTCCATATCCTCTATAGAAGGGGTAGGCAACCTATAGCACATGTGCCGAAGGCGGCACGCGAGCTGATTTTCAGTGGCACTCACACTGCCCGGGTCCTGGCCACCAGTCCGGGGGGCTCTGCATTTTAATTTAATTTTAAAATGAAGCTTCTTAAACATTTTAAAAACCTTATTTACTTTACATACAATAGTTTAGTTATATATTATAGACTTATAGAAAGAGACCTTAAATGAGAGTGAATAAATGAAGACTCGGCACACCACTTCTGAAAGGTTACCGACCCCTGATCTATAGGCTGAGTAAGCCGGCAACAGATCCCCTCCACCCTTAGCAAAGAAATTCAGATGGCCAAAGATCTCTCTCGATATCCAAAACAAAAGCCCCGTCACTGACCAGGAGATTATTTTAACAGGTTCATAGAGTGATATCCCATGTGGGAGCCAAAGTGAGCTGATAAAAGTTCCTGTGTTTGGGGATTTTCTTATTCAAAGTGAAACAAGCCAAATTCCAGAAGCTTCAGTTAAGCGTATTTCTCTGAATTCCTGTGTGGAATTTAGTTTCCAACAAGAATGATAATATTCAAGGCAAAAACACTTTTGTTATGATCGACAATACAAGGCCAATTAGAAAAGAAGAATAAAATCATCCTATGTTCATATTGAAACTATTGAACTTCTCAAATATTTGTTCTGAGCTTTTTGTATTAATTAAAACTTTCATTTCAATGCCAGTTGGTTGAATCAGGTCAAGATAATAAGATGAGTGGAATAAGCTTGAGTCAGTCTGCATTCAATGAAATTAACCTTAAAGTTCAGAGAACCAGTTCTGTACCTGTTTGCATCCAAAAACAAAACACATGAATTTTCCAGGCAGAAAGGCCTACTCAGCTTAGCTCCGAGATGCTCCTGGCCTAACAGTGGCCAACAGCACACCAACAGAAGATGCCCCTGGAGAGGGCTACAGTTTTTTTTAATATAGGAAGTATGAAGAGATTATGGGATTGTCCACATGATGGGAGTAATGTGCACATGTGGGGGTGTGATTTTTAAAATGCACTGATGTGTTGCACATTAGTCCATGCAGACCCTACTGATGCTCACTAGAGGTACATTAAAGTGCACTAGAGAACCTTGAGAGCACACCAGCATGATCTACATGAACCTGTTAATTTGCAACACCCCTATAGTGCACATTACCCCACTGTATAGACAAGCCCCATGACAGCGCTACGGTGGTTTGAATGCTCTGATTGTGTATTTACATTCCTTAACATGTTTTGGATGTCTTTAAATTTAACTCCAACTGTGAATTACCTGGATATATAATGCTTAGTTTTGAGATTATAACATCCCTGTAATATAGTTTATTTTAAATTACCAATATGTACTTTCAAACGTAACTCCACTTTACTGTAGTTTTTATTTGGGAATTTTATAATAGCACCTCGGACACATGCATCTGGGTGAGATCCAAGAAACACAGCAGTACATATCCTTGGTGTTCCTGCTGTTGCCAAAGGGCAGTTTCAGTCTGTATCTAGTCATGCACCCAAATTCAGCATAGCCACACTGTTAGTTTGGAAATGGAATCAGTAGCAAAGGTGCGGTCTTCTAGAGTTATCAAGATATTTAGCTACTTGTCAAAAATTCACTAGCAAAATGGCATTTGGAACAAATGCAGATATTGCTTTCACAAGGTGTGTGTCAAACACTCTAGAATGTCTTTTGGTTAGGTTCTGTCTCAGATGCAAAGTAGTCATGCTGAAGCAGCACATTTCTATAAAAGCAAGCATTGTAGGAAATCGTAAACCAGGCTTCAATTCCTCTTGCCAACACATAGGTTCTTGTTGGCGGCTTTCTAGAAGGTTCTAGTTTTTCCTAGTGCATCTAAAGTTGTATCTTGTGAGTTCTGGCCTCAGCTTTCACCTATATAATGCAATACTAAAAATCAAACCCCACTTTCATTTCAAAGTGTAATACACATTCTTCTTAGAGTGCTTGTTCATGTTGATTCCAATCAAGTGTGTGTGCATGCACACTATGGCCAGAAGATTTTTCCCTTAGCAGCATCCGTCCGGTTGGCCTGGGCGCCTCCTGGAGTCTTGCCCTCATGGTGCCTAATATAGAGCCCTGCCGACCCGCCACCCCTTCAGTTCCTTCTTACCGCCAGGGACGGTGGCTGGAGCTTCCCTTGGCTCTTGCTCAGCAAGTTCTCTTCGTTATTCTGTGTATATAGTTACTTAGTTGTTAGTAGTACTCCAGTTAAAGTTTAGTATGGTATAGTAGTTGGGAGTCCCCGCCCCTCCGGCCCCTGCACCATGGCATGCCGCAGTCCCCGGGATTTAAGAAGTGCGTGGCTTGCACCAAGCGCATGCCTAAGAGTGATCCGCACTTGTCGTGTCTTAGGTGTCTGGGGAGACCCATCAGAAAGATCGTTGTAAGATCTGCCGCGAGTCCCTTCCGAGAACACTTAAAGAATGGGAACAGCGGCTGAAGGTGATCCTCCTGGAGGCAGCCTTGCGCCCCCATTCCAACCCGGGCTCGAGAGACCCGACCCCTACGGCGGCGTCCTTGACATGGAGTGCTGTTGGCAACTTTGGCGCCGAGGAAGGACTCCTCCAGGGACACTCGGCACTGCCACGGCTCCTCACGGGGCCCATCTGATAGTAGGCACCACTCCCATTCACCAGTGCCTCAAAAGAAGGAAAAGCCGGACGACCGTTCTCCTCTGGCTAAGCCTCGAGTGCGACCCCAGGCGGGCCACTCCTCGGCATCTCCTTCCGGGACCGTGTCGACTCCTGTCCAGGTGAGGCAGTCGAGTCCGGCCCCACCTCAGTCTCCGGCACCTAGGCAGCAGCTTCAGCTCCTGTCCACGCCAGAAGCGTACCAGGCCGCCAGAGATCTCCTCCACCTGACGGCACCGTTCTCGCCTGCCAGGGAGGAACCCTCCGCGCCGGAGCCCCATCCTCCGGTGCACTCTAAGGGAAAGCCGGCTATGATGTCGAGGCACTCCCCTTCACCTTGTCCATCGGCGCCTACACGCTCCGACAGAGCCTTCCTGCTCCCCGAGCTCTCAACGTTTGAGGCACCGAGGATTGGCTCCTTCGTGGTCTTCAGTGTCTGAGACCTCTGAGTCGGAGCCCAACTCCTATCGCTCAAGTAGGAGCAGAAACCGTAGAGCGTGGTCGGGTAGAGACAGAAGGGAGCAGCAGGTGTGGCCTCCGCAGTGCAGAACCCGCCTCAGTGGCCCTTCTGGATTCCCTGGGCTTATCACCAGGGGCAGGGAGGAACCCAGGGCCCATGCGCAGAGACATCTTCAGTCGCCTCTGCCACTTTCATTCTGCCTTCCGCTGCGCATCTGCCCTGGCGCCTACAGTCCCGATGCCTTTCCCTCCGGCACCATTGTTGACTCTGGCACCATGCTCGGCTCTGGCCTTCATGACGGCGACATACCTGTCTCCCACATCTGTACCGTTGTCGACCTTGATGCAGGCACCTATGGCCCAGGTGCCGGCACGTGGCCTCCTGACCCTGGCGGCTCCTGTGAGCGTGCCGATGCAGCTCCCTCCAGTGAGACTGATGCCGATGCAGATGTTGGCTACGATGCCTACGGCCACAGCACCATCAGCGGCACCACCTCATCCAATGCTGCCCCGGGAGTCACGTGACCCATCTGGGGCAGACGGCAGGGAGCTTCCACCACCGGCACACGCTTCCTCCGCCTCTTCGCTGGACGAAGCGTTGGCAGGGACATCCATAGCTCCTGCGTTAGAGGACAACAGAGTTCTACAGCAGTTGCTCTGCAGGGCTGCGCAAGGTTTGGGCATCAAGGCCAAGGAGGTGGTTGAGGACACAGATCCCATGGTGGACATCCTAGCACCCTCGGGGCCTTCACGGGTAGTGTTACCCCTCATAAAGACGGTGGTGGACACCACCAAGACTCTGGCAGACACCAGCATCCCTGCCACCCACTGCCAAACGCAATGAGTGCTGGTATTTCGTCCCCTCCAGAGGCTTTGAGCATCTCTACTCCCAACTGCCTCCGCACTTGCTGGTCGTTGATGTGGCTAACCAGCAGGAGAGACAAGGTTTCCAAAGTCCTTCCCCAAAGAATAGGGACGCTAAACGCCTGGACCTCGTGGTAGAAAAATCTACTCCACTGGTGGTTTACAACTCCGTATTGCTAACCAGCAGGCTGTTGTGAGCAGGTATTCTTATAACACCTGTGCTTCCATGGCTAAGTTCACAGAGCTCGTCCCTTCAGACTCTCGGTCAGAGTTCACCGCCTGGTGGAAGAAGGGAAATTAATTAGTCTCCTATGCTTCACTGCAGGCAGCCTTAGACACTGCCACAAGAGTCATGGCGACAGGGGTGGCTATGCGGCCTAGGGCCTGGTTGCAAGTCTCAGGGTTACCCTACGAAGTCCAACAATTCAGGACCTCCCGTTTGAGGGGGAGAATCTGTTTTCAGAGAAGACGGACAAATGGCACCACAGCCTAAAAGATTCCCAAGCCACCCTCAGATCCTTGGGCTTGCATACCCCTGCTACCCAGTGGAGACACTTCCGCCCACAACCTCCTCAAAGGTTCCAGCAGCAGAACTGCAAGGACAATTCTAGGAGGAGGAACCGGAGCGGTAGGAGAAGGCAACATCCCTCCACTAATCAAGGCCAGTCCAAACCGCTCTCTGGCCCTAAACCGGCTTTTTGAAGGTGCGGTTGAGGACGGCGCACCAGACCAGAGACGGGATTCACCACGCCTTACCTTTTCCTCCCGACTATCCCCTTTCTACCGTGCATGGTCCCATATAACTTAGGACCGTTGAGTGCTTCGCCCGGTAGAGAGGGGATACTCCATTCAATTCTGTGCCCTACCGCCCTTCCACCCCCCTTCCCCGTCCCTCTTCAGGGACCCTTCTCACGAGCAACTTGTCATTCAGGAGGTGCAGTCGCTCCTAGCACTAGGGGTGGTGGAAGAGGTTCCACTGGAACACAGGGGCAAGGGTTTCTATTCCCGCTATTTCCTAATACTGAAGGCCAAAGGTGGCCTAAGGCCTATCCTGGACCTGCGCGACCTCAACAAGTTTGTGAGGAAACTCAGGTTCCGCATGGTCTCCTTGACCTCCATTATCCTTTCACTGGATCCAGCAGACTGGTATGCCACCCTCGACTTGAAGGACACGTATTTTCACATAGCAATTGCACACAAGCACAGAAAGTTCCTCAGATTTGTGGTCAACGGTTCCCATTACCTATTTACTGTCCTCCCTTTCGGCCTGTCAGCGGCACCTCGAGTCTTCACTAAGTGCATGGCAGTTTCCACAGAAAGGCGGCGACAACATCAGATATAGGTATTCCCATACTTCGATGACTGGCTAATCAAAGGCCGATCCAGGGCTCAGGTGGCATTCATCAGAGCCACCTTTGAGAATCTGGGCCTCCTACTGAACGAGACGAAATAGACTCTGTCCCCGGTCCAGAGGATAGAGTTCATAGGGGCGGTTCTGGACTCAACCCAAGCCAGAGGATTCCTCCCACAGGCGAGATTCCAGGCCCTCAACGCCATGATCCAGGGACTCAGGCAGTTCCCCACCACCACCGCGAGAAATTGTCTCAAACTTCTCAGCCACATGGCAGCCTGTACGTACGTGGTTCAGCACACCAGACTCAGGCTTTGGCTGCTTCATTTGTGGCTTGCATCAGTGTACAGACCTGCCAGGGACAGCTTGGACAGGATCGTGACCCTGCCTCGCTCTATCCTCGACTCGCTCCTGTGGTGGACGGACGCTCAGCAGGTGTGCTCAGGAGTCCCCTACGCTGCCCCACAACCATCCTTGATGCTAGTGACGGACGCATCAGACTTGGGGTGGGGAGCTCATCTGGGGGACCACAGGACCTCTGGTCACAGACAGATCTCCGTCTTCATATCAATGTCAGGGAGCTCAGGGCGACGTAGCACCAGCCTGGCCCCACCAGCATTGGCACATGTCTGTCCTAGACATGTCAGTCGGAGCCCTGGTTACCCTGCTGCTCTTCCCAGACCACCTCATGCAGGATCATAGGTGGCTCCAGCACCTGAACCTGCAGTCGCTGCATCTCACAGCCTGGAGGTTCCATGGCTGAATATGTTCGAGCTCTCCTGTTCAGAACAAGTCAGACAGGTTCTCTTGGGCAGTAGGAAACCCTCCACTAGGGCCACGTACCTGGCCAAGTGGAAGAGATTTTCAATCTGGTCAACTCAGCGCGACTTTCCCCCAGCGCTAGCCTCAGTGCCCCAGATTTTGGATTACCTTTTCCACCTAAAGCAGGAAGGTCTCTCCTTGTCTTCTATAAGAGTACACCTGGCTGCCATGTTGGCTTTCCAACTGAGGGTACAGGGCCGCTTGGTTTTTGCTAACCCCCTGGTCAGTCGCTTCCTGAAGGGCCTCGACAGGTTGTACCCGCACGTTCGCCAACCGGTTCCTGCTTAGAACGTTAACTTGATCCTCCCAAGGCTCATGGGGCATCCCTTTGAGCCTCTGGCAACATGCTCCCTGCTCTACCTCTCCTACAAGGTTGTGTTCCTGGTGGCAATAACTTCAGCCTGGAGGGTGTCTGAGTTCAGGGCTCTAATGACCGAGCCGCCCTACACTGTGGTTTTTAAGGACAAGATTCAGCTCAGGCCCCATCCCACCTTCCTCCCAAAGGTGGTATCGCGGTTCCACCTCAACCAGGACATTTTCCTCCCGGTTTTCTACCCAAGCCTCATGCGAGTAGCAGGGAGCAGAGACTCTACACTCTTGACATCCGCAGAGCGCTGGCCTTATATCGAAAGGACGAAACTGTTCAGGAAGTCGGTACAGCTCTTTGTCGCAGTAGCAGACAGGATGAAGGGCCAGCCTGTTTTGACACAGCGCATTTCATCATGGATTGTGGCCTGCATTACCGAGTGCTACAGTCTAGCAGGAATCCCAGCGCCCCCGATAACGGCGCACACTACAAGGGTGCAAGCTTCATCAACAGCTTTCCTGGCTCAAGTCCCCACCCAGGAAATCTGCAGGGCGGCGACGTGGTCATCGATACACACTTTCACCACACACTGTGCAGTTACTAGGCAGGCCAGAGATGATGCGGCCTTTGGTAGAGCCATACTCCAGTCAGTGGACAGCTCCGACCCCACCTCCTAAATTTCTTTGGGAGTCACCTGATTGGAATTGACATGAACAAGCACTCAAAGAAGAAAAAACGGTTACTCACCTTCTCGTAACTGTTGTTCTTCGAGATGTGTTGTTCATGTCTGTTCCAATACCCACCCTCCTACCCCTCTGTCGGAGTAGGCGGCAAGAAGGAACCAAAGGGGTGGCGGATCGGAAGGGCTATATATTAGGCGCCATGAGGGCGCGACTCCAGGGGGCGCCCAGGACGACCCGATGGATGCTGCTAAGGGAAAAATCTTCTGGCCATCGTGCATGCGCACACACCTGATTGGAATAGACATGAACACCACATGTCGAAGAACCGTTACAAGAAGGTGAGTAACTGGTTTTTTTTTGTTTTTTTTTAAACAAACCAACCCCCTTCCCCCAAGATGGAATGACCTATTTAAAGGTAAAAAGAGATTTACATGTAGTAAATAGACAGTTACAGAAAATCTCTCTGCTGTTTTCATTCTTTACCATCCTGTGGTTTTGGGGGTTGGTGTGAGGGAACAGCTAAGAAGAAGGTCCTAAAGCCTGGTCGGTGGAGCACTAGCTGATGCTCAGAAGAAAGCTGGTTGGTCACATGGGGCCAGCTTGTCTTGGTTTCCAGTTGCTAAGATGCATTACAATAGATAAAATGTCACTTTCCTAATACTGCTTTTCCAAGTAAACAATTGCTGCGAAGATGTTCTGTCCTCATGAATGGAAGAGAAGGGTCACAAAGGAAGGGGAGGTATGTGGGCCATACTATTAAAAAAATTGAGAAATCCGGATATAAAGCATCAGCAGCAAGGCAGATTAAAAAGAGAGGTAACAGATAAAGTCAGACTCTCCTTCCCACCCCCATCCTCTCCAAACCCCTAGAATATTTAAGCTCAGTCAGCCAGAGCAATTGCCACTTCTTGAGAAGATGAGGTAACTGTCACTTAGAAATAAAAAATATCCGAGGATTGTGTCAATCAGGTTTTGGGTCTGGAGACGGCATGAAGACTACATGGTGTCGACTAGTGGTTGAATCTCCTCTAGACAAAACTGTCCAGATTTAAGAATCTACCCATAATCTTTGATACTATTAGTTCCACCTTGGGGGTCAACTCTACTGTGGACTCTAGCAGAATTGATGAGTTCACACTGGATCGGAGGTGTTTTCTACCTGGACAGGAAGGCTAGCTAAGTAGTTATGGTGCTAGGACTTAGGAGACTTGGGTTTGATTCCTTGCTCTGTCCCAGGCTCCCATAGTTACTTAGGTTCTCTGTGCCTTAGTTCCCCATCTGTAAGGTGTGGCTAGTAGTGCTTCCGTTCCTTATGGGCTGTTGTGAAGATACGTACATTAGATTATGAGGCATTCAGATACTGTTGTAATGGGGCCATATAAGTACCTAATATGTCTAGATTCTAGAGAGTTGTACTGGGTAATTGCCTATCCACTACTCGGGGGGGATTCTGCAGGGGGTTTCTGTTGTCTATGTTAGGCTGTTGGAGACATTGGGGGTTGCAGCGCTATTAGCATATGAGAGTACCTGGCTGTCATAGAATCATAGAAGCGTTAGACTGGAAGGGATCTCAATAGGTCATTTAGTCCAGAGGTTTTTTCTTTCTTAGGCCCCCTCAATGTGCTATAAAAACTATGCTTCACCTGTTCCACAACAACTGTTTTGTGCTTATAAAAGCCAGCGCCAGTGTTAGGATATAGCAAGCAGGGCAGTTGGCTCAGACCACACGCCACAGGGGGCCCCGCAAAGTTAAGCTGTTCAGGCCTTGGCTTCAGGCCCGGGTGGCAGGGCTCAGGGCGCTGGGCTTCAGCCCTGCGTGACAAGGCTTTGTCTTTCTGCCCTGAGCCCTAATGAGTCTAACGCAGGCCCTGCTTGGCAGATCCCCTATAACCTGCCCGTGGCCCCCACACCCCTGGTTGAGAACTGCTGATCTAGTCCAGTGCTCTGCACTCAAGGCAGGACTAAGTAATAACTAGACCGTCCCTGTCAAGTGTTTGTCTAACCTGTTCTTAAAAACCTTCAATGACACCACCTCCCTAGGCAATTTATTCCAGTGCTTAACTACCCTGACAGCTAGGAAGTTTTTCCTAATGTCCGTCCGAATGTCCCCAGCATTCCAAAATTTACTAAAAAAACACCCACACCCCAACATTAAACAGTCCAGTGAGCGCCTCATCCAGCTCTTTAAAAACTCTTGCATCCAAGTTATCCAAACGAGCTGACTTGAAGCTGTCTTACTTTAGTAGCTGTTTAACATCCTCCTTGGTTACTGTTGGACTGGAAATACAGCATAATCTGATATGAATCTATCATCCTGCTTTTTCCTATATATAGAACAGAAATAATTATTGAACACTTGTGTCTTTTTCTGTGTTATTATTGACAGTTCTACCATTTGCATATAGTAATGGATTCTACACATACGTATAATACTTTATAGCTGCTATCACTTCCCCTGTAAGCCAGGTTGGTGTTATAACCAGCACAGCCTTCTTTCTTGATTGTGGCTTTCTGGGCATCTAGTAAAATGCTCTTTAAGAGTTCCCAATTATCATTCAGATCTTGCTCTTTAAATTCTCTCTCCCAACTGAATTGGCTCATAATTGCTTTCAGTTTTATTAAATTGGCCCTTTTTAAAGCACCAATTATATATTTTACTGGTCTGGACTTTATTCTGTTTGCACATCATACATATGATCAAGTCACAATTACTTGTACTTAAACTGCCATTAATTTTTAGTTCTGTGATCAGTTCTTCATCTGTCAAGATGAAGTGTAATATAAAATTCCCCCATCTTGGATGTAACACTTTTTGAATTAGGAAATTGTTATCTAATGGAATCATGTGGGTGAGCGTGAACGGGTTGTAAAAGGAGGTGAAGTGCTGATACAGTTCAGCAACTGTGGGGTTGGCAGAGTAAAGGTATGTATGTTAATGGAGTCTAGTGGGGCATTGCTGTAGGTGGGCAGAGTTAAGGTTCATGGCCAACATTAACTGCTTTTTGTGATTTTCAGAAGTTGGAGTTTTGCTCAACTCCAGCTCCAAGGGGATGGCATACCACCACACAACCTTAACTCTGTATTTTTTTGGTCATTGAATTATCTGATCTCTCCTTCCCCAACTCTTCCCACATGTTACATTGTTTTATATTTCAACCAGACCATTGAGTAGGTCCCTACATTAACCCAATATAAACAAAATATACTACTTTAATAAAAAAAACTGCAGAAAGTTTTAAAAATCAACTAAAAAACACTTTTTGGGTTCTACCCAAAGTGCTTGTGTTTGTTTTTGTGCTCCCTTTAGTGGCACTTCAGCGGTTGGCCCAATACAATAATGGACTCTTCCCAAATGCCTGAGACAAAGGTTTAGGGTAGCTGTAAATAAATTGTGGGTGCATTCCTATCATTTGCGTCCTTTGTAATGTTTCGTTTTTAACAAAGATGTTATGGTAATTCAGACTGGAACAAAGTTACTTTCTTAGATCAGTTTGTTGTGTTACTGTTTTTTTTTAAATGTCTAAGCTGTTACAGGCAAAAACTTGCTCTGCTAAGCAGCAAGATGTTTCTTGTTTACCTATGTTAAGCAGTGAAGTGAGACCCAAACCTTGTAATTGTCATAATTTTGTACCATGGATACGACTAAGGAAAGTAGCAGTTTTAAGAAGGCTAGTTATCTTGGTTGTTTGACTTTGTAAGGGTGCGCGAGACTCACCGCTGCGGTGCCTCCTGATGGTCGTCCAGGGAATTCACTTTCCATCCTTCGGAGCGCCATCTGTCGGCTGGTGTCTCGCCTTCCGCTGGCCCCCGTGTCCCTCCCGGATCCCAGTGCCCCTTTCTTTTGGGGGCTGCCCCTGGCAGTACCCCCACAGTTTCTGGGTCTCCCCATCCAGAGGAACCCCCACCCACTATCCCCACCTCGCCTCAGTATAAGGCTACTGCCAGTCACCATCTAGCCCTCGTTCACTGGGGCAGATTGCAGTGTACAAGCCACTCATCACAGGCAAGGGGGGTTTGGACCTGCTGCCTCCACCTACCCTTGGGCTGCCCCCTGCAACCACAGTACCTATTTGGCCTTGCACAAGGCCGGCAGCCTGGGGAGTTGCCAGGCAGGAGCTCCCCAGCTCCTCTCGCCTTTCCCCAGCCCTGCTCTACCTCAGGTACCCTGGTATGCTCCCCGGCAGCCAGGCCCATCTCCCTCCACAGCTAAAGGAGACTCTCTCTGCACTGCAGCCTCCCAGGCCTTTTATAAGGGCAAGCTGAGGTCTGTTTGGGGCGTGGCCGCAGCTGTGCCTGCTTCCCCAATCAGCTTGGGAGCTGCTTGCCCCCAGCCACGGCCCTCTCCTGGGCTGTTTTAAACCCCTCAGGGCAGAAGCGGGTGACCACCCTGCTACAGACTTGCATTGTTACTTCTGTTGTAACTGTATACATAGTGCTCTACATATTAATTAAATGTGATGTCCTTGATCCAATGCCCAATGTTTGCCTTAAAATAATCACAGGCTTCAATCCTGCAACCTGCATGAGTGAATCCCTGTGCCCATTTATTGACTTTAGTGGAAGTCCTTGTGATTTGTAAGGGTGTGAGAAAGATCATAGGGCTGAAGTCTGAGTGATTTTGTCTGCACCTGGGTTAGTGACAAACCTTGGGGAAGTAGGAGTAGGAGAGGGCAAAGGGCCACAGCCAAAACAGTATGCCGTTTCTGAGTTTGGTGATGCTTTCCCCCTTTTACGGGCCCCAATAATATTTTTTTCATCATTAATATTTTAAGCAGCCTTATTATTGGTTAAGCCCTGCAAATGTTGTTAGCTATTGGGTCTAAAAGAAGACCTGAGGTGCTTACACCCTAATTAGATCTTTTGCAAAGCTTGAAGTATTGAGCCACTGTTTTGCTGAATATGGGCTAGGAAAACTGTTTGTAGCATCATGGCTCCATAATACCTCTTTGCCAGCTCATATGTTTTGGGGGGGGGAAAGACAAAGTGTCCATTCTCTTTTTACAGTTGCCTAGATAAAGGGGCAAAGGCACTCTGGTACTATGTGAACATGGTATGAAAACCTGGATAATCAACCTGCTTTATTGAGCTTGCTACTGTTAGCGGGTAAATGGCACATCCCGATTTTGAAGCCAGCACTTCATGAAGGTGAACATAATTGTGGAGAAGAGAATTCACACTCTTTTCCAAGGCTGGGTTAATGGGGCAGCAGCTTGTTGGTGTACATTGGGCAGGGTCTCAGAGATGACCTGCAAAAGTTTTTGTTTCTTTATGATCGACAAAGAAGGCCTGATATGCATGTGGGTTTTTTTTAACCTTACAAACAAATATCAGGAAGGTCAATGTGAAGTCTCCTCTCCCCAGGTTTTGCTAGGGACTTCTTTGAGGACGTGTTGTTAACTCTCGCACCTAAAGTACCATTTTTTAGGTATTGAAGGGAATGGGTGTTAACAATATTTAAAACTATTTAATAGTCTGAATATAGAAATGCATTCCCCTGTCAGTTGTTGCGGTTTTGAGGTTTTTGACTGCTTTACTAATTCTCCAGACACCATAGAGCCTTCTAGAGTGAACAAGGTCTAACTTCTAATGTGCAAGCAAAAAAAATCCCCCCAAACCCCTAAAACCCCCCCAGCACTTCTTTGAGCATTATTAATACATCGTAAAGAATAAAAAGACAAATTCTCTTTGTTTTTCCCTATCTTCCCTCTGCAGGTCACTTTTAACAATAGACAAAGCTTTAAACAGTATAGAAGCTTAGATTCTGTGGAACAGTGTGGGAAATGTTAAAAACTGCAGAACCCTTCGAAATCATGGGATCTTCATTCCCCCCCCCTCCTCTCATTGTCTGTGACTTCTGTGATTTTTCCACTGGCCCTGCTCTTTAGCTGCTGTGAACTATCAAATACTGAGGTAGATGATGAAAGTATACACACAAGAAATTTAACAAAGGCAGCCATGTTAATTTTTATTCCATTTGAAATGCAGGGAAAAAATCATCTTCCAAATGGAAAAGGACAAAATCGGTGGGAAAAGAAATGTTCTTTTCAAGCTTCTAAGAGCAGTGACAATGGAGAGAAAAAATACTATAAAAAGTAGGCAGTTCCTTTTTCAAAATTTTGTTTTTAGTGTATTATGCATGATTCATTCTGCACAGATGCTTTTTTGAAGTCCTAAGTGATTGAACATAACATGGCAAGTTTTATTCCACCTTTGCTATGTTGTACTCTACATTTTTTTTTTTTTTGGTTGGGCTACATGGCTGTTCTGCCAGGTCCTTAGTATAATTGTTGAATACATTCATTCTTCCCTTATTTGCCATTTTTAATGTCAAGCATTGCACATAAGATGTTCTGCCGTTGCTATGCAACTGCTAAATCCAATATTTAATATTAATAAAAACCGAGTGGCATTAACATCAGTAAGAACAGTGGGCTAGCGAACTACGATTGTACGATATCCAGGCTGTAAAACTCGGCAGTGATTTCAATATGCTGTTGCATGCATGACAAACTGGGGCATGAGTCATCATCAGTTGCTATTTTAAGAATGGTGAGTTTGAGTTAAATCTCTGCGCTCCATTGATTTTTTAACAACAAAAAAGTTAAAAGATGTGAGGTTGATTGGCCATATTACTTTAGGGTTTATTTCAGAAGTGAATTGTTATGGGTCATTGTCCCATCAATAATAGTAAAGGGGTCAAAATTTGGAACGTAAGGGTCAATACCCTGATTCTTCCATTTTTCTTCTCTTAAGTAAGGTGGGTTGGCCCTTCCCCATTGTTCCTGCCACTTCCTGAAGCCTGAATTGGCTTTTTTGGAGGCAGTGCTGCTTGTCTGCCTGACAAAGTGCTGTTTGATGGGATCTTTTTTCTTTATCTCCTCTGCCTTTATTTAAAAAAAATAAAATAAAAAAAATAAAAATCCTTCCTCTGATGTTCTCTCATCTCTTCCCTCTTCCTCTTCACGGTTGCCATTTTTTCACTTTGGCTCTCCTCCCCAGCTCTTCTAGCATTAAATATTAGCATCAGTCTCCGTGTTCATGCTAGATGTACTACCGCCATTGAGATCACGCCTTGGCAGTGCTTTTAGCATCTAAATGGCATTAAATGCTAGAAGTGCTTCGAGGGTCTTAGATCTGATGTCTAATGTTGTTAATGCTTCTAGTGTTGCACAAGAACTGTAGCTAGCATCAAATGCGGGAGTAGTGCTGTTTGTGGTCTCCACTGAGACACTGACCATGCTGTCCAAAGGATAAGACATGTGACATCAGGTCAGGATTCTGTACGCACAGGGAACAGGGCTGCCTTCTGAAATAACTCTGCTATTTTCCAATATTAAGCTTGGTTTCTTTAAAGGGATACCATCAGCTTGAATTCTAGCCAGTTTAAAAACAAAACTGAAAGTAGTTTCAGGCCTGAAACCCCCTGCCAGTTTCTGTGGTTTTACAATCACATTTTCTCCTCTGTAGCAAAAATGATTTTCTCTCTTCTATTGCTGTGTTGGAAAGACCCACACAAACAGGAGAAACTGATGAACTGCCTTACACAAAGTGCTATCAAATGCACAGAGTAACCATACTTAGATAAATATTTTTTTCTTTGATTTTTTTTTTTCTGTTATAATCTCAGGTGTCACTTCTGGCAGCAGTAGGCAAAACATTTTCATACAGAAATAGGATTGAGTTGACAGTGTCCCTTTTTAAGACTGTCTTTGCCCTTTCATTATTCACTCACTTTTCACTTGTCTTCTGGTCAATATTGGGTAGTTAATGCCTCTGAAGACTTTGCTGCTAGATAGGATTTAGATTAATATTGACTTTGCATAGTGGCACTAATTTCGGAGGGAGGGTTAATCTTTTTTTGAGGGAGCTAAAATTGATTAGCACTTAAGGGAGGCGTAGAACATTGCATGAGGGTAAATCGGACTATATATAAGATGTAGGCCTCTGACATTGAATATATAATTATTTGAATTTGTTTCTTATGTGGTATAGGATTGCTGAAATTCTCTTCCTTTTAGGATTCCTCCTCCCCAAGAAGTTATGAGATGGAAGTTTGAAAATTGACTCTAGCCTATGTTGAAATTCAGAATGTTGAGATTTAGAACAAGGCACAGAATCATTTGTGATGAAGCGGCTAAAGGGCTTTTCACTGGGAAAATATACATCCTTTGAAATTGAATTTTGATGCTTAAGGAATGAATATTTTGGGAAAGTGCCTTGAATTGAGAGGTACATTGTAGAAACTAAAACTTCATATTATCTTTCCAAAATCATTTCCATTATATCTAACATGGTTCTATATTATAATCCAATTATCTGCAAAAGTACCGTAATGAAACTGGACTCTAGGTTCTGTTATGATTTTTTTAGTAGTTCAGTCATTTCAATTGACCTATAGATCTTGGGAATACTAGGAGAAAACACATTCACATCTGTTCTTGGAATAGAACTGCTATTGTAAATATTCTGGTAGTGACATACTTAATCTAGAAAGCTAACCATTCTTTTCTTTGTTTTTAGGGTTTGAAAGTATTCTAGAAGGGCTGTTTGGACCTGGATTATTAAAAGATCTCAGTTTGTTTAAAGGTATTCAGTCTTTATTTTTGTGTCTTGTTCTGCATTTCTAACCACAGAAGCAATTTCAGCTCTGCCTCTAGAAAATGTGTGTTACCGTGGTGATTTGTGCTTTTTTTCCCTCCCCCCAGGCAGTGCTCACAGTTAGTTTCATATTGGCTAAAATTACTAATGAATGTGCGTTCATCTTTATGTAGCTGGCAGTGTATTTGGCGTTGCTTAGAAAAAAACAGGTTCATTGTGCCTAGATCAACTGTATAGAGTTTTGTAATATTCTGGGATTTAAAACATGTCAGAAACCAAATCTGCATCTGCAGAATCTAGGGAAGAATGTTGTGAAACAGGTATTTATTGGTTTGTCTTTTGGCACCAGTAAGTTGTGGTTTATGAATATGAAGTAATTTGCTATTCCTCTGATTTACAGACTGTGAGCCCGAAGGTGTTTCTGATTGGTCTTTTGATGAAAATTGTCTTTTCTGCTGCTTGAGAAGAGAAAAAGTGAAGGTAACAATGCAGATGTGTAAAGCTAGTAGGTTGTGCTTTTTT
>NW_020664446.1:1633453-1712682 GCF_002925995.2 Terrapene triunguis | reverse complement strand
GTTGCGGCTTGCACATCTACACTGTAGTCAGTGACTGCCCTCCTCTTTGGCATGGAGATGCAGAGCCCCAACATGCAGTCTTGTTCCATATCCTGGGACCTGTTTTTCTCTGAATAAAAAGGCTCATCTACATAGTAGAGTTTTTTGCCACATTTGTAACCAAGTCACAGCCTGGATGTGGAGGAGCACAGTTCTGTCCACACACAAGTTTTGTAACCAGACTGTAGCCATGCTTGCAACAAGTGCTAGCACATGGTCACTGCTCAGTCCATGTGCAGAAATGTGGTTCTGTAATGTAGGCAGGAAGGCTTAACTGTTTCAGTGAAATCTGGCTAGCTGGTCCTCTCGGCTTCGAATTCTTTCTGCAGGAAGTGATCACATAATGTAATATACCATGTGGTCTATTAGCAGGTTCTCCCAGCACACTTTAAAAAAAAAAAGACAAAGCCTTCTTTGCAACAGCTCAAGGCAGTGCGGTTTGTGCAAATAGGAAGTGCCTTACTGTTGTATGTTGCTGGCTCCTAGCTGCTGTTAGCCACAGTGCTCATGACATTGCCACCTTCCACTTATTTTTATATTAAGATTTTTATTAAGGCTCTTGGGGGCACGGGGGGGGGGGGGAAACAGATGCAGAACTGTTTTGAGAGGGGTACCTTGTCTTCCTTTAAGAGACCCCCCGACCAACACAGTGAGTTCTGAATATGATCTGCTTTGTTAGAGTAATGCTGTACTGTTGTGGTAGCTGCTATCATAAGAACAGTATCTGGCCATACTGGGTCAGATCAATGGTCCATCTAGCTTCAGAGGGAGTGAACTGAACAGGGCAATTATTGAGTGATCCATCCTCTGTCATCCAGTCCTGGCTTCTAGCAGTTAAAGGTTTAGGGATACCCTGAGCATTGGATTGCGTCCCTGTCCATCTTGGCTTATAGTCATTGATGGACCTATCTTCCATTAATTTATCTAATTCTTTTTTGAACCCTGTTATTTCTTTTGGCCTTCACAACATCCCCTGGCAATGAGTTCCACAGGTTAACTGTGTGTTGTGTGAAGAAGTACTTCCTTATGTTTATTTCAAACCTGCTGCCTATTAATTTCATTGGGTGACCCCTAGTTTTGGTGTTATGTCAAGGGGTAAATAACACTTCCATATTCATTTTCTCCACACCAATCAAGATTTTATAGACCTCTATTGCCCTTCAGTCATCTCTTTTCCAAGCTGAACAGTCCCAGTCTTTTTAATCTGACCTCAGGTGGAAGCTGTTCCATACTCCTCCTCATTTTTGTTGTCCTTCTCTGTACCTTTTCCAATTCTAATATATCTTTTTTTAAGAACATAAGAACGGCCAGACTGGGTCAGACAAGAGGTCCATCTAGCCCAGTATCCTGTCTTCTGACTGTGGCCAATGCCAAGGGCCCCAGAGGGAATGAACAGAACAGGAAATCATCAAGTGATCCATCCCCTGTCGCCCACTACCAGCTTCTGGCAAACAGAGGCTAGGGACACCATCCCTGCCCATCCTGGCTCATAGCCTTTGATGGACCTCTCCTGCATGAACTTATCCAGTTCTTTTTTTGAGATGGGGTGACCAGAACTGTACTCAGAATTCAAGCTGTGAGTGTACTATAGATTTCTGTGGTGGCATTATATTTTCTGTTTTATTATCTATCCCTTTGCTACTGGTTACTAACATTCTGTTAGCTTTTTTGACTGTTGCTGCATGTTAGTAGATGTTTTTAGACAACTATCCACAATGACTCCCAGACCTCTTTCTTGAGTGGTTACAGCTAATTTAGACCCCATCATTTTGGTATTTATAGTTGGGATAATGTTTTCCAATTTGCATTACTTTGTATTTATCAACATTGACTTTCATCTCCCATTTTCTTGCCCAGTCACCTGGTTTTGTGAGATTCCTTTGTAACTCTTCACAGTCTGCTTTGGACTTAACTATCTTGAGTAATTTTGTATCATTCGCAAATTTTGCCCTCTCACTGTTTATCCCTTTTTCCAGATCATTGAACAGAAACTGGCTTCAGTATAGATTTTGGGGGACCTTGCTATTTACTTCTCTCCACTGTGAAAACAGGCCATTTATTCCTACCCTTTGTTTCCTATCTTTTAACCAGTCACTGATCCGTGAGAGGTACCATCCCACTTATCCCATGACTCCTTACTTTGCTTAAGAGCCTTTGGTGAGGGATCTTGTCAAAGGCTTTCTGAAAGGCCAAGTACACTATATCCACTGGATCCCCCTTGTCCACATGCTTGTTGATTTCCTCCTCCCCTCCCCCAAGAATTCTAATAGATTATGAGGCCTGATTTCCCTTTACAAAAGCTGTATTGACTCTTCCCCAACAAATCATGTTCATCTGTGTGTCTGATAATTCTGTTTTTTGATGTAGTTTCAACCAGTTTTCCTGGTACTGATGTTAGACTTACCACCTGTAATTGCCAGGATTGCCACTGGAGCCTTTTTATAAAATCGGTGTCACATTGGCTATCCTCCAGTCATCTGGTACAGAGGCTGATTTAAGCAATAGGTTACATATCCCATTTAGAAATTCTATAATTTCATGTTTGAGTTGCTTTAGTACTCTTGGCTGCATCCCATCTGCTCCTGGTGACTTAGTACTGTTTCATTTATCAATTTGTTCCAAAAACACACGAAATGCAAACTCTGTGAATCAAATTCATCCTTGGTGTAGCTCCATTGAAGCCAATGGATTTACATCAAGGATGAGCTTGGCTATCTTGTCAGGAACTGTTACAAGGCTGGGAGGCCCCATCTGTGGAAGTGGAATCAGATGGCGGATAGGCAGATTTGAGAAGGATTTGGGTGAATCTGAATTGCCTATTTAGACAAACAGTCCCACAGAAAATAAAGATACTGAGCAGTCTGGTATTGCTAGGTACAGGGCAAAAATCTAAGCCAAGAGCATCTGCAATTTGGTCCATTTTGTGCAAATTAGGTATGGTCCTCTTGTTCCTGTCCCATTGCTAATACAGCCCTTAGCCGAAAGCTTGGCTGTCCCTGCTGTATTGTGAATATAGCATGCTAGCTTTGTCTTTCTAGTATCAACACATGGTTCCAATTGTGCACAGGACTTGACTGCCATGTACATTGAGTGAGATAAACCTTAAAGTATAGACGTTAATATGCAGCAAATGTTAACTCTTTAGGGTCATTTTACTCTGTGCTTAATTTGTGCCAGGGCTGAATCCTGGCACCTTCAGGCTTGGCAGTTCATAGCCCCGGCATCTCTGGGCCTGGCAGTTCATAGCCCCAGTATCTCTGGGCTTGCATGTCAGTTATGAAAGTAAAAAAAATTGTTTGAGCCCTGGCACCTCTTCCATTACAAATTAAGCTCTGCACTTACTGTATCCCTTATACTGTGTGGCATTTTTAAACAAGTGAGTAGGAAAAATGCAGGACAGGCCACATTTGGACTGTTGGATGGAGTTCTGCTCTCACTGGTCAAAGGAAATTTCAGAAGTAAGTACGCAGGAGGGGAATGCAGCAAAAGAACACTCGAAATAACGTAGGGACTTGAGGCTCCTCATTATCCAAACATGTTAGGCTCGAGGAGGATTTGATTTAAGATTCTGAATATGATGGAGAGGAGAGATGTGCCAAGGCTAAGCTGAGTGTCAGTCATCATAGAATTAGACAGAGTTTATTTATCAAAAGAGTTAAACAGATGGAAGAAGGCGAGAGTGGCTGCAGTAACAGAAATGTGTAGATGCTAAGGCCAGGCACGATCATTATGGTCATCTAGTCCAGCGTTTCTCAAATGCAGCCACCAGGGACTTTTCTTGCAGCCACAGCCTCCAGGGCTGGGGGCGGGGGCAAAGTAGCGGCCACTCCCCCTCCCTCTTGCTCCTGGATGCCTTGCCTTGGTGTTGGTTGCTGGGGCCGCCAGCAGGTGTTGGGCCCTGCTACCCTCTGGAGATACCTGGGGCACAGCACTGGAGGAGCAGGCACCCAGTGGGTTCTCCACCTTCCCAGGGGCGGTGGGGCTCAGGCTTTGGGCTTCAGCCCTGGGGTGGTGGGGTTGCAGGCTCCGGCTGCGCGGCTTCAGGCTCCAGTCCCGGGCTCCGGCTGCGCAGCAGCAGGCCTCAGACTCCGGTGATGAGGCTTCAGGCTCTAGCCCCCCCGCTGCCTCCCTTGGCCCCCCCATCCAGGGCTTAATTTGTTCCCAGGCTTGCCGGGGCTGAGTAAGTCTGCTATGAAAAGTGATACTTATATGTTTGTTAATATCACTTTTCACAACAGATTTATAGCTAGCAATAAATAAATTACAATAATTTGGACATGTATATGTGCATATTTATTGGTTTTTCTAAAGCTAATTAAGTATTTTAGGAAAAAGTGTGAGAGTGGCCACCAGCAAGAGTTGGTGGCCGCACTCTGAGGCCACCAAAAAATTTGTCCTGAGAACCCCTGATCTAATCTGACCTTCACATTGGTATGAATTCATAACTGGTAGCACAGTAACTGAAGGCAGCTAGGAAGGCTCCCTGTACCTGCTGTGTTTCTTAAAAAGTAGATCTTGCTGTCTCTCTCACAGTGTCAAAGGAATCGATATGATCATACTTTTAACTTCCCTGTTAATGCAGTAAAAATAATCCTGTTAGTAGGTTCTCCTCCCCATGCCCACTGTGGGTTTAAACATTACAGCCTCTTTTTGGAACCCTTGGGATTTCCCGTTTATCCCTCCCTTCCTTTCATGATGGCTCTGTGTCATGAAGATCATCCCTCTGGAGGAGAGATGGATGTGGTTGGGCAACGCCACTCCAGAGAAATAACTTGAGCAATGTGAAGTGCTTTCTTTCCCATGGAAATATGGCTCTGCCTATGCAGCATTCCAACCCTTGCTGGTGTCCTTAGCTCCATATGTAACACCAAGTGTGATATTTTTGAGGGGGCTGCAGACAGTGTGGTATATAATCATATATTTTATTACTTCAAGTAAAAGCTCCCTGGAGATTACATTGTTAATTAAATAATAAAGGATGCCATTTCACTTGGCGCATGTGTGTATGTCTTCAGCTGAAGGACAGAGTTTAATTATGAATAGTACTGGTTTGTTTGAACTCTCTTCCTTCCAATAAACTACTTCAACTGTATCTTTATCTGGCTTCTTTTAGGGAGTTCTAGGTTGCAATTTCCATAACAGTGCTGTAATTATTCTGTACTTCTATCACAGACATGAGATTTCAGTCAGCTTGAATGCTCCCTGTACTGCCTGACTGCTTTACACAGTAGTTCTATTCGTTCAGTTCACATCCTTCCTTTTGACGATGTTAGGAAGGGAGCTGGACAGCACAGGGTGGATTGAGTTGGTGCTGTTTTGGTGTAGTTACAGAATTTGAGTTGTGTAATTGAAATTGCAGCCTGGAGGAAACAATTGCAAACACTGTCCAGTTTTATGGTTTTGGTCAGTACCTTCTTCCCCTTTCCAAGCCCTCACTCATCTCCCATCACCATCCCTACTGTTTCTGTCTGGGGGACTAGATGGGACAATGAGTTGATGCACTTCCAGAGATGTATGTTTAAACCCTGATGAGATCAGAAGTAAAAATGATTTTAGTAGTCTGATTCTAGTCCTCTTTTGTCCACATCAGTCATCACATAACTCAGCATGACTAGCAGACTGCGCTCAAGGAAAGCTCAGGATTGGGATGACAGTGGGTGGTGCAGGTCAAGATTGAGGTGCCTTAGCAGAGCTATTTAGGGGAAACGCCTGCCCTTGGTCTTGGCTCTAGTCTGTGCTGAGAGTCTTGCTTTCACAAGCAGTCAGATTCACACACATTTTTTAAAAGGAGAGAAAACAATCTTTCTAACTGAAGTATACTGAAAAGTTTAATGTATTTGTAGCAGTTGTTTTGGAGGATGGAGTGAGGAGTACGCTACACAAATTTGTGGATTATGTGATGTTCATAGGGGGATAGTAAATGCGTTGGATGAGAACATTCAAAAATAAAACAATCTTGTTAAATTGGAGAAATGACCTGAAATAATTAAATGTACAAATGAGTCATTTGGAAGGAATAATGAAATACACAAATATAATAATACCTAGCTTGTATATAGCACAGTTCGTCAGTAGATCTCAAAGTACTTTACAAAGGAAGTCAGTATCTTTATCCCCATTTTACAGAGGGGGAAACTGAAGCACACAGAGATGAAGTGATTTGCCTAAAGTTACCCAGCAGGCCAGTGGCAGACCTGGGAAGGGAACTGGGAGTGCACTCCAGTGCTCTATCCACTAAACTGCACTGCCTCTTTCATTTAAAGTGCCTTTGTATATAGTGGGAGATAACTGGGAAAGGTCTACCAAACTCTGTGGCACTGGCAGCTTCCCAGAATCCAAAGAGTTGCACCTAATTTGTATAACACTTCACACTTTTTAAAATGAATTTGTCATAACACCTTCCTTGCACCAAACAATGTAAAATATAACATGAACAAATATCAACTCAAACTTACAATCTGCAAAAATGACATTTAAAAAGAACTACCCGGCATTCTTATACACGCCACGCACACGGATGTACCCAAAAGGGAATATGCCTTCCAGCTCAACCAATCTACTCAGAGACAAAGTAAATATAGAACATTATTATGTATAGGAGAACCCAGCTAATTCTTACTTTGCTAAACTGAAAAGCTGGTAATTTGCAAAATCCAGTGGTCTCCACCCATTTTATAGCAAAGATTTAATAGACAGTGTGTGACTATACTACAGTACAACTGATATAATTAAGGTTTGCCAAATAATTCATACCAACTGCACTTTTAAAAATAAATGAACAAATATACTTCTGGACTTTTGACTAGGTTTTTTAACTACAGTTTTCTATTTTTTTTTATTTTTTTTTTAATAAAAATTGTAGTGACACATGCACACCCCTCTCTCTATTGTAATGAAGCTTTTTGTTTTGGAATGTTCTTGAAACCAACCAGCTGCTCTCAGTTGAATTGTAAGAGGGATTTCAAGAGCTTGTGAGTCTTCTGTTCATTCCAGTTTTATGGCAATATTGTGAATCTAGAAGGTTATTCTCCATTTAAAAGTTGGTGTTATGTATCTTGCAACAGACGGTGCTCAGTTCATGTTCAGTTTGCCTGGAAGCTGTGCAAAATGTGGGGGCGGGATGAGAATTATTTTCTGTGTATTCTATCATCTTATATTTCATATAGAACTAAAAGTTCTCAATGAAAATTAAGAGTTTGAAGCCAGTTTCTTGGCCAAATGCAAGGTGAAATATTCAGCCTTTTCTCCTTCCTAGGTATCCCTCATTTCCTCTACTGCTGTCATACTAGGAAAAGCACTGGTTACCCTCTTTAGGTTTATATTTAATATTTTGGCCTTTCCAACATACTGCATTTCATGATTTTGTTGTTGTTGATGTGACTTAAGGTTTAAACCTTAATTATCAAGATGGGTCTATTGGGTAGGCAGTCATTGCATAACTAAAAGTTTTGGTTGAAAAACCTCTTTTTATAATGGTGCTGGTTTAAAGAGTGCTTCATAGCTGTGAGTGATTTATTAATGTGGTAGGGGGAGAGAGCTTACAAACATTTCATTTCATTACTTTTTTTTTTTTTTTTTTTTCAGGAACACCTACTCAGTCTGGATGAGCCAGCTTCAGAAGCTGGGCAAGAAGCTCTACTTAGACAAGAGCAAGCAAAAATCATTCGGTTTGAGAGGCAAGCAGAAGAGTTCCTCAATGCAGTCTTTTACAGAAAAGGTTGGTCTTAGTGAAAGAATGGCATCTCTGACCTGGCCCTTTGCATGCAGTACTAGTGTCTCAAAGACGGGCTGTTGGAGTTTTCAACATTCATTCGGTGTTTTCAGTTACTTTACCCCTTTAATGTGTTTAGTTTTAGAAAAGGGTAAAGAGAAAACCATCTTCTCTCTGAAGGGCTGGGAGAGACACCTATTACAAGTCGTAAAGCCACCCTGGCAGGAGCACTGGGTTGTTTTTGTGTGGTTTTGGTTTTTTTTGTGTTTTGAGGGAGCTGTGTTCAATATTTGCCCAATGCAAGGGTGAGTGGGGAGTTGGATGGAAAATAAGTGGTCATTAGATCCATTCTAGTGCTGTCTCTGTTCTGCAGTCAGCATTGTTAAAGCAGCGGTTCTCTAACGGTGGTCTGTGGTGACCTTCCCAGGGATCCACAGTATTAAATGCTTTGAGGACCATGTAGTTATCAGCACAGTAAGAGTTGAAGAATCACTGTGGTAAAAGACAACAGAGGGTCCTGTGGCACCAAGAGGTATTCAGATTATGCTGTTCTCCCTGGAAGGCTGGAAACTCACTTCCACAGCCTCTGCCAACCTGGGAAACAGGAGGCCAGAAGTTGCCTCTAAACATGTCTTGAATGTACTTCTCAGCATAACCCATGTGTGCAAATATCTGCCAAATCAATAATTCCACATTGGCTCTGGGTGGCTGACAATATAAGGCCTATGTTTAAAATAACCAAATTAGAAATTGCTGTAGCCAGTCAACATCCTGCCCTTCTATTAACCATCTATTTAAGGCATTTTAAATAGATAACCATATTTTAGCCCCTCTTTTATGACTATTACCAAAGATGAATAAATATGAATTGTATATAATGATCTATCGCATAAAATACATAAATCTTGTAGGATGATATGAAGGTTGGCTATTTCATTACTAAAGTCATAGTTGAGATAAAGTTTTAATTCCAAGCTCCTCTTTTCAGTGGCTTTGACTTTTTTGTTAAAGGCAAAAATTGCTTTTTGGGTTTAAATTTCTCATGTTCATTCTCAATCCAGAAATAATTTTAAAAAATTAGCCTGGAAGAAATCTGTTAAACCCCTTCCGAGTTATACCGGGATGGAAACAGGTAGTTTTTCAAGTGCTTTGCACTTGTATAAGTAAGATTGAATTGAAAACTTCAAATGTGGCATGTACATAGGTCTCAATGAAGAATGAGCACCCTCCTAATTTTGAAAAAACGATTGGCTAATACAATAAAATATTAGCCACTGAAAATAATGTGCTCTGCATGTGCAATACATTTTTTTTTTTTTTTGGGTAACAGATTTTAATAGACAGAGTGTGGATATCCAAATAGACATGTGAAAGAAGTATCCACTGAGATGTATTTACTGATATAGGGCTTAGTTCTTCCCTGCATCTGACCTGTAGTTCTCTGATGCTGAACTGCCAAGTCCTAGCAACACTGCCATAGAGGGATTGCTCTAACTTACACCACTGCCATAAGCTCCACACTAGTGGAGGATAGGTGTGGCAGAGCTCTGGAGCACCTGTGCTCCCCTATACTGAGGGGAGAGATAGAGTTCCCTGTGCAAAGAGAATTTGCCACAGTCAACTTGTAGCTCAAGCAGACTGAAGAATGCAGCTCATTGTCTGTCTTGGCCTTTGTTTAGTGTGTGTTTGTGTTTGGTTTGTTCAGCTACATGACAGTAACAGCATGCTTACCAGCCTGGCAGTGTCCTGGGCTTGGCGGGGGCTGCAGCCGGGGCCGCACGCCTCGGTTCCACAGCTTCCACCAGGGGCTGTAGCCGGGGCTGCGCGCCTCAACCCCGCAGCTTCCGCTGGGGGCTGCAGCAGGGACTGTGCATCCCTGCCTGGCAGGGTCCTGGGCTTGGCGGGGGCTGCAGCCAGGCCATGCGCCATAGCCCCACAGTGTTCTGGGTTTGGCAGGGTTTGCAGCAGGGGCCGTGCGTTCCAGCCCCGCGGCTTCTGCCAAGGGCTGCAGCTGGGGCCACGCACCCCTGCCCGGCGGCTGCACTGGGGGTCATGTGCCCCCCTTGCAGCTTCCCAGGGCCATATGCCCCCCTGCCGTGGCCGAGGCTTAGCGGGGACTGTATTTGGGGCCATGCACCCCTGTCCCGCAGCTGCGGCCAGTTCTGGAACGGGGCCTGTGTACCCCTTGTGGCTGCGCCCCTGCTGCAGCCACTGGAGCCGGGGCTGTCAGTTCCCCCGCAGCTCCCAATGGGACTCCATTCCTCCCCCTACCTAGCCCTGCCCCTGGTTAACGGACAGGTCACAGGCGCCGTGAATTTTTGTTTATTGCCCGTGACCTGTTCGTGACTTTTACTAAAAATAACCGTGATAAAAACTTAGCCTTACTCATGGACTATGCTTTAGACCATTTATGTAGTCCACCAGTCTATAGCATTTTTCTTTCTATTTGAGAAAATTCTAAGCTTTTGTTAGATGTGTACTTTTATTGTAAAAAATTATTTAATTTTCTAATTATTAACCAATGGTACCCAAGAGAAGTGTCCATTTGGCTTCAAGAGACAGTGCAGCTGCATCAGCAAGACTTCTGCTGCTTGCTGTTATGCTCAACTCTATTCTTCTTTAGCGTTTAAATTTGAGAATTGTTTGTAGAATGCTTTGAATATATAAAGTGCTATATAAGTGCTGAGTATTTTATTTGTATTTATCATTTATATTCAGTAGTTTGTGCTCTTCTGTCCTAATTCTTTATCATGAGTTAATGAGATTATCTTGAGCCACTCTACCTTGGAAGGCACATGACAGTGTCTGTGCCTTTAAAGCTGCAGGTTGGAGTGATGTGTGACTGCGGGTGTATGTTCTGTGTCTTCTCTCCTTATCTGGAAATGTTAATTGATCCAGTTATAAGCTATACCCCATGTTGTGGGCACTCTATATCTGCATGTAATCCACCTCGTGTGAAATTTCCCCAGGCAGCTTTCATGTTTTTGAAGAGTTCTGCATCGTCCCATGTATACCTTGAGGGGATGTGTCAAAATATTTGCTGCCAGTGTCTGGGTCTGAGATCTAGGCTTCAAGAACTTTGACTCTTTTTACTCTCTTTGGACATATCTTGCACATCCTTCAATAGGCCTTAATAAAAGCTTGAGGAAAAAGAAGATCTCACCTGAGGTGAAAAGAGCCTTTATACGTCCTCTGTGTTACAATGTAAGCCTCATGAATCTATCTTGTCTGTTTCCTGTATATTATGTACCTAAAATCTTAGGTACATCTCAGCCCAAGATAAACTCCTGGTGTTCCCTGCCCTTTACAGGAAAACTTCCATAAAGGGCTAGTATAATGTACAGAAATACATTAAATATTTACATAAACCTTTCAGAAGTTTAAGACTATTATACCAGTATAAGATTATGAAATGTGATTGTATAGTGAACTAAACTTCACAGGGAGTAAGATGTTGTTGGTATTATTTATTTAGGGTTAGATTGTGGCTTGCTATATGCACCATAGAATCATAGAATATCAGGGTTGGAAGGGACCTCAGGAGGTCATCTAGTCCAACCCCCTGCTCAAAGCAGGACCAACACCAACTAAATCATCCCAGCCAGGGCTTTGTCAAGCCTGACCTTAAAAACCTCTAAAGAAGGAGATTTAAATCATGATTTAAATCACTAGTCAGGAAGACTTGATTTAATCATGGATTTCTATATAAAAGTGCATTCTTGTTGGTTGTTATAACCTTAATACATATTCTTCACAGCTCAGAAGTAGATGTAGGTTTCATTTCTAGAAGGTACACATTATACATTTTTTAAGTGATTTATTTTGAAAAATTTTCAGATTAGTTTTATAGCTATATCAGAAAATGAATGATTGTTTGGTTATTTCATTTACCAAAGGTAATTGAAGCAGATATTTATGAAGTCATTGGGAGGTGAACTATCTCCAATTCAACAGGTTAATCATTAATATTTGGTGGATTTTCTTGCCATGTTGTATTAGGAGGAGAACATCACCAGACAGACATTTAAATTGTTTTATTTAACTAAAACAACAACGTTATGTATTCTGGATTTTTTTCCTCAACAGCAAACTTATATAATATTTTAACAAAACAATCATATGAATTTTTGAATTTAGTTAAACATTCAAGTTTTTTTAAAATCAGGTTTGTTTTTGTTAAAGTAGTTTTTAATTAAAATAGTTAAATGAAATATTAAAAAAAAAAATTTAAATCGACTATGTCAGCCAGGTCAACATGAGAAACTTAAAATATTGGCTTCTGCAGCTAACTCAGTCGTCTTCACCTTCATTTTCCTGTTTGTTCATAATCTGGAAAAGAAAAACAAGCTGTCCTGCTTTTTCAGGTCCCAAACAATTTCTCAATTTGGAATGAATTAGTCCAAAGGAAGAAAATATTCTTTCTACACTGGCAGAAGAAGCTACTGCTGTTAAAAGTGAGATTATCACTTCAACAGTCTCTGAATCCAAGTGCTTAAGTGACTTCCACCAGTTCACTGGCGTGACTTTCTTTAAAACATCATCAGCAAACTTATATTTCTTCATGCGTCTGACGAAGTGGGTAATTCACCCACGAAAGCTTATGCTCCAATATGTCTGTTAGTCTATAAGGTGCCACAGGACTCTTTATTTCTTGAATGGTTCACCCTTAGCTCTGAAGTTTATTATAGTTGGCATTATGGAGGGATGGTTGCTGGATGTCCATGTCATAGCCAACTCCTCTTCTTCAGAAGTTAAGGTTTGACCCTGGTACCGAGTATTGAGAATATTTTCAAGAAAATGAGCTGGAGATAGTGCTTGTCCCATTCGTTTTTTTAATGCTTGTAATTTAACTCTGTCATTGTTTATTTCTCTTTTTAAGATCTCACTCGGTTCCTTCCAAATTTCAACAGCGTCAGCAATAAAACAGCTATTTCCCTGCATTTTGTTCAAGGCTACAGAAATAGGCTTCAGGGTACTCAGCATGTATTTAACATTTCTCTTAAGCCCAATGTTGAGAACTTTGGCTGTGACAGTGCCATCTATTTTTTCACAATTTTGTTCACAAACTGTCATCAAATTAGGCCAGTTCTTGATATAGTGCTCAAAACAGTCCACTACTGAGTTCCATCGCACGTCTTGTGGGAGAGTTAGCTTGGTTCCTCCCACTTTTTTCAGAGCAGCTGCTGAAAAGTGGTTGTTATGGAAGTATTTTGCAATTTCAACAACATTAACCTTTATTTCTGGAACACTGAAGTCTTTGACTAGGAGGTGCATCAAATGAGCACTGCAACCGTATGTTATTAGTTTGGGACTCTCTTCACTCTCTTCTAAATAATTTCTTCTCATCTTGGATACATTTGCAGGATTGTCTGTTACCAAGCTGCGTACTAGACATTTGAATTTTTTTTCACAGTTTGTTATAGCTTTTACTGCTACTTCTTGTAAGTATTGTGCTGTGTGCGCATTTCCTGATGTATCAATTGTGTCTGTAAGGAAGACATTCCCTTCTTCTGTTGTCACACAAGCACATACAACAGGATCATTGTGGACATTGCTCCACCCATCAAGACTCAGGTTAACAATTTTACCCTCTAGACCTTTTGCACACTGCTCAATTTCTCTTTCATGCACTTTATCCAGCAATTTGCCTGTGACATCTGCTCCGTTGGGTGGACTGTATCCTGGTGTTAATGACTGAACCATGCTAATGAAGTGTGGGTTCTCAATCATACGGAAAGGAGAATTTGTTGCATAAACAAACAAGGCAATTTTTTCATCAATTACCTCTTTTTGTAATATGCTGGTTCTTATCACAAACTTATGTTGTTTCTGGATGATGGAGATTTTTTTTCCTTTTTGCTACAGGTGATATACTGTGGCTATGTGACATACATGATGTGACTGAAACTCCATCATTGGCAGATAACTCTGAAACTATAGAAAATGATGATGATGATCTTGAAGGTGGATAGTCTTCAGAATCCTGTATGTTGAGGATGGATTCTCATAAACAAAATAAGTCAATGCAGTTATTTAATTATTATTACCATACTGCTCATTTAGTATTACTCATTGCATTCACTGACAGTACTACTTTAAAGGTGAAATTGTAAAAGGAAGATCTGCCTATTTCAGCTATTTATTTTTTATCACAACTGCATCTAAAATTATAGTACCATAGAGTAACAACTATATTTTTTGCTCAAACATGAGAATTCAAGAATAGTCCAGAAGGAAGACAGGCAGTCCTTAAGAAAGAAGTATGAAATAAAAAAGTTTATCAACCTGAAGATCCTGCATGTTCAAACATATTCCTTTCATCATCTTCAACGCAGCTTCCTCCTGAGAAAGAACACTTCTCATGATGTCAAGTATCAAAGGGATAGCCGTGTTAGTCTGGATCTGTAAAAAGCGACAAAGAGTCCTGTGGCACCTTATAGACTAACAGACGTATTGGAGCATAAGCTTTCGTGGGTGAATACCCACTTCGTCAGACGCATGTCTCATGATGTTGTTTCATTCAGGCAACCAGGCCTTGCATTTCTTTGTTGCACTGTTTGCATTTTGCACGCATGCCTGTCTTACCCACAGGTAGAGGAACTTCATTAAAATATTCCCAAACTGGGTCTCTTTTAGGGCCTGCTGCCATTATAGGTTTTTCCTTCTAGTGAGAGAACGGTATGGTAGATCTCAAATCAATGAAGGCTACACTCAGGAAGACCTCAAGACTTCTGGAATGTGCTGCTCAAACAGTTTCACTTTTGTTTCTACTGCCTGTCCCTCTCTTCTCACATTTATCTCCAGACTTCTTCTCCTTGTCCAGATCTATTCCGCCCCCAACTATCTTCTATTCATTGAACTTTTTGAAACTTTGCACTTTTAGAGAGAGGTAAGGGATTGACTCTGTGTACACAAATTTGCAGAGGGACAATAGGGTTGAGGTCTGTTATTTCTCACCTATATATTATTTATTTATTTAAAAACATTTTTGCTGTTAACAAGCATGTTACTTCTGGAGACACAAATCCACAGTTTGAGAACTGCAAAACTAAGCATCTCTGATGGTATCTTCTAGACCAGGGGTTCTCAGACTTTGTACTGGTGATCCCTTTCACACAGCAAGCCTCTGAGTGTGACCCCCCCCCCCCCTTATACATTAAAAACACTTTTTCATATATTTAACACCATTATAAATGCTGGAGGCAAAGTGAGGTTTGGGGTGGAGGCTGACAGCTTGTGATCCCCCATGTAATAACCTTACGGCCCATTGAGGGGTCCCGACCCCCAGTTTGAGAACCCCTGTTCTAGACTGAACACTGAGTCCCATTGGGTAGATAGAAAGATTAACCTAAATAATCTATACAGAAGCCCCTGGAACCCCATAAGATTGGGTCCCTAATCCATGAACTATTGGAACTCGTTTACAAAACTTTTCTTAAAAATTATATGAATATATTGTCTCAGACTATAGACTTAGAATTTATAATCCCTATTCCATGATGAGATATCTTTGAGCTATAATGTATCTTAATTCAAACTATCTTTAGATAAGTTTTTTTCTGCAAAAAGCATTTTATCAAAAAAATCTGATTTAAATAAAAAAAAATCAGATTTTTATTTTTATTTTTATATTTTTTAAATAATTGATTTTTATCCACCCTGGTTCAAGTCCACATACTAGTATTTTACAGACAAATAAAATGGCAGGTTCTTGCCCCATGAATCTTTTATTTTTAATACAAGAGATGACAAAAAAGGTAGTGGAGAGCAAAGCTTGCAACACTATATTCATTGAAATATGCAGCACATAATATTATTCCCCTCTCCTTTTTCTCTAGAACAAAAACATTTTAACCTAGGCAGACAACTAAAACAGATTGCAGCTATTAAGGGTAAATGAGCACTTACTGTTTTGTTTTGTTTTTCTCCATTTGAAGATTCATTACATTGGCTACAAGTAGCCCTTTTTGAAGTTTTAAAAACTTGTTTTTCTATTGCACAGACTTATCTGAATATTACATATGATAATATAATGAAAATCGAGTCTTAAAAGCTTCAGAAATCACCAGGAGTACTTGTTCTGTGGCCAAATTAAACACAAGGAGGTGTCTGCGAGCTGGTGTAGCAGGACTTCTTAGTTTCTCTGATGTAGTAGTTGTGGATCTGCTGCCTGTCCACAAAGCATGAATAATCTAAAACCGTAATAATATTTTAAAATGTATCTGTATTGAACTAGTCCCCAAACCCCCAGACAGAATTGGGGCTTTGTTGTGATATGCCCTGTACAAACACTGGTGTTTTTAATATAAATAAATAAAATGTATTCCTTGTTTTCCCCAGATCACATTCCTTATTAGTTGCTTAGCACCTATTTTAAAAATAGTGTTAGTTTTTATTCAGCACCTTTCGTATTAGAGGACTTCACTCAATAATGAACCTCATGCTGCAGTGACTGTGTAGGAAGGGATGGAAAGGATTCCTAGAACTTCTCTTGGCTTTTTAGATGGAATTACTTTGGAGTCTGTGACTCAGAGAAATAAGGCCCCACTCATGGGGATATTTATTGGGTACCACTGTGCTTTTGGGGAAGTTACTCTGTTAGAGGGCTTTCCCTTCACCCTCTCCCCTGGTTCTTGTCACGTAGACAGAAAGCAGAAGACTAGAAGTCCGAAGTGCAAACAATGCAATGTTTATTGGGGTTAGTTTCCAAACAAGCATATTCCGAAGCCCTTCACACCATTCGGGCTTATCTCTATACGCCGATAGGGTCTGTTCCCCAGTGTTCTGTTCCCAGCTGTGACGCCGCAGAGCGTTTACCCCACATCCCCCTTCCCAGCTCTGACACCACAGAGCCTTGCCTGTGTCCCTGTTCCCTGTTCCCGTTCCCCCCCCATAGCAAACATGATTCCAATTTCCCTTCCCCCCACTTCCTGTTTGACCCCAGTTTATATAGTAATATTCTCAGCTATACCTTAACCAATAATTTTACTGAAATTTAACTAACCAATCCTAACGTAACATAGCAGACAGATTAACAATAGAAAAGTGGGGTCCATAAAGATAAAACATACAGAAATGAGGGTTTCACAAGCACTGATAAGTGATTTCTTGCCAGACAGGATGCTATCAAACTAGGTTTTCTTTAACCATCCTCAGATCTGTTTCTTTATCTGGTGGTGCTGGGCACTGTCAGGACAGGATCGTTTTCCTAACAGTCCAACCCCACCGTATTTCAATGTGACGGGTTTGGGATGTGAGGATGGGACCGTTCGCTTCCCAGCTTATGGCTGCCCCTGCTGCTTAGCCAAAGGCCTCAGCCTAAGAATAAGGCCTCAGACTCTCCTAGGGAGAGAAGACCCAGACACAGGCAGACTGTGATTTTGATTCTTTGTTTTTATACCCCTGTAACTAGCTAAGTGATAAAAATACACCTAAGTTCTTAAAGTCTACAGGCAGGCCTGAATATCTGTATTCTAAAATACTCCCGGTAACTTACTGCAGGTAAGTTACTCCACTCTTCCACCGTAAACCTGTTCTGTTTTTTGTAACAAACTTCTGTTTAAAATTATTACTGTACATTTTCCTTCATGATTCTGATTCTCCTTTCACCCCCAACCCCTCTCAAAGGTCCATTTGGGATATACTTATTGAAAAAAAAGTTTAGGAAATATTACTTAAATCTTGTAGGAATATTGTTCTATTGAGGATCTATGTTATAAATAGCAACACTTTGTTATTTAGGTCTCTTAAGAATAAGTTGCGTTTCCTTGAAGGATGTATTGCATCGTTAAGAAAATCTAGAGAATGAAATGTAATGTTTTGATTTCAAAGTTTTACTTGTAAAATTCTTCCTTTAAAAAAAATCTCTAATGTTTACAGACAGTCCTGGGGTCTCTGACCCCAATATCCCCCTAGTGGCCCGGGAGATCATGCAGCGAATGATCCGACAGTTTGCTGCTGAATATACCTCAAAAAACAGCTCTACTCAGGACTCCAGCCAGCCCAATAGCACAAAGAACCAAAGCCTGCTGAAAGCATCTCTGGTCGCCTCCTCTCCCACGGCTGCAACTGCTCAGAACCCTGTGCTCAGCAAACTTCTCATGGCTGACCAAGACTCGCCTCTGGACCTTACTGTCAGAAAGTCTCAGTCAGAACCTAGTGAACAAGGTATGACTATTACCAAAAGTATCTTGCATTCAGTTCCAATATGCTAGAGGCATTGTTGGCACAAAGCAGGGAAGAATTAGAAGTGTAAACTGTTAATTGAAACACAGAATGGCAAAGATGTAGACCCCATAATGCAGTGCATAATGTAGTAACTGATTGGATGTGATGGGGTGGGAGAAGGAAGTTGCTGAAAAATTGGAGGCTATAAAAATCTATGTGCCTTTAATGCTAGAGGAGGAGAGTTGTTGACAAGGCTCCAAACTGACTCTAGCAACAAGGGTACTGTTACAAGGAGAGCTATGCTATGAACATGTGTAGTGTGTTTGTTTATGTACCTGCTGATAAGGCAAGATCAGAGAGTTAGGACGCTTTATGTATAATGTTATCTTATTTTATTTGGTCAGAACAGTAGTCCTGAATCGTGTTTGGCTTGGATTAGAAGCAGTATTTTTTTGAAATGCTAGTTACTGTATGGCACGTTGCTTAGTGAATGCAGGATAAAAAAATGGAACCCCTGAATTATACAATGATTTCCTTGTTTATGTATTTAGCAGAAGTTTATTTTGTTACATAAAAAATACTTTGCAGAGTACAGACTGAATATCTTCTATAGTGCGGTGCTGCAGAGCTTGTGTTAAATGGATAACCTTGCTTTCTGTCAAACCTGCTTTTAAAGAACAAATTCTCCGAACACCATTGTAATAGCTGAACATTTTGTCTCTTCTTTCCTGAAACTGTATTGAATAGAGGGGATCATTGTGTCCAATGCAGAGGAGCTTTTAACAGGACTGATATGATTCAGATTAACCCTTTGAACTTTGTGAGAATGTGTTAATAAAAGATGTCTGAAATGATTGCATGAAAAATAGGGTAGGCCTGTGTACCCCATATTGGGAAAGGTTATTTTGAAAATCACTGCCTTTAAATACACCTGCTAAAAAGGATTCATGTTTAAAGCCTTTCGCTATTTTTATGTACAATTAATTTTGGGTACTGCAGACATCTTTCTAATATTCATTGTGAGAGACACATTTATGGAGGTTTTGGTAAGAAGGTTAAAACAAAACACATCCTGGAAACGGTGTCATGAACAAATACCATTAATGTCACTTACAGTAAATGGTCATGTCACTTCTTAAGTTAACCATGGCAGCAGAGAGCTGTTGTAATGAAGATTGTGGTAGTGCCAGTACATTGTAACTCAGCCAACAGAAGATTGCTCTGGGCTAAATTTGGTATAAAAATCTCAATCACGGGAATGGATCTTCTTGCAAAATTATAGAGAAATGAGTTCAACTATTCAGGTCATTACAAGGTCCGTTTTCTTCCTAGTCCCTCTCCTGAAAGACTGTTACAGAGGGTTTTTGTCTTAGCTCTTTTAATTACAGAAATGTGTGCTGAAAAACAAAGTATTTATTGATAGGTAGTTCAGAAAATGGATGAATTGCTTTTGTTGTTATTTTTATCTGCCAAGATATAGAAAAACTTCAAGTGAATTTATAAATGTTCATAACACTTTTACTGTGTGCATGCATGTTTTAATTCCATAATTATTTGCAGTTATGTGATTAATCCATACAAGTATGTATTATAGTTCACATTGCTACATGACAGATAATGAATGTGGCAAAAAACCCTGTTGTAATGATGTATTTAACAGACTCTCTTGGAGCAGTTCCAGTGGTGCCATTTTGGTATATCTTTGTTTTGAAGGAGTGTAGGGGGAAATTAGATGATTCATAGCTATCCCCCTGTGGCTAATGAAGGGGAACACTCTGAAGGATCCCCCTCACCCTCATGTCGTGGTGACCCTCCTGGCAGAGGGGGGATGGATGTGGCTTCCTTTGAAGCAGTCATGCTCCATGACTACACTTAAAACACGACAATGGTGCAGCTGCAATGTTGTAGCACTTCAGTGTAGACACTACTTACACCGATGGGAGAGTTCTTCTGTCATTACTGGGAATCCACTTCCCCGAGAGGTGGTAGCTAAGAATTCTTCCATCCACCTAGCACTGCCTACACTGGGGGATAGGTCAGTATAGCTACATCTCTGTGGGGGCGAGGGGGGGCGGGATTTTCACACCCCTGAGAAACGCAGTTATGCCGATGTAAATTCCCGGTGTAGACCAGCCCTTAGTATATTTGCTTGAGAAGGGAATGCTGTTTCACTATGTTATTGTACTTCTGTAAACACATTGTGTCTGGGTATTGCTACATTCAAAACTAGAAGCCTATTTACTTAAATTTGGATTATGCTGCATTTCCAAACAGAGTGTATAGAACAATGTGCTGAAAGAGGAGGGGTTGGGAAATAAAACAAAATACATATATGTCACATGGGCAGATTGAGACAACCCGAGAACTCCCCTGCATTTTAATATATTTCATCATGAACATAAGAATTGATGGTACTTATTCAAGCTAGACATACCATGGGCAAGTAGCTGTGTTAACTCTCCTCTTTGCCTTGCCCATAAGCCCTGTGTTTCAGAGTTGCCAGTAATCTCAGGCATCTGGGCTTTCCTCACAAAAAGTTATTTTTATTACAAATGGCCATAGTCTCCCATTGTTTCCAATGGGATTGAGGTCAGGCTTTCCTTAGCAAAGATGGCTTCCCCATTCTCTGTGGTCTGGAAACTGGTCAGGAAACTTTTTAATGTTAGGAAATGTGTATGTGAAGTGGGGGAACAGAGAGGGAGATTGAGGTGGGAGGGACAAGAGAATATGGAGGGAGGCATGGGAGTGGAAAGGAACAAGAATGTGGTTGTAGCAGGAAACTGTTCTGGGGCATGGAGTATGTGGAGGGAGGCAGAAGAGGGAGAGGTTGACAGCTTCCCCACTGGGACACTTCATCATGGAGTAGGAGAGAAAGGTAAAGTTGCATTCCTAGCAGTTGAACAGGGAGCTTGCATTTCTGAGTGTTCATTTGTGATTGAATTATCCCATGCAAATTCCCCATGGGCCCAGAAATCCAGAGTCAGACCAAAAAGCAAAGAATTTTTAACCCTTATTTTAAAGCCGATATCATGATTTTTTGGGAGTCTTATTCTTGATTTTGGAACCTTTTGTGTTTGGTGATGTTGCAGTATGCATCTAACTGTTAACATTATCTGGTGCTCTAGTCCTTTTCCTCTCCTAGTAAAGAGAAGTCAATTCTGCCAAACTCTGCCAGTCTATGTAGTGACTGCGATGAGGACTAAAAGGAAGCCATCATGTGTAACCAAATTGGGAAGTGACTCCAACTCTCCAGTGATGAAAAGCCAGTGTGTTAAACCACTGTACCATCTAGTCCCCCAACATGTTTATTTTACCTAAGAGAAATCACAGTTTGCTCCTGTTTCTTTTCCTCCTCAAGTGATTCTTATGTCTCTGCAGACGGAGTGCTTGATCTGTCCACTAAGAAAAGTCCTTGTGCCGGCAGCACCTCTCTGAGCCATTCTCCAGCCAGCTCCAGTACTGCAGGGAATGGGTAAGGGAAAACAACTTACTACCATTTTTAAAAATAATTGATTTTATTTGATTTAGCATAAATTTATACCAGTTGCCTCCTGGTAACTGCTACCGATTAATTTTGGTTTTAACCTTTTGGAGTAACGAGTATTTTATTATGGGCCTTTTGCAAAAAATACCTTCTTCCCACCTGCCAAATAAAAGCTTGATTGTTAACCAGGACAGGTTTAAAAAAAAAAAGATTTAATTTTAGAATTCAGTACTGCTGGTTCTTTTGGCCAAAGATTTCCCCTCACCTTCTTGTTGGGTTCAGTGCTAGCAGTTTGAGTGTAGGTGAAAACTCACTCTCCCCTTAAGCTATGAAGACTGCATTTTTGCAGTATAATTTAGAGATTGGTGCTTTTAACACAACAATCTGGAAAGTTTTTTGGGGGGGTAAAAGTTTTTTGGATAGTGAATGAAACTGAACTTTATTAGACAAGACTTACTACATTTTTTTTTTTTTGGTACTTTCTTCTAACACAAATTGTTGTCAGAGCACTAAAAATGTTTAGCAGTTCAGAAGACATAAATTGTGGGTCGTTAGTTATTGTTGATGCATCTTATGGAGGGGTAACTTGTAACTGCCTTATAGTATGAGAGAGACAATCTGGGTGAGGTAATAACTTTTATTGGACAAGCTTCTGTTGGTGAAAGAGGCTTGCTTTTGAGTTACACACAGCTTTTCTTCAGGTCTGAAAAAGGTACTCAGAGAGTGGCAGCTAAATACAAAATGGAACTGATTGTTTATCATAAGTAGTTAACACATATTCTAAGAGACCATTCAAGGTGAAGTGGCCTGTTAACACCTCTGCTGTCATAGGACAAAAAAAATGGGGTTAGTGGGTTACAGTGTCTTTATTAAAACCATGATTTTTGGTGTCTAACAAAGTTATGAATTTAAGCTCCCAAGCTCGTCTTTTGAAGGTGTTGTTTAGGTTTCCTCTGAGGATAAGGACTGAGAGGTGAGTTATGGAGTGATAGTTTTGTGAAAAGTGTTCGCCCACAGGTGATAGGGTGTTTCTGTTTTTATAATTTTTCTGTGTGATTTCATTGGCGAGCATAGTAATTGTCTGGTTTCATGTACATAGTTGTTGTTGGGGCTATTGATCATAAAAGCAGTGGAGATATGTCTGCAAGTGTTTCATCTGTTGTTCTGGCAGGGTCTGGTGCTGCTTTGGAGTTGGTGTCTCCTGGTCTGTGAGGAGCTTGCTTCTGATTATGATCATTCCTTAGGCAAGGTAGAGGCATTGCTTGAAGGCCAGAAGAGGGGATTTGGGAAAGATTTCTCTCAGGGAGTGGTCCCCATGAAGTATGGGTTGTAATTGTTTAATGGGCCACTTCACCTTAAATGGTCTCTTTGAATGTGTTAACTACTTATGCTAAACAATCTGTTCTGCCTTGTATTTAGCTGTGACACTCTGAGTATCTTTCTCAGACCTGAAGAAGAGCTGTGCATAGCTCAAAGCTTGTCTCTTTCCCCAACAGAAGTTTGTCAATAAAAGCTATTACCTCACCCACCTGGTCTCTCTAATATCCTGAGACCAAACAGGGCTACAACGCTGCTAGCATTAGCGCAGCTTAAATGAGGACACACAGAAAGTAAATTTAATCAGCACTCTTGCAGAAATTAGTTCCAGGTACCAGAGAATATTCTATCAGCAAATCTAGTTTTAAACTCCAGATTTCTCATGATTATGGCTGTATATGTCTAGTGACCCTGTATGCTCATATAGGAACAAGGCACTTGCACTAGGTGGTAGGCTGGGAGTCAAAGGGATTCGGGGTGTTAACAATGGGATTTTGCCTCGAGAACTTGCCATGAGCAGAGAACACTTACATAGTGGAATATAGAAATAAATATTTTAGCCTAAAGAATACTTAATTGTTGGATTTAGCTTTATGAAAGTTGCTGGATTTTTAATTACTAAAAAAACTAGTACTGGCAGCCATCGACGTGACTAACCTCCTTAACTGTGTCTTTCGATGAAGGTTGCATTTACAGTGTTTCCTCTTAAAGTCTTATTACTAGGTATTAAAAAGGAATAATCTCAAGTACTTGCTTGTATAGTTCCCCATTTACCACGTTAGTAGTTCTAAACTTTTTTCTAACTCTAAAATAAATCTTTCCCAGCAACTCGTCTGTTTCAATTCAGAAAAGATTATTTCAATCTCTGTTCTCCTATTTTGAAGGCATCAGAAGCCAACATGGCTCTGACCGCCTGCTTCCTTGTTTGTGCGTCAAAGGGTAGCCAGAGTACAGAATGTGGAGACTATAGGCCCCAACATCCCATGCTGTGTCCTGATCAGAGCTGTTGGAATTAAGACGAAGCATTGCATACTGACACCTATAGTTTCCTGCACATTTGTGTTGCAAATGAGGGTGACTGCAGTCTGCTCTGTTTAATGCAAATTAGCTCTGTTTCCTTAGCAAGCTGTCAATGCTTTCTTAACTTTGGGAAACTTGGGGCATCCTCAGGGGTGGTTTACTAGTTCATTGGTACAGAGCCAGTAGGGAGCACACGTTGTTTATCTGACGGTCCATCAGAAATAGTAGCGGTATCTTCTTCAGTTCTTTGAGAGTGATGGATTTTACTCAGAATCCACGTGGACTCTTGTTACCTGATTATAATTTTTAAGGCCTGTCAGATTCTGGAGAGAGATTAGCAGTATACCTTTTAAGCACCATGTGGGTCGCAAATGTCAGCTAAAAGGGAATAACATAAGAGATATTTAGAGTAAGGACAATCTAAAATGCAACGTTCCAAAAGTATTAGTGCAGTTTTTCTATAGAATTTCCTATCCTTGAATAAGCCATTCTTGCTCTGAACCGGGATGGTTTCACACCACGTTAATATCCCAGAGCTTCAAAATGTAATTGCTTCCTCCTGACATGCTTTTGCAGTCTCTTCTTTCAACTAATATCTGTCTTGAATATGGAAAGGTTTTAGGGTTTGTGTGTTTGTTTAGCTACTTTATTGTGGACCAATATAATTTGGTTTACAGTATTCTAAAAATTACCTTAAATAAGCATTCCTTGCTACAGGAATGCTCTTTGGAAAAAAAGCATTTAAAAACAAAAACAAATGTTTTGATTTGATACTCTAAATTAACATTTTTATATTTAAAAAACACTGATTTTTCCTATCACTAACCCCTGATCTGGACTAAAATTTGTAGAGCACGAACCTGAATAACTGTTCTGGAGGTAAGAAAAGACCATTTCTTCTAGCCTTGATGTATATCAAACAGAGAATCAGGAACATGTATTTATGCAGCTAGTTGTATTTAAAAGGAATCAGTGTGGTAAGTCTGGTGTAATGTAGTGTTTTTCTTTGTGATCTGCAATATCCCAGTTCTTACATTTAGTGTTTACTACAAGTTAAGCAAATTCCTTGGAGTTCTGCTAAGTGTTTTTACATTGATCAGCTTGTATGTGGTGTAAGCAAACAACTTCCAAGGTTTCCTCCAATGTGTAGATACTGCAGGTGGCTGTGGTTTTTGTGTGTTGAATATGTTGCATTTGGTATCAATTTTGTATCACTCTTTTATTACTGTACTTGTTTAGTGGTAACGTCACAATAGCAACACAGTCGTGTATAGATCTATGAAGACTGACTATTACTTTGTAATTTATAATTAAGGTGCTATTTTCAGACGCTTGCGCGCGAAGCCTTTTCTACTCCGAGAATTTGTGAACCCAACCAGAGACCAGGCAGCAGCTTTCATTTTTCTTTGCCCAAAAAGCTTCTCTTTTTTTGCGAACAAGTTTTAAAACTGACTGATGCTGAGACTTAAAAAAAATAAATAAAAAAAATAATAATAATAGAGACAAAAATAAATAACACAAAAAGTGATGTTACCCAAGCAAGGCCTTCTAATAAAGGAGTGGCCCCCTCACCCATCCCTCCCTACCTGTGCAAGTCCTGCTCACATCAGTTTCCTTCCATCCAATTAGGCGACCTGGGAGACCCAGCCAGCACCATCCAGAGGGACTTCGGAGTGGTGATGGGGTACCTCCAAGAAGCTTGCAAGATGGAACCAGGGAAGCTTATGGCCACTCCACATCTCTTAAAGTTCCACTGGCTCGATCACTACAGATTAGCGAAGAACTGCTGAGCAGAAACCAGTTTTCTACAGCTGCCAGCCATGGGCCATCTGGACTACAGAATCATGGACAGCACTTAATATTATCCAGGGAGGCTTCTTGGGCAAAACCACACTATGAATTCAATTTCAGCCGCATGAAATTCAGGGGAAATGGTGCACTCAGCAACATCAGTGACCTTCCTTTTCTTACAGAAAACTCTGCCTTTCAAAAAATGGCACTTCATACTAAACAGGATGGGAAAAAGGATGTGAGCCATTCATCTCCTGTGGATTTAAAGATACCACAAGTTCGAGGCATGGACCTTTCATGGGAGTCCCGCACTGGTGACCAGTACAGCTATAGCTCTTTGGTAATGGGTTCACAAACGGAGAGCGCGCTTAGTAAAAAGTTAAGGGCTATCCTTCCAAAACAAAACAGGAGAAGTTTGCTGGATGCTGGACCAGATTCCTGGGGCTCAGATGCTGAGCAGTCTACCTCTGGACAGCCATATCCCACCTCTGATCAAGAGGGAGATCCTGGCTCCAAGCAACCTAGGAAGAAAAGAGGGAGATACAGACAGTACAACAGCGAGATACTGGAGGAAGCAATCTCTGTGGTTATGAGTGGGAAAATGAGTGTTTCCAAAGCTCAGAGTATTTATGGGATTCCCCACAGTACACTGGAGTACAAAGTTAAAGAGAGGCTGGGCACTTTGAAAAACCCTCCAAAGAAAAAAATGAAATTAATGAGGTCGGAGGGGCAGGATGTTTCAATAAAGATGGAATTAGATCCCCAGGGAGAGGCAGCACAAAGTGCGAATGAATCAAAAGATGAATAGGGATGTTGTAGAGTGCCAATTACTTTACAGACTGGGTGAGCACTACTGCATTGTTCAGCTACTACTGAGTGCACCTGACTCCCCTCTGTTTACTGGGACACTTGCTCCTTTGCAGTTTAGCATAAGACTCTTGTGGGCACAGGTGAAAGGTGTGCTCCGAATGTTGCATAGTTGTAAATTTTCTGGCCCAGTACGGCTCAGATCCTTTTTTTTTTTTTGCCTTTTGCATGTTTCTCTATTGTTCTATGGAGAATTGAGTTACCTCACAAAGAATGCAGACATGTGGAAGTAGACTCCTGGCCAGTGGAGCCTGTACTTTTTTTCTTCTCTTTTTTTCCCCCCTTCATATTTGCCTTTCAAAACCAAGTCCACTTTGTGAAACTGATTCTCTCTAATGCCAGACATTTTTGAATGAGAATCAAACTATTTTTTATAATAATTTGAAAAGCTTCACAAATTCTTCAGAACTCTTTTTTTCCCCCTTCTTGGATCCAGTTGATTGAAGGATTAAACTAACACAAGCTCTTTAGGAATGGCAAATCTCTTGAACTTGGAGATGGGTAATCAATTGGGTCTAATTAGGCTTTTGGCATTTTCTTTCTAAATTAATTTACCATTAGCAGTCTGCTTAGTGCTCACCCAGAGGGGAGGGGTGGGGAAACTTACATACACTACCTTCAGAATACTTTGGTTAACCACTTTGTAACACTACCTTCGCTGTAATTTTGTTTGATATTTTATAAAGGTGAGATTTAGACTCACCTGTTTGAGGATGTAGCCTTATCTCACGGAAGACAAGCTCCTTTTAGTCGGGAGCAGTCAGGGTACACTAAATGATGTATTGGGATATGCCTCATTTTAACAAAACTATGGTTCTTTGTAACCTGTCACTTTTTACAGACTTGATTCTGAGTTTACTAAACTGCGGTTCCAACAACTAGGTTAAATGACTCTAAACTGGGGGGTGGGGGTACGCGTAACAAATTACTGTGATCTTGCGTAAAACACAACAGTGATCTCATAAACTTTACAACCTCTCTAGTCTGCCCAAATATCCACATTAATGAAGGATCTGTGTTAATGTTCAGGGAAGAAATAAAAACACACAGGTAGCCTGATCTGATTTAGGCTCCACATCATATCTAGCTGTAATACTGTCAGGGTTGAACACCCAATGAGTGTTTCCTTTTTAAATACTACAGTTGCCAGTAGCAGGAAATGTTCTCTCATATCCTGCATTTCTTTGTTTTACTTTTACCTGGTGTTGATTTGATAGTGGTTTAGCACACACTAGTGTTAGCAGTTAAACCTCATATAAACACTCCATAAACCACAAGTCCAATCGTTTTTATTATGGTGATATTTTTATCGTTATATAGATTCAGGATACGTTTTGTACAATACTCTTGTCTTTGATCATTTCTGCTGGAGTGATCAGTCACCAGATAAAGCTCACTGGACTTATTACAATTTGACAAAATCAGAATTGCTGGTTCTTCAGGTGGAAACAATTTAGTCTTAATTTAAACTTGTGCAAAAGGTTTGTAGGACCACTATTTCCCCAGTTGCACAACCAAAAGAAGTGTTGGAATTTGTGTGTGAGAGAGCATTAAGCACTGTTGGTGATTGAAAGTGGATACTAAAAGTTCATGGGAAGATGGCCTCCGTAGCCCCAGGGCTACTGAATGAATTCTGGAGCAGTTAATTCAGTTAGCCTTCTTTTGTTTATATATATATATTTTTTTCCAGCAACCTATTCTGTTCAAAGGTTAGGCACACCATTGCTGTCATTTTAAATATGCACTGCTCATTCTTGAGATGGACGGGGCTTTTGGCCCAGCTGTGCTTTGTTTTTGTTTTTTACTTAATGTCAACACTCAAAAGTCTGGTTCCTCATAGAGATCTAGCTGCCATCTCATCATTTAAAGCAGTTGTAAACTCAGTAGCAGTATATAAACTCTGCAATATAGTCCAGTTTATCTGGAGATTGCAATAAAAGTGCACTCTTAAATGTGTGATTTCATCTGCTGTTGGAGGTTATAGTGGAAGGTTTGCTGCAAGCTAAAAATGTTACACTTGCATAGAGTTTTACTGTTCAGAGAGGTTTAACCTTTTGCGGTTGTCTTTATTTAAGTGGTGTATGAGTTGAGTTTTATTGCAGTGCACGTGGAGTGCTCATTTACTCACCTCAATATTTTGTGTGTGTCTGTTTAAGTGGATGACAATCGTGCAGCAGAAGAATGGTGTGCCTACCCTTGAATGCTGCAGTTTAAAAAGAGAACTTGTCTTGCATCAGTTCAGACTGTAGGCTAAGAATTGTAAATAGATAGTGAAAAGTGAAGTACTTATTATTTGCTTTGGTTAGAAAGTGAATTTTAAAAACAAACCAAACGCTTATCTTTCTCAGATTAAATGTCCTGAGACCTGAAGATTGTAATATTCATGTCTGCGAAGCTTTTAAACATTACACTTGAGATCTGTGATCATTTAATATTCAGGTAATCTTTCTTTTCTGAGAAGCTTTTGAACAACCATATTTCCTCCAAAGGTCTCTGTTTAAAAAGAAAAAAGGAAAAAAAAAGTGTAGATTATTTTTTAAGCACTAATTGCATTACATTGGTAACTGCAATATAAAATAGCCATTATTGTTTTGTGAAGCATGGTTGAGATTAGTTAGTGGTCCCTTTTAAAATTTCATGAGCCTCTCAAAAAAATAAAAACAATTAAAAAAAGCTGCTGAATATTCAAAAGATATATATTTTACCTTATTGTAGGTTTTGTAAATTTAGTCTGTAATATTCAGGTGCACCTTTTAATGTTAAATTTTGTTTCAAAGTCCCATCTAACGTATTTTCTCTGAGGTGATTGATCACATGACTGGTATCGCTCTAGTGCTGCAGTGATCCACTGACGTTCAATTTCTTTCTTTCACTACATATTCTTTACAGGCACTTTCAGTGTAGCTATCTTCGTAGTATTTGGGATCATTTTAAATATATAATTGGAATTAATGTTTGTCCATTAGCATGCTTAATTTTCTGCTGACTAGCAGTTTGCATGGCCAGAATTCCCAGTTGACCATATTTTGGTGTGGGAAGATGTGGTGGTTCACTGCTGTCTTTATAACAAAGGCTTTGTTTCTCATGTTATTTCTGATAAGTGGATGCTTATGTTATTTGGATCAGTTGGACAGGAGATAGGGCTTAGACCTTGTTCCTCCTGGTGCTTTTGTGGGAGCACAATGTTAACAGAACACAGACAAACTGCTACCCTGTGAAAATCAGGGAGTCTGTAGGAGGCGGCCTTTCAGGTATTTTCAGTCACTAGTTTTCTCTTGTTCCCAAGGGTAACCATCAGATATAGTCATTGGATTCAGCAGTATTGTTGTATAGCACACTGATGATGTAGTTTTCACTTAGCTGAAAGAGGCTGCTGATGACAGCAAGAAACTGTGAATCATATTTGTGGCAGTCTCTGAAAACTAGTTTTTCAGTCCAACTATCATGAAGGAGAATCCCTCTCTCTATTCCCATCCTAGAAAAGTAATGTTCTATTTTGTGTGTATAAAGTTTTAAGAATCAATTTTCATATTGTACTGAAGTTTAGATGTTGCTTGGTAAATCTTTGCTGCAGCATATAATGAAGATGTGGTAGGGGTCCTGGTGTGGAGTTAATTATCGTACAGTTCTGGTGAGCAAGCCCGACATGTATGAAATGTATCTGTTTTTTATTTGGACCTGTAAAATGTAAAAGTGCTTTTTTAGAACTCTAGTGACCTATTACAAATTATTACCTCACTTTCAGCCAGTTGGATCCTCATTCCACAATGTAGTAGGCATTCTTATTGTGGCTGTTACACTTGACTCCAGCTATAAAGAATGGAACATTCCAATTATATATTGTAGGGGCATGTAGTATTTGGGCTTATTTTATTTCTGGTGTAGAGAGAAGGTCCTCAGAGCCCCATGCAGTCCATTAAAAGCTCAAGTCACAGCTTCCTTTAAAATCACTCATTGCTACTTCTGTATTAGTCCGATGAAGTTCCTAAATAGAAACACAAAAAATGTGCTCTTACTTCTCACTGGCCCCAGGACCCAAACTTTGACTGGCCCGTGCGGCTTGCCACTAGACCTGAAATCCAGCCCTAATATTTCCCATTTCAGAACAGAAATGATTCTTAAGATGTTTGTGGTTCTTTCCTGAGTCACATGCCTGAGGACACTCCTGTCACACAAGAGGCAGCTGTACATATACATTTAGATTGTTCAGGAGCAGACAAAGAATGATTTTTGCCAGTGGTCCTGGAACAATTTTTATGGTAGGGGTGCCGAACATGGAAACCATGTATTTGGGCTCTTGTTACGACTGCAAGCCAGGGGGTGTGGCAGCACCCCGAAACCCCTAGTTCCAGTGCTTATGGTTTGTGCTGTGTTTCATGGCAAATCTGCATTTAAAAGAGTCTGTAAACATTTCCTTCAGGGAAGCGCTAAAGAGTAGGTTGGCTTCCTAAAGAAATTGATTAGGGTTTTGTGAAGATAACTGGCAAAATGATCCCCCAGTCCTGGGGTTTACTAAACGCTGTACAAGCCGTAATAACTTATTTGTTCATATCAAATTGTTTTTCAAACTGTACTGAAAAGGATAGTTATACTGGTGTCAGGTGGAAGGGCAAATTCCCAAGTCTTTCTGTTCAGTTTCTTTAGGATTAAGTCTCTCTTCTTGGCTGTCCTCGAGTTTTAGGAGTGGTAGATGAATGTGGCCTGTGAGTGAAGGGAATGCTGTGCAATTCCCTTGTCTTACCCAAAATGCAGTGTTACCAGAACTATAACATGGAGAGGTCTTTTTTTTTTTAAACAAAGACAGATGCTTAACGCTTTGGTTTAAAGATGATGTACACTAGCTGCAAGTCCAAACTGTATGAAGGAGAATTTATTACACTGTACAGAAAGCTTTATTCGTCACAAAATGATTTTTGTTTTAAATTCTCTGCCAAAACATAGTGGTAACATTGGTATGTTGCCTACATTTTCATGAGGGTCAGGAATATCTTGAGGTTTTCCTTAATAGAAATTTCAGCAGTGAGATTTATGCTGGTTTAAGTAAACCCACCTTTTTTTTTTCCAAATAAGATTATATTGACTAATGCTAGTATACAAATTATATCTATCAAATTCTCTTTCTGTGACTAGTTTTGGTACTGGTAAGGTTTCCACTGCTTTTGAATTGTACTGAAAACTCGAAATTAGATCCTGCAGAAGCTTAAACGTATGCACTGTTAGTTAGTTGCAAGTTCATTTGGAACTATCATATATTGTAATCACTATATTTACTCTTTAAGTATGTAATATATAATTGAATTTTTCATCATATCTTGATGATTGCTAAACAGAAATATTGTAGACACAAAAAATGATCCACAGGTACACTACACATATACCAAAAAACCCCACAAGCAGTTACATGCATATATTCCAACATCTGTCTTTCACAGATTCGGGGTTTGACTTAGGCAAAATCTGTGTACCAGTATTACAGCCGTCTTGGATTTCATGTCCTACAAAATTATACCCTTACTCAGGTAATGTCCTGAAAACATTCATTTTAAAATAGCCTTATAGTATCCTCATGAGAATTTCCTAGCCCAGTTGCAAAATCTATTTCCCCCCCCTTTTTACAATGATTAAGGATTTTTTAAAATTCTCTCCAGAAAATTTCATTCTCTTTCTAAAAATATATTTTACTTGTCCCTATTGAATGGGTGAGTAGAATTTAGCAAGATTCTTAAGATAATATATTTGCAGATATGTTTGTCTGGGTGAATATGATGGTGGCTGGGGTTAGGATACAGACAGATCCATCAGAAGAGAATTTTCTGTGGTCAATAGCCAAATGAAATCAGATCTAGATATTTTCTCCACCCTAAAATAATGAAGACACCACTAGAGTTACTAATACAGTTTATCAAATACTTGGTGCTACATCTCAAATGTTTTTGCAGGTGATATTTTTATGCTTGGTGGAAGGAAGTACGGTAAACGTTACTGTCATTATAAAAGCACTTGTCTGACCTATTGTACAATACCGGAAAAGGGATCCTTCAGCACTTTTTTGTGTTCTAATACTAAAGTCTTAATTTATCTGGTCTTCAGAGTCTTAGATACTGTAAATGTTACAATCTAGGATTATTATTAACCACTTGTCATGTCAGATCACAAGTTCTCTTGAGATATTAATCTGTCTTTAAAGAATAATACTACAATATTTTATAATGTTCAGGCAACTTCTAAATGTATATGCTTGATATTTTAACAAATCATTTCCACAGACCATTTCAGGGCTTGAGATTTGGAATCTGGGGTAACTGGGAGGGAAGAGGGAAATTTCCCAAAATGAAAAATCATTTTAAACCATTGTGTAGTGTTCAGTTTGAAAAATATATCACTAGAAAAATGGGTAGGGATTCTCTCTCCCTTACACCTTCAGGGAATGAGCAGTGTTTAGAATCTTTTGGCTGAAATTTAAGCCTTTTTACCATGTAAATTTTTAATATAAACTCACTGACATGCTTTTTACGTCTGAGGACTGAAAATGGATCTTAATGTTTAAATTGTGGAATGGTCTATTTCTTAAATGAAGGGGGAACATTTTAAAAAAACTAACTAGATTAGAATACCAGCATTCGTGTGCTTAAGGAATTTTAGTATGTAATAGCAAAGTATTTGATTAAAAACCTAATCTTGAATTGCTAGTCTGTAATTAGGTGCATTCTAATTTAGCAGGTGACTATTCTTTACTTATTGATATGTGATGGGCTTTTTGCAAATAGAAACCTTTATCTGAGTCCCATGTGTTGCTTGTACTGATGGGATGTATGCTTACAGCAGCTTACTGCTGCTTTAAAAAATGTATAAAATATGTTTGGAGTGTTTGCTCATAACTCTTTCTAACCTCCACTTGTTAAATTGTCAGACATTGGTATTTTATCAGTCCGCAATGTAAGTTAAACTAATGTTCTTAGGAATCCAGCTTGTACACACTGTTTAAAAACCCTCAGGGACAGTTTACACACTATCCTCACTCAATTCAGGTACTTGTACTCTATTCTTAAACCTAGCAGTGACTTGTATTTTGTTTTGCTTTTCTTTTGACGTGCTGATAGCACATCTTTGATGAATGTCAACTTAAAACTCAGTTCAGGTATCCAGGTATAACTCAGCCAAACGGATTTAAAGCTGCATATTACTCTCCAGCACACAGTGCCTCAGACACTTATAGTGGCATTCTGTATATTCAGTTACTACTGAGCAGATCGCATGGGGGTTCCTGTTAACTATGTATTGTAAGAAATTTCTCTCTATATATTATATAATATGTATTATATTCTATACATATATATTATATATGTAATCTTAAACGTATATATTTTAAAATGCCACTACTAGCCAGTGCAGCTAAAGTAAAATACATTCCCAGCTGCTTCTGTAAACTGTACAGAAGCATTTCCTTAATGTGGCTCTTGCTTCTCTTTCACCATAACTACTTCTAAATTCAAGCACCGGTCCTTGGGTGTCTGACCTCTACATTCTAGTTATGCAATGTCTTTAGAGAATTCTGTGCACTGGCCACTGTGATGGAAACCAACGGGCCAGAAGTGCTTTGAGTTTATTAGTAATTGTTCTGCCAAAGTCGGTGTTGTATGACAAGCATGTAAACCTGTCAGATAATCAGCAGAGGTACAAGTCTATAATAGTCTGTATAATCACTACCACATAATTGGAAAGACTAAGCCCCTGACAGGTGTCTCTTTTCTAATGCTGAGCACTAATTCAGAACGTGTTGGCACTTAACAGCTGTAGTGATGGGCCTGTCTGCTGTATCTGCATCGGGGGTGAAATTTTAAGAAAAAATCTGCTTCTCTGTACCTGTAGTAATGTGTCTGCAGTTGCAAGTCAGCAACACCTCTGCTTTATTATTTGATACTTTACATCTGAAAAGAGTTCTCTTTCTATTTATGTGACCCATAGTCTTTGACGAGTATGGAAAATGGCATTTCTCTCTGACCTCTAGAAGTTCAAGTGTCATGGGGAAAAAAACAGGAACCCCCCCTTTACTCTTATGGACCTCATTTCAATATACTGTTTACAGTTTGACGGAATTGTATAATTTAATATTTCTCTTGTACTGTAGTTTATATTTATTTACAGATTTTTTTGTACTGTGTGATTTGAACTTTTGTTCCTTGCTATGATCAACGTTTTATGTAGTAGAGCACTTATGATCACAAATTAAGGTTTTTGGTTTGATTGCACTACATTAATTTTTTTAATGCAGTTCTGATTTTTTGACTGGACTAAATAAGCTGTGTCTTAATGTATGTGATAAGTACTTTTAAATTTTTAATTCACGTGGTCCATTTATTTTTTTTGCATTGTATGTCAGAAGCGCTAATTCTCTTGTTGTGCATGTGTAAGATTTAATGGCTCCATTGTATTATTTGACCATGTCATTTTGGAAACACATTCCCAGCTGTAACGTTGTGTATGGTAGTTTTCACTGGATGCTAGACTTTTCAAAACCACTATTCTTCTAATAAATTTTGTTGTGAAAAACTTTAAAAGGGTTGTAATTCTGTTGTTTCTAGTATGTATTTTAAAGTGTCACAATTACAGCCTATGATGTTGTAAAATGTAAATTAACAAGAACAAAAGAGATGCAGAGGGGAAATACAAATGTAAAGGAAATAATTACTGGTAGAGGGATCAAGGTTTGGAGTCTCCATCTGTTTTCTGTAGTAAATAGGATTCCTGATTAAACCTTTTTAGCAGTTGAGTAGAGGATGCATGTGAAAACTGAAATGCAATCTTGCAGGAATGTCTATTCCCATGATCTCCCTTATTCTAACTAGCTCTCCCTCACGGGTCACCTTAATTTTCTTTCATAGTAAATCATTTATCTAGTGAAGGGAGAGAGTGGTCTCTTTGCAAAATGATGTGGCTGGGCTTATTGAGGATTTACTAATGAATTAGGAGTAGACACCATGGTCGTAAATGCCTAGATATAAATACCTGTTTTCTGCTTGTGTGGTTTGACGTGGCTTGCTGATATTTTTTCCCTAGAATGTGTACAGTTATACAGTGGTGCTGGTGTGTCTTTGTTGTGTCGCTGGATTGCTTGTCAGATGGAATTGGACCAAGAGAACTGTGGTTTGCTTGACCGTTTGCAGTGCAGAAGTCAGCATTAGTGTTGCTCTCATCCTCTGAGCAGATATTGAGGAATGTCAACAACTCTGATTAATACACGGCAAGCTTCTAATAACAGTAACTGTGTGCTCGCTGGCATCTTTCTGCATTCGGTCCTGAGTAACATTCAATATAGTGGCACCCTGCTTCAGCTGTTCCTGACTTTAGACCCAAATTTACCTTCTTTTAACCCATTCTTCGTGTGTACCACTTTTCATGTTATACATTATTGATATTGGAAATGCTCACTCGTGAAAAGTAGGTTACTGCACAAGTTGTACAAAGAGATGGAACCCACATAATTTCAAGCTGTTTCTGCTAAAATTCCTTATTTGGACCTAGATTGGGTGAAGGCAACAGATAGTAGGAATCTCCCTGTTGCAGAGAAATTCTGTTAGTGCTATGGAAAATCTGATGCCCTGCATTTGTTTTCTACCCCTTATCAACCAGAAGTTTCTTATTTATAGTTCACGCTAACTAAGCTTGGGTACATAAGGGCCCACATTTGCTAACATTGCATTCAATTCACAGTTAACAATCCTGGAAAAGTAATTGCTACAATGTGCACAATAGCCTGCTTTCAGTGTTTTACTATCCCTGGTACTATGAAGTAAAAGAAAATGCAAAGGTTACTTGACCATGTTAGACTAGCAGTTACTTTCCAAATAATCCTTTCACAATAAAATCGAAGTGCTTTTGATTGGAGGTGACACTTCATTTCAAGCCAGCAATAAGTCTCTTTATATTTATATAATTTAGAAACATCAGTTTCTCTGTGCCTTGAAAACTAATATTTTCCATATCTTTATGCATGACTAGTGCACCCAGCACTGTAAAATGTAGGTGCCAAGCCTTTTAAAGGTGATACATTTGTCCCCTTTTGGGGTTCTTTAAAACGTATAAAGGGTTCAAAGGTTTTAATCATTTTTTTAATTAAATAAACTTTTCCTGTGTAGGACTATCAGGAATGTCCAGTCTTGTTTTGCTGGAGAACGCACTGGGAGTCTCCGAGATGTGGATTGAGAGGTTTTGTAGCCTTTAATTAAGAGTGAGGTGTAGACTCTTTAATGAAGGCTATTTATTATTATTAATTTACTTATACAACAACAGTGACCAAAGTATGCCAGGCACTTAGTAAAACTTAGGCAGACACCATCCATGCCCTGAACTGGTTATATTGTAAAACTACAAGAGGAGAATACAAAGCATATTAAATAAATGGCAAATCCCAGTGGCCTCTGTACCTAGCTATATTTAGCCAACTCCTTTCATGCAGGCATCATGATAGAAATGAGTCTTCAGGAGGGAGTTAGGCCCTGGTTCACCCAGGTACTTAAGTATATGGCTACCTTTAACCCATTAAGTTCAAAGGGACCACTCTGCGTGTGTTAGCACATGCCTAAGGTTAGGTACCTTGCTAAACTGTGGCACTAACGAGCAGAGAGGAGCAGCCCGCAGACAAGCTGAGGAATGGCATTTTATGCGCCGAAGGGGAGCATGTAAGAAAGTGCAGCGATGATTTGGGAGAAGTGGGCAGTGTTTTAAAACAAACAAAAGGAAGTATTTCTTCACACAACGCACAGTCAACCTGGGGAACTCCTTGCCAGAGGATGTTGTGAAGGCCAAAACTATAACAGGGTTTGTAAAAGACCTAGATAAATTCCTGGAGGATAGGTCCATCAATGGCTATTAGTAGGGCCCTACCAAATTCATGGCCATGAAAAACGCATCATGGACCATGAAATCTGGTCTTCCCCTGTGAAATCTGGTCTTTGGTGTGCTTTTACCCTATACTATTCAGATTTCACGGGGGAGACCGGCATTTCTCAAATCGGGGGCCTGACCCAAAAGGGAGTTGGGTTGCAAGGTTATTTTAGGGGCGTCACAGTATTGCCACCCTTACTTCTGTCCTGCCTTCAGAGCTGGGTGGCTGGAGAGCGGCGGCTGTTGGCCAGGTACCTAGCTCTGAAGGCAGCACCCCGCCAGCAGCAGCACAGAAGTAAGCGTGGCAATGCCATACCATGCCACCCGTACTGCGCTGCTGCCTACAGAGCTGGGCGGCCAGAGAGTGGCAGCCGCTGACTGAGGGCCCAGCTCTGCATGGCCATGCCACCCTTCCTTCTGTGCTGCTGTTGATGGCAGCTCTGCCTTCAGAGCTGGGCTCCCGGCCAGCAGCCACAGCTCTCCAGCCGACCAGCTCCGAAGGCAGCGCCAACGCCAGAAGCAACACAGAAGTCAGGGTGGTAATACCGCAACCCTCCCTGCAATAACCTTGCGACCCCCCCCACCACCACCACCACACACACACACACACAATTCCTTTTTGGGTCAGGCTGCCTAAAATTACATTTTTAAAATCCTATGACTGTGAAATTGACTAAAATGGACCCAAAATTTGGTAGGGCCCTAGCTATTAGCCAGGATGGGCAGGGATGGTGTCCCTACCCTCTGTTTGCCAGAGGCTGGGAATGGGCGATGGGGGATGGATCACTTGATGATTCCCTGTTCTGTTCATTCCCTCTGGGGCACCTGGCATTGGCCGCTGTCAGAAGACAGGACACTGGGCTAGATGGACCTTTGGTCTGACCCAGTCTGGCTGTTCTTACGGTGCCTGGGCGGTGCCTGATCGCGCTTTGCACTGAGGAACTCTGGCCCGGTGCCGGGTGGTCTTGGGCCGGTGGTTGTAGCACGGCCTCCATGAGCAACTGCTTAAGACGAAAGTCTCTTTCTTTCTTAGTGCGTGGTTTGAAGGCCTTGCAGATTTTGCAGCGCTCGGCCTGATGAGCCTCTCCTAGACACCGGAGACAGGAGTCGTGGGGGTCGCTCTTAGGTATAGACTTGCGGCACATGGCGCAAGCTTTGAAACCCTGGGCTTGCGGCATGACCTGCAGCCCAAGGCTGGTGCTGGAACTAGCTTCCAGACACCTGGATACAATGGTATGTAACTCTCTGATAACTATCTAAGAACAACTCTAACTAGAAGACTGAATAGCTAAGGGCTCACTCGCGAGCGAGAGAGAATGTTCCAACGCCGTCACAGACGGTAAGAAGGAACTGAAGGGGGTTTGGGCCGGCAGGGCTCTATATACACCGCCATAAGGGCGCCATTCTAGGGGGCTCCCCTGGCGTCCCGACGGGAGCTGCTAAGGGGAAAAGTTTCCGACGTCCGTGCACGCGACGCGCGCAAGCACTTGAAGAAGAATGGAACATTCCGGCTGCTGCTGCAGCCGGCGAGGGCGGTTAAGTGAGGCGGAGCGAAGTATGTGGCTCATTCAAGGCAAGTCCAAGAAGGTTGAAATGGATGCAGTGGAAAAGGAGGAGGGATTAAAACGGAGGAGTGACATCTTTTCAGCTAACAGTTTCTCCCAGCATTTGAAGTAAAGAGGTGTTGGGATGACAGTGGAACCGGAACAAAGCCTGGTATTAAACAGTCTGACTCAGAATCACTTCTCTCAAGCTGGTTTCCAAATGTCAGAACTAAGGCTACGTTTTAGTCACGGATATTTTTAGTAAAACTCATGGACAGGTCACGGGCAGTAAACAAAAATTCACGGCCCATGACCTGTCCATGACTTTTACTAAAAATACCCATGACTAAAACTTGGGTAGGGGGCCTCTGGCTGCTGGGGGAGGTGGCCCGGGCCCCCCGCTGGTGCTGGGGGGCTGGGGGGGGTGCTGGGGAGTGGGACCCTGCAGGTGCTAGAGTGGCGTGTGGCCTGGGACCTCCACTGATGGGGGGGACGACCAGGCTGTGGCGCACGGCCCGGGACTCCCACACTTGCTGGGGGGTGGGGGGAGCTGGCAGGGGCTCCCTACCCAGCTCCGTGTCCCTGCAGCTCCTAGGCCGCGGAGGGGCCAGGGGGCTGTGCGCACTGCTCACCCACCACAAGCACCGGCTGTGCAGCTCCCATTGGCAGGAACCGCAGCCAGTGGGAGCTGCGGGGGTGGCCTGCGGGCACGGGTAGCACGCAGAGCCCCCTGGCCCCTCCGCCGCCTAGGAGCTGCAGGGCCATGCCAGTGTGAGCCGGGGAGCCCCCAACCCCAAGGTAAGCACCCACCCGCACCTTCCAACCCCCTTCCCCTAGCCCTGAGCCCCCATCCTAAACACCCAAACTGCTGCTGCTGGCCCACGGGATGCCCGACCCAGGCAGCCCCTGAGTCAGCACTGGCTGCTGTAGAAGTCACAGAAAGTCGCGGACTCACAGCCTTAGTCATAACCCTACCAAGTTCTCAGTTGTCCATAGTCTTCCACGAAAAAATTGAGTAGACAAGACCTGAATTTCTAGTATCGGAGAGGGAGAGAAAACAAACAAACACAGCATCTCGCCCTTTTATTCTGAAGGAACAAAGGAAAAATTCTAACTTTTTCAAGCTGCCTTTGTCCATAATAAAGCATCAGAAAAGTGCAAACTCTATTTTCCCTCTTTGCAGGCCTACTTCAACTTCATAGAAATTTTATAGGAACACTCAATACACAGGAACATTTGATGAAATAAAAATCACTAGCAGTGTTCCACTAAAATGATTTCTTCAATCTCTTAGAATTCCCTTTTCTTCCCTGGTGCCCCATGTGCTGTTCAAAAAGTCTCTAGGGTGCTTACTTTATAAGTGTCTGTTCTCCCCTAGCTGGACTGCTTTCTTGGGGAATTATTTTGAAAGTAACTTTTTAAAAGCAAAGAATTATTAAACAGGTTTATGGAAGGTGACAGGACTTGGCATTCAAGCTACTAACAGGTTTACCCAGCTCAAGGAATTGGCACTAAAACATTTCTTCAGCTTGGGCAATTACATTAAAAATAGCAAAAGGACGTGGTAGCTCTTGAAAAAATACATAAAGCACAGCAGCTGATCCCAAAAATTAAAGGTGAGAGTTGGTGTCTCAAGTGCAGAGAATATTTAGCGGCATAGAGGATTTCAATTGGGTGGCTTTTTCTAGCCTCACGGAATCAACAACACAGACAAATTGAAGAAAATGTCTAACACGTTTTTTTCAAAGCTAAGTTACATAAATGCCATTTCCTCAAAGTTCAAAGATTGTGGGCATTAAAATGCAGCTCTGCATCTTCCCAAAGGGCCGGCCAGAGCCTCAGTGACTCAACTGCCTTAATTTGGTTCAGAAGGAAATCTCTGGATTCTGAGGCTGCGTTTTTGGAAAGAATCGCTTTCTCTCTAAACCCAAAGCTTTAATGCTTTACTTCAGCACTGCCGAGCCGTTCATGAAGCAGGTTTTGACATTACTTGTTAAATTTTAATAGTGGGTTGTGTGAGGAGAGGATTGCGTCTATCAGATGCAGGTCAGCCAGCCATTTTCTCCTGTGACTAATGCACATGCGATGTAGTTTTAAGATGTGGTGCTCGTGTATCTGATGAATTCTCCTGCTGGGAACCTTGTTGTAACCTGAATCTAAAATGCTTACATATAGGATCAAATAATGCAACCATAGTTTAGAATCCTGATGGGTTTTTCTTTGGCAGCACAATAAAACAGAAATGGTGACCATATTCTTGAATGTAGAGTGTATCTCTGCCCTCTGTAATTTAGCAATACATTGAATTTTTATTTGTTACTTATACTGTTCTTCCAAGGGGAGTGCATGGTGAGGTTTTTCTATCACACTGATTGGAAATATTGTCCTGTACAATCCAACAGTGACTTTCCAGTTGTTATATCCACTAACAAAACCCCGCTATGGTGCTTGATCGAATGGTGCTAGTGGAAGAGGCAGGTGGGTCAGTTATGGCTAAGGTAGTGAGGAGGTGATTTCATTTCCCTTTTTGACCTGTTTATAAAGCTCTGCACTGCTCTATGTAGAAACATTGTTTTCTGCATATCATCAAGCTACATATACCAGAAAGGCATTTCCAGTTCCTACAACCATGTGACAGGTGAAGTTCAGATTGGAGTTTCTGCCCCTCCTACGTTAGTAGTACGCTGTTGTGGTTGGACATCTCATTTGTTCTGTTCAGCTTTTTATACCGTCACTATGGTACCTGAGTGTGATTACTTCCAAATCTTTCAAGAGGGTAACCACTTTCGAGATATTGGCAGTGTTTTAAAATGTGATTTAACATTGAAAGCTGTCTGTGTAAAATGGCACTGGGGATTCCAAATGCACTCTGGTTTTTGGATTTCTAGCCCTTCAATCTCAGCCGGGGATTTGAAAATCAAGCTAGGTTTTTCTATCGCAACCTTATTCATCAGTGATAAACTTTCCATACGGCAAACTAGATTCTTGGATACACACGTATAACCCCATTGCTGGCAGTAGGTTTGCACTGGGGTAACTCAGTAAACAATTCTGTTAATGCACAAAAAGTAATAGAACAGTTTACAGAATATTTAGATAAGTTAGATGTATGCGGGTTGGCAGAGCCTAGTGAAATTTCACCCTAGGGTACTTAAGGAACTAGTTGAAGCAATCTCAGAACTGTTAGTGATTATCTTTGAGAACTCAGGCAGGACGGGTGAGGTCCCAGAGGACTGAAGAAGGGCAAACAAGCACCTATCTTTAAAAAGTGGAACAAAGAGGACCCAGGGAATTATAGACCAGTCAGCCTAACTTCAGTACCTGGGGAGCTCCCCAGAAGCAGCAACATCCCTCTCGCTCTGCTGCTACGTAGGGGCGTAGCCAGGCAGCTCTGCCTGCAGGCACCGCCTCTGCAGCTCCCATTGGCCGCAGTTCCCGGCCAATGGGAGCTGCAAAGCCAGCGCTCTGGGCGGAGGCAGTGCGCAGAGCTGCCTGGCCACGCCTCTGCCTACCAGCTGAGTGAGGGGGATATCACTGCTTCCGGGGAGCCCCCAGGTAAGCGCTGCCCCACCCCATCCTGTGACCCAACCCCCTGCTCCCTCCTACACCCAAACTCTGCGGGGGGGTGGGAGGGTGCAGTGTCCCAGAAGCAGCCAGTGCGACTGGTGCACGGGCTGCCTGAGCTGCCCCTGAGCCAGGCGCACTGAGCACTGCAGAAATCACAGAGGTCCCGGAAAGTCACAGAATCCGTGACCTCCGTGACAAACTCGCAGGCTTACTCATAAGCAAACTATTGAACAGGTTTATGGAAGGTGACAGGATTTGGCATTCAAGCTACTGGTAGTTTTACCCAGCTCAAGGAATCGGCACGAAAACCTTTCTTCAGCTCAGGCAATCACATTAAAAATAGCAAAAGGACGTGGTAGCTCTTGAAAAAATATATAAAGCACAGCAGCTGATCCCAAATGAAGTTACTATAAGGTGGTTGCGCAACGGGTTGAAAAACGATACTGACTTGGATAATTGAGTAGAGAGTCTATAAATTGGCTGGTCAACAAGTTTAGGTTTGAAATCAGATGAAGGTTTCTAACCACCAGAGGAGTGAAGTTCTGGAGCAGCCTTCCAAGGGGAGCAGTGTGGGGCAAAAAACCTAAGTGGCTTTAAGACTGAGCTTGCTTGATAAGTTTATGGAGGGGATGATATGATGAGACTACCTACAATGGCATGTAGCTGATATGCAACTGTTAGTAGTCAGTATCCCCCAATGACCAGTGATGGGACACTACATGGGGAGGGCTCTGAGTTACTACAGTGAATTCTTTCCCAGGTGTCTGGCTTCTGGGTCTTGCCCACATACTCAGGGTCTAACTGATCACCATATTTGGGGACAGGAAGGAATTTCCCCGCAGATCAGATTGGCAGAGACGCTGGGGGGTTTTCGCCTTCCTATTCAGCATGAGGCATGGGTCACTTGCAGGTTTAAACTAGCGTCAGTGGTGAATTCTCTGTAACTTGAAGTCTTTAAACAATGATTTGAGGACATCAGTAGCTTAGCAGAGGTTAGGGGTCTATCACAGGAGCGGGTGGGTGAGGTTCTGTGGCCTGCAATGTGCAGCAGGTCAGACTAGATGATCACGATGGTCCCTTCTGGCCTTAAAGTCAATGAGCATGCTTATAAAATGTCCGTGTGACGCCAAGTGGGGAGGGGTTGCTGGCACTTTGGATACCAGAATTGGAAATCAAAAGGACCTTCGCAAATAAAAGAATTGGTCTGAAACCAACAAGATGAAATTCAATAAAGATGAGTGCAAAGTGCTACACTCAGGAAGAAAAAAATCAAATGCATTACAAAATGAGGAATAACTGGCTAGGTGATAGTACTGCTGACAAGGATCTGGAGGGTGATAGCGGATCATAAATTGAATATGAGCCAACAATGCAATACACCTGAGAAAAAGGTTTATATCATTCTGGGGTGTATTAACAGGAGTGTCGTATTAGAGACTCAAGGTGAGTGAGATAATATCTTTTATTGGACCAGCTTCTGTTGGTGAGAGAGACAAGCTTTCAAGCTTACACAGAACTCTTTCAGGTCTGGGGAGTGTGGTATGTAAGATGCAGGAGGTAATTGTCCTGCTGTACTTGGCACTTATGAGGCCTCAGCTGAAGTTCTGTGTCCAGTCCTGGGCGCCAGACTTTAGGAAAGATGTGGACAGATTGCAGAGAGTCCAGAGGAGAGCAACAGAAATGATAAAAGGTTTAGAAAACCTAGCCTTTGAGGAAAGGTTAAAAAAATGGGCATGTTTAGTCTTGAGACAAGAAGACTGAGGGGAACCTGCTAACAGTCTTCAAATCAGTTAAGGGCTATTATAAAGAGGATGGTGATCAATAGTTCTCCATGTCCACCGAGGATAGGACAAGTAGTAATGGCCTTAATTGGCAGCAATGGAGATTTAGGTTAGATATTAGGAAAAACTTTCCAACTCTAAGGGTGGCTAAGCTCTGGAACAGGCTTCCAAGGCAGGCTGTGGAATCCCCATCACGGGAGGTGTCTAAGAACAGGTTGGACAGACATCTGTCAGGGATGGTCTAGGTTTACTTGGTTCTGCCTCAGTGCAGGGGGCTGGACTAGATGGCCTCTCCAGGTCCCTTCCAGCCCTACATTTCTATGACTCCAACTCCCATTTCTGCAGCTGGGTCAACTTTACAGAGCACACAGGATTAAAAAGCAGTTAAACGTAAGCTTTGCCTACCTACAAACTTGCCCTGGTTGAACTGTACCATTTTAATTAAACTGGTACTCATGCCTCTGGGGACACTCTTAGTTTGGTTTAAGAGTGGCTTATTTTGTTTTATCTTAAACTTGATTCCTAATTGACTTGAGCCCAGCTGAAATAAGCTTGGTGTGACGGGTTCCCCCTGGGGTGCCACTGAGCCCACCTGTTCCATCAGCCTGGGTTCCCTTACACTGTCTTGCTGAGCCAGGCCTCAACCCTCCTCCAGCACACACAGGTAGGGACACCCCCAGCTGCAGAAAGACACAGACACTGAGATCAGCTCTGCCTGGGAAACCTTCAGCTCGGGGATTGCCCAGCACTCAAGTGCTCACCCCCTCTGGGGCGCAAACCCCAAATTGTGTTGTCTTGCACCGCACAGAGAACTGTACAGCGTAAGCTCATGAAATCCGCCCCTCCCTCAGTGTGCAGGAAGATCGGCACAGCTTTTCACCCCCTAGTTATGAATTCCACAAACTGGTTTTAGAGAAAACAAAAACAAGTGTAACAACTACAAAAGAGAGATTGTAAGTGATTATAAAGGTTAGCAAACAGATCAAAGCAGATTACGTAGCAAATGAAACAAACATCCAAACCAAACTTAATACTGAAGAAACTGGTTACAAGTAGTAATTTCTCATCCTAATGTTGTTTTAGGCAGATTGCAGAGGTTCTTGAAGGCAAGCTGCTCTTATTTGCAGCTTAAAACTCAAGGTATTTCTTTCACAGGCCAGATCCCTTCCCAGCCTGGGCTCAGTCCTTCTCCCCTCGTTTGTCTTTGTTTCTTAGATGTTCACCGCAGTCATTCTGGGTGGGGATTCAGTGAAGAACCCTGATTATGTCCCTCCTCTGTCTTAAATAGGTTTTACATATGGCGGGAATCCTTTGTTTTCCAGTGTGGCACACCCCCCACCCCCAGTGGAAAAATACTGTTATTCTATCATGGAGTCCAGTACCAGGTGACTTAATCACATGACCCTGCAGTGTCAAAGCAGCCATGAGTCAGAGGTTGTTTGTAGCATCTCAGGACAGCTTCTCAGGAAGATGGGAGATTGGCATCTTCAAACCACTAGCGAAGCTAGCGGGGTGCAGGGGAAGCAGCCGCTTCCCCCGCCTTTCCAAAAGCGGCCGGAGGAGCGAGGGGAGGCACAGGCTGGCGGCCCGGCAGCCGCAGCCGGGCCGGAGGAGCGAGGGGGGACGCAGGCTGGTGGCCCGGCAGCCGCAGCCGGGCCGGAGGAGCGAGGGGGGGCAGGGGGCCCAGGCTGGCAGCCCGCAGCGCGGCCCGGCAGCCGCGGCCAGGCCGGAGGAGCGAGGGGGCGCCCAGGCTGGTGGCCCGCAGCGCGGCCCGCAGCCATGGGGGGGCGGCGGGCGCAGCCGGAGGAGCGAGAGGGGGGGCCACGGGGGGGGCACGGGAGGGGCGGGGGAGCCATGGGGGGGGGGGGTCGGTGCGGCCGGAGGAGGAGCCAAGGGGGCGTGGCCAGAGGAGGAGCCAAGGGGGGCGCCTTTTTTATCTTTGCTCCCCCTCCTCTTAAAAGCTGGGTACGCCACTGCTTCAGACACCTATTGTTCTCCCTACTGGTTCGTTGACTTGTCCCCAGCTAGGCAGCCAGACCGATGGCATTCTGTCTGGTGGGCGTTCCCCAGGTGCAAACACTTTTGTAGTACAGATGTACAGTCGATATTCCTAACCTTAGATACAAAAATGATACAAATGGGATAATCATATTCAGTACATCATAACCTTTCCAATGATATCTCACATGCCTTAGCTTGCACAAAATATATCATAGTTATGCTATAATGGTATTATAACAATATTTCTATGAAGAATATGGGGCCTAGTATCACACCTGGTTTCATCCAAACAAACGTGTCCACACAACCTCTTACAACAGTTTAACATAATCGGCTTAAAAATCACAACTTCTGTTAGAAATTGCGGTAACACTGCCTGTAGACTAGCCCATAGTGACAGCTCGGACTGTGAACAATGGCATGGTCCGTGGAGGTGTGAGTGACAGCATCAAAACGTAGCTGTTTCTGGTGGCAGAGAGAGGAGAGTTGTAGGAGTTGGGGAATAAAAGGGGTGTTTGAATTGTGAGAGTCACTAATGATGGCAGGGCTTTCTGCAAGAGCAAGGCTTTGCTGTGTTTCCTAAAGATGGTCAGACTCTGGAGTCACCTGATCTGAAGTTAGACCACAGTAGTCAAAATGTGGGTGTCCTGTAAAGACTAGAGCTGGCACAATGCTGTCAGCAATTAGTGGCATATGGGTCCTAATTGCTCTAGCAGAGACAGGGCCGTCAGGGTTCGGAATTCCCACTAAGGAGTTACAAACACGTTTGGCAGAAGAGACCCATGAGCATTTGATGATCAGCCTGTGCTAACTGGCTGTCGTAGCTTCGTCTACAGTGAGAAGGGTGGGGAATGTTTTCCTAGTTGGTAGTACCAGTGGAACTGCATGGTGAGAGAATCTCTGAAAATGTGTCTAGGAAATGCAGCCTTCGTGTTATTTTGGCTTCTTCATTCGTCTTTACCCTGGGGTGTCGAGTGGCTGGTCATAATCACTTCTCGGAGAGTTCGATTCCCCTCAAGGTACAAGTTAGTGGGGATGAATTCTGACTTATTTTTTATGGCAAACTGGCAACTGATGTTTTTCTGTAAATTTTAAACGGAACCGTTTCCTTGCTTAAATGAAAACTGCACAGAAATATAAAATATATTCTAACCACAACATCTAATTACAAAGAGTAAGTTGCTAAAATCTAATATTATTTATTTGTATTACCATGGCACTGAGGAGCCCTAGCCATGGAGCACAAGAAAACAATGAGATGATATTGGTCAGCATCATAGGCACTGGGTGGAGTTTGCGTGCTTTAAATATAATAAACGATCACAAAGAAAAGTAGTTGTTTAAGTGATGACAGCATGGTCAGTACCGTGAAAGACACGGTTCGTGCTTTAAATAGCTTACAGTCTGTCCCGGATTCACAGATCGTGCCCACTCTTGGCCCCGTGCGGTCCGTGGGGGGGTGCCCCTTTCAGTGAGACATCCCCCACTTTGTCACACAGTCTACCCAGGCAAAAATTGGACACTGAAACACCCTGGGAGACTTGGGGTGAAGTGCTTACTTAGGGGGGTGGCGGATGGCATTTTCTGGACAGGGATTGGGGTTTGTGAGCCTTGCGCTAGCATTGAATTTTGTCCAGAGATATGACTGGAGAGTGCAGGCACCCTTTGGCCAGTGAGCTGAGAAGGAAACTTCAGGGACGGGAGCAAAATCTGTAAGACGTAAGGATGAGCGTAGGAAGCTAAAGAAGAGATATAGGGGGTAATAAGAAACAAGAACAAAGATGTAGGTAGGATGAAGATGTGCAGAGCTTTGAAGGTGAGGATAAGAAGCTTGAACTTAATAGGGAACGAGGTATGTTAGGACACAGGAAATGTCCCTCTTCATTGGGAATGCATGAGAAATTCAAAGATTTCCTATTAATTTTTTTGTTTTAACAGTTGTCTAACTACTGCAAAATTAACCTGTGTCATTTAATAGCAGTTGAACAACAGCTAAATTAACCCACATTTAAAATAGAACTTACTTTAGCCATCAACTTTGAGTCAATCTTATTCCCCAGGCATTCCAATGGTGAAATGCATTTTCCTTGTCTTAACCTACTTCCCAACCAGCAGTCCTTCTGATGGAGTATCAGCAAAAAGTCAATTGCCAATTGAAGGACAACAGTTAGCTGGAGCTACTGACATATTTCTGAAACTGGTCATTCATATTTCAAAATATATTCTTAGGCAGTACATTTCAGCATTTGTTGGTAGAGAATGCTAAAGTTGAGGTTACAAAAGTGTTTCTGTTACAGTACAGCCTTGTCTGTCCAAAGCTCAGTTATCTAAACTCCCTCTTTTCTGAAATGGGGTCACATTCCCAAACGTCAGTTAATTACACCGAAGTTTCCCACTATTCTCCGATCTTATTCAGCATGTCCCTCCTGACATTTGGATAATTGCGATTGTGCTGCTTGTATATTTAGCAGTCTAAGGTGCTATAGCTAATTGCTGCATCTGATCTTTTACATCTTCAGAGCAAAAAACCTTGCCTCACTTTTGCCTGTTTCTGCAAGATTCATGAGACTAAAACCCTTGAAGTTTCCCTGTGTTGGACCGTGGCAGTGCTAGGGCTGCAGGGCTGGGTTCAGGAATGACTCTGGGGTCATCTGTACTAGAGATGTTTACACGCACCAGCATAAAACGAGGCTCTTGTCCGTGAGACGTACCCTGGCGTACGCCCTGTGTGACCCTAGCGCCGGGCATCTCTGGTGAGGGTTTGTGCTGGGGTAGCTACAGTGGTGCAAAAATTCCTAATGAACACAAGCCATAAGGTCCCCATCCTGCAACTGAGCCCCTACTGACTTTAGTGTCTGGGCATAGGGATCTGATTATAGGATCTGGGCCTTAGAGCTGCAGTTCCTGATTTACCAGAGCCCAGACCAGGTAGCAGCAATGATGTGTTCGGAGACGGGGAGTAGAGGTGTCTACACAGTACTCTCCTATGGGGAGATTCAGATGCCACTTGCCTCTTCTGTGTTCATGGAATCATTCAATCGGACAGTGCATCCTCTTGCTTAGCAATGGGATTGTTCCCTGCATGTCCTTCTCTAGTGTTGTGTCCTGGTGCTTTTACATTTAAAAAATGTGCAATGCTGTGAAAGGCCTTTGAAGAGCTCTGCACGGCTGGTGTGGTTTGCCAGCTGTCTTCTGGCTTTAGAATATTCACCTCCCTGTAGTAGCTAGGTACCACAATCTTCCCTAATGCCATGCTCAGCACTGATGCTGTTCAAACCATCACACACAGGAGCACTCATGCTGATTTATTTTTCCACCTCTTAAAAGAAAAATCCCAAATGTCCTTGGTAATTAGAGAAATTAGTCAGGACAATTCTGAAAAGCCCTTGAAAGCCCGTACGTGGGGCAATGTTTGCAGCTGGATAAATTTCCCCTGGTTTTAAAGACATGGGCTCGATGGCAAGGTTTTTAATTAGCCCCAGCGAGGCTAATGTTAGATGTGTCACAACTGGTGATAAACCCCTGTACAGGAGTGGGGTGGAAGCGAGCAGAGACAGGAACCCTGCAGAAACAGAGTGTATTATGGATTGTGTTTGGTTTTAATTGTGTATAAGCTACATTGGCCTTTCCTGGCTTTGTTTGGATACAGGTGGGGAAGAAGGTTGCTTTAAATGTGTAATCCCTCAACAAAATGAATACTCTGAAGGGTTAAAAGTCTGACCCAGGGTTGAGGGCCTGCTGTTGATCTGAGCCAGTTGATTCACTGTACATCCTGAGTAAATTGATGAACAAGTGCACTTTGCAAAAAATCCCTAGAACTTTTTTTCTTTCTGCTTTCAGTTTAAACGCACACTTTATAAATCCCCAAAGCAGGTCACCAGGGACAGCAGAAATCCAGGGGCCTTGAACATTCAGGGGGCCTGTGGTCTTTTTCTGTAGCTATTTTGCTTGTGCTGTGCAGCACTTAAGCTTTCAATTTAAGTGAAGAAAACATTCTCTCACTTCTAGTTGTTGCATTGAATTTCTCCTTGGTCTGCACTGCTCGTCCATTTCCTCTGCAGTCGGACAGAATCACTGCAGCACCAATAGAGCTGTAAACTACCCTGTTGCTACTGGGGAGCGTTAAGTTCAAAGCATATGCTGAGCCCTGAAATGTGTTACAACTAAACTGGTTCATCCAAAACAAACTTAATGACTGAGGCCTTGTATACACTAGAATAGCTATACCAAAAAACCCGCCTGGTGGAGATGCAGCTTATACTGGGTGCAAAAGAATTCTTTTGTTGGTAGAACGTATGCCATTTCCCGAATGAAAGAAGCTATACCGGCAAAAGGGCTTCTTTTGGTGGTGTAACTGCATGTACACTAGAGCTTTTGCCAGCATAGCTCTGTTGGTTAGCAGGGTGTTTTGTTTTTGTTTTTTCACACTCCTAACTGCTGTAGCTATGGGGGCAAAACATTTAAAGGTAGACCAAACCGGAATCTCAACACAGATTACAATGACAATACTTGTACTGATCTTTAAAGTACACTCAGGTGTCTTGGATTGATACATTCCTATAGAAATATTCAGGTCAGGTATAGAGAGTAGTTCTCATGAGTCCTGAAAAATGTCATCTGTTCCTTTAATTGTGTTCTAGAGGCAAACCTGCCTGCACAGCTCAGGGACAAAGCAGGGCTCCAATGGGAAGCAGAATTCTGTTGCCCCCTTGGTTTGATTGGTTGGATGCACTCTCCTCCTTGCTTTGGCAGGGTGTAGTACATTGTGCGCTCCTGCCCATCACAGTCATCTGCCTGATGGCAGAAGAGGGAGGGGGAAGGTCTGCCCATTACAATACTCAGTTGGATTTTATAAGTTTATAGCTATGTTTTGTTTCTTTTCAGGAACTATATAATCGTGGTGCTTAGAGTGGTCTGAAAGGAACAGAAACACTTAGCCTTGAACTTTTGTTCTGCTGCTGCTTCTTGTGCCTCTGAGGTACAAAACATATCTGTAAACTTATAATCTATCAAACTGATGTGCAGGGGCTTACAAAAAAACAACCCAGGCTTCACGTTCAATAGAGAGACACTTGGGGTGGGGAAACCGGAATATTGCGGTGCCAATGGACAGGTTTTTGGAGACCAGCGTTCCAGGTAGGTTGGTGTGAAACAGTCGCACTCCCCCCTCATCCCCCCCCTTTCTCTTTCTCCCTCTCCCCAGAAGACACACACAGGATCCTGGGCTCATTCAACAAGAGGCTGCCCAGAGTGATGGGCACCCTGTGTACAAACCCGGAGGAGCAGGGTAACTCCATAAACAGTAATGGCAGGGGCAACATGAGTTAAAGGAAGAGCCCCTCAGAGCTACCGAGTGCACTGCAGATAATCTGTTGTTTCCTCCCTGCCCTCCACTGCCATGCTCCATACCCGGGCAGTCTCTAGTTCTTCCTGAGAAATAAATAAGTGCCTTTTATGGGCTAGATCATTTATGTCTGCTCAGCCTTTGTAAGAGCCCCTGGATTTTGTGAGAGCTGGGGAAGGAACGATTGTGAACTCTACGAAACAAATGGATTACAGCATCCAGCTATGCAAATAGCTTCAGAGCACAGCACATTTTGCTGAGCATTAATTGCTACACCAGGACTGTTGCATAGCAACAGCAGCATTTGTACAGCTGACAGCTACTGCCCCTGAATTTCTCTGCCACCCTCAGTGACAAATTGAAAAGAAGGGGGCTGTCCCCGGGTAGGGGCTAAGAGCACCTGTGTCAGGCCAGGGACTCTACTAGGGCTACCCAGTGTACACGTGAAATTGTGTTCGCAGCAGTGGAACTGGAGCCATGTGTGTGGCTGGGACATAGGGCGAGGCAGGGATTGAGGTGGTGCAGACCAGTAAACTAGTGGAGTATGTGCAAGAAGGGGTCATTAAAACATCTAGTTACAGCTCAGCGTGAGTGGCTTCAAAGCTGGAATGACTGGCAGCAAGGACCTGCGCATCACAGGTACTGCTGTAACTTTCTGGGCTGAGACTAGTAATCTTAGTGCTGGGGCAGTCCTTCCCCCAAGGAGTAAATCTCTCTGAAGATCCCCTTGTTGAGTTCCTGACCAGCTGGCTGGGGCCTGTCCCCAAACATGGGTGATCCTCACAGATCCACATGAAGCTCCCGTGTTCCCAGCAGATACTCAGTCCCCCTGTACTCTGGTAGCAGAACTGCGTTAGCAGGGACTCTCCCTGCCATAGCTTCTCCGGAGACCGCCCTGAAAGGGTGATAGATTCTTTGTGTGCATCCAAGTAAGAAACCCCTGAGCTCCATCCCCAGGGAAAGAGGACAAGTGGGGAAAGAGACAGGAAAGAAGGTCATAGAGGTCAAGGACAGCAGGAACCATTAGATCATCTAATCTGACCTCCTGTATAACACAGGCCATTATAGTCCGCCTCGTTACCCATGTGTTAAGCCCATTAACTTGTTTGGCTAGTGCATGTCTTCCAGAGAGTCATCAGTCTGGGTCTGAAGCCACCAAGAGGTGGAGAATCTGCCACTTCCCTCGGGAGTTCATTCCACTGTTCAAAATGTGGATTCTTAATTGTGCTGGGCTCCAGCTTCCAGCCTCTGGCTCTTGTTCTGCCTTTCTCTGCTAGATGAAAGAGCCCTCTAATACCCCCAGGAAGGTGTTTATACACTGTAAGCAAGCCACCCCTCCCTCTTCTTTTTTATAAACTGAGCAGGTGAATGATTTCTAGGCAGTAATCTACATAATCTGTAGGGAACCCTGCCTAAAGGACACTGGGTGCCTTAACGAGCCCCCCAAACACAATTTATCCTAAAGCGGCCCACATGCCCAGTCTGTTTCTTGCACCATCATGGTTCACAGTACTGCCAAAACAGAGACAAATTGGTGAGGAATGCTACCGAGGCTGTCCCCAGTAGACCCGAGAGTGGAAGCAAGTAGCAGCCTGCAACTCATCTGCACCATAACACCTATAACCCTACACTCAGCACTGAAAACTATAGGGGAACCCAAAAGACCAAGTTATCCTGATAGATGTGCTCTGAGGAAGAGAAGAATGTTGCTGCAGGTAATGGAAAAATCTCTACCCTGAGGTCACTCTTTGCAGCCCAGGGAGATGAGGCACAGCCAGAGGCAGGACTACGTTTCCAGCTGAAGCAGGGATGGGTCAGCTGGAGATGAGATATTGAAGTAAATCCCCAGGACTGAAAGGGTTAAACCGGAGAGTTCTGAACAAAGGATGCCCCGAAACAGCGGAGTGGCCCTGGGTCGCTTGGGAGGGGGGGCTGTCAGGTTATTGATGATAAACCACCCCCTTTTATTTATTTCCTTTACAAAATGCAAACTTTTTCCTCCCTTGTAAATCTTCACGTTAATGGAGCTAGAAGTGAACCTCGCTGGTGCCAGCTGAGTTATGGGGTGTAAATGAGATCAGAATCAGGCCCTCAGCCTGCACACCAGGAATAAAATAAACCACGCACAAGCGGAAGAGAGGCATGCCCCGGGAGCTTGGGATCATCTTAGTGACGCAAGTGGAACGTGGGCTCTGTGGACTTGCTGCTTCCCCGCCCTACAGCCCAGAGAGTTATTCACGCCTGTGCAAAGGGGATGTGAAATGCCACCCCCTGTCTTGCACACTCACTGCACAGGTCCAGGTTACCGTAAAGCAGGGGAGAGTCACCACCTTTCCTTTCCCAGGATTAGGCCTCCAGATTTGGCCTTTGAGGACTGATAACCTCGTCCCTGGCAAGAAACTGTTCAGACCACAACATACTTTTCCTTATACCAAGCAGATCCAAATAACTCCTGTATCTGCCTGGGGTCTGCCGTCACAAACCCCAGTGCTTTAACCCCCCCCAGACCAACCCTAACAAGGAAGAAGTTCATTGTTTTGCCATCGTAACCACTTCCTGATCCGCCATCATCCCAGCATTCCTTTGAGCATACTTCGCTAATTCCACAGTAGGCAAAGGAGTGTGTCACACAGCTGGGGGCTAGTCAGTAGCCACACCCCTGAGTGTGCTATAAATTCAGGCCAGATTGCTGGCCAACTGCTTGAAAATGGCTGCCATCCTCAGAAACTGGGCTTTCAAACAGGTAAAAGAACCCACGCCTCTCCCTTGTGAAAATGGCAATAGCGTTCAGTTGGAGTAAGTACTGCTGAGCCCCGTCTCTTTGAACAGTCAGGCTGAACCCCACCCTCTCCTCTCTCTAGTGGGGTTTAAGGCTGGTTTTCTCCATTGTTATTCTGCAGACCGGGGGAGGGACAAGCCTGCGTAAGGGATTTGCTCTGACATGCAGTGAAAACAGTTACTATACAGAGACCTGGAGAGACACCGTGTTGTACCTGTGCCTTTTAGAACGTTGATCCCAGGAATTCCAAGCTGTCTCTCAGCAGTATCAGCAAACACCTTTCAGACAGTCGCTGCAGATAGAATGATAAAGGAGAGTAAAACTGTGTGTAGTAAAATGATACCACTGGCTTTTGTAAAGGGAAATGGTGCCTCTCTAACCAGTTAGATCTTCTCTGAAGGAGCTAAAGCGGTGGCTGAAGGAGACCCACTAAGTGTCATGTACTCACTCTTTCAAAAGTCTTTGCTAAAGCCCTACAAGAAACCCTGGTAAGGACTCTTGGTAACCAGGGTGTGAGATAGTCTTGTTATGAATTCAAAGCTGGCGGAGAAATGGGAAGTAAAAAGTAGCCAGTGGTTAATACTGGGGTGCCCAGGGATCAGTTGTTTGAAATATATTAAAGAGCTGGAAGAAGGGGTGAGGAGAGATTAAAAAGACTAGGACTGTTCAGCTAGGAAAAGAGACGACTAAGGGGGGATATGATCGAGGGCTATACAATCATGACGGGTGTGAAGAAAGTAAATCAGGAAGTGTTATTTACTCCTTCTCATAATACAAGAACTAGGGGGCATCTAATGACATTAATAGGCAGCATGTTTAAAATAAACACAAGGAAGTACTTCTCCACACAGTGCACAGCCAACCGGTGGATCTCTTTGTCAGGGGATGTTGTGAAGGCTAAAAGTATAAGTGGATTCAAAAAAGAACCAGATAAGTTCCTGGAGGATAGATCCAGCAATGGCTATTAGCCAGGATGGGCAGGGATGCAGCCCCATGCTCTGAGTGTCTCTAGCCTCTGTTTGCCAGAAGCTGGGAATAGGCAACAGGGGATGGATCACTGGATGATTCCCTGTTCTGTTCATTCCCTCTGGAGCACCTGGCACTGGCCGCTGTCGGCAGACAGGAGACTGGGTTAGATGAACCATTGGCCTGGCCCAGTCTGGCCGCTCTGATGTTCTCAAGGGGTGGGTTGTAAGATGCTGAACTTGTCAACGAAATGATTCTGAGGAGTGGCTGAGACTAGGGAGGAGACTCTAACCAAGTGAGAGAATTAGGAAACATGATGGCAGATGAAATCCAGCCTAGACCAGTGCAGAGTCATGCATTCTGGGAAGAGTAGTGTGAGCAGCTTGCACATTGATTGGCCTCAGTATAACATTTCGAGGGGTGGGAGTGCAAATACCCAAATGGGCTTTGAATCCAGCACTCGCAGTCAATTGGGAGTGTTTGCACAGACTCCAGTGGGTTTCGGATCAGACCCTAAGCGTCCCTGGGGAGAGATCACTGAAGACACCAACCCAGTGTTTAGTAGGTTTAGAAAAGGGACTAGGAACTCACAAGTAACCGTGTGATACTAACTGGGGAGTGCTCTCTCGAGCTCTCACATAGACCAGACACTCATTGTGTCAGCAATACGCTGTATTTTCTAACATGTCCAGTTACTAGCTTGACCTCGTCTTTCCCTGTCTCCTTCCCTTTGCCTGTCTGGAGGCTCTCCGGTTCAGGAGCATTGCCTTCTTGTATGTCGGGAAGAGGCCAAGTGCATTGTGGGTGTTACTGAAAATATAATAACGGCCATAGAATGCTAGGATTTATTACGGGAAACATGTATGAATCCTAGGACTAGAAGGGACCTTGAGAGGTCATCTAGTCCAGTCCCCTGCACTCATGGCAGGATTAAGTATTATCTAGACCAGGGGTTCTCAGACTTTTGTACTGGTGACCCCTTTCACACAGCAAGCCTCTGAGTGCGACCCCCCTTATACATTAAAAACACTTGTTTATATATTTAACACCATTATAAATGCTGGAGGCAAAGCGGGATTTGGGGTGGAGGCTGACAGCTCGCGACCCCCCATGTAATAACCTCGCAACCCCCTGAGGGGTCCCGACCCCCAGTTTGAGAACCCCTGATCTAGCCCATCCCTGACAGGTGTTTGTCTAACCTGCTCTTAAACACCTCCAATGACAGAGACTCCACAACCTCACTAGGCAGTTTATTCCAGTGTTTAACCACCCTGAGAGTTAGGAAGTTTTTCCTAATGTCCAACCTAAACCTCCCTTGCTGCAATTTAAGCCCCTATTGCTTCTTGTCCGATCCTCGGGGGTTAACGAGAACAATTTGCCTCCTTGTAACAACCTTTTATGTACTTGAAAACTGTTCTCATGTCCCCTCAGTCTTCTCTTCTCCAGACTAAACAAACCCAATTCTTTCAATCTTCCCTCATAGCTCATGTTTTCTAGACCTTTCATCATTTGTGTTGCTCTTCTCTGGACACTCTCCAGATAAGCCATTATTACTGTTCTCTGCCCTTCCCTCGAATCCCGCAGTGAGTGGTGACCACTCAGCCCAAAACAGGATCCAGCAGAAAGAGAGAAGAGCTGGGAATGGTAACGAAATGACGAACGGCATGGGGGGCAGGGGCTTCTAAAGAGAGAGGATTAAAAAGAGCAGGGCTATTTATTTAGCATGAAAAGGGAGCGAGGAAGAAGAGAGAAGCTACAGGCATTATTATTATTCATTTTCATTACTGTGGAACCAGGGCCTGCCCCCATCTAATAACACTGTGTGGTGCATTATACAGGACTGACTTATTCAGCTTTCTCTGACCTGAAACCCAGCCACGGTCTAGCAGCCACACGACCTGATTGTTTCAGACAGGAGGTGGCGAAGAGCCCGGAGCCAGTTGAGATTGTTGGTGGAACTTGGAGAGTGACTTGGCCAGGGCTTGGCCATCCATTTTCCGTGGGTTGTTAACAATCCCGGGCGGTCGAGACTCCGAGTCCGAGTGCGGCACAGGAGCAGTTAGTCTGTAGTGACGGCCTCCCGTCACCAGCCTCGCTTCAGCATTCCCTTAGCGGTCTCCCATGCAAGTACTAATCCAGCCAGCTTAACCCAGGCGCTCTCAGCTCACAGGCCTATGTGATTTGGGGAGGGAAGGGGGTTAAATGTGGGGAGTCCAGGATAACAACACACCTTGCCCTCCAAACAGTCAGGGGCTGATCGAGAGAGGCCGGGGCTAGGCTGGCACCAGTGGCCCTGATTCACTTGCCAGCTGGGGCAGTCACTTAGCCTGTCTGTAACACAGGGAAAGCCTCGCAGGGGTGTTACCCAGTACTCGCTGTGGCGCTCAGCTCCGCCTTGCAGCCAGGTGAAGAGCCTTCGAGGGAGTGAAAAGAGCTCAGTGTCCGGGGCACAGCTGTGGGATCTTCCAGAGTGGAATCCAGCAGTTCCCTCTTCCCAGAGCTTGCGGGGGGACCCAGCCCTCGAGGGGATGGGGGGAGTACAGGAACATAGGCAGATGGAAGCAGACCCCAGGTCCCTCTAGCCCAGTATCATGTCTCTGACAGTGGCCAGCACAGCTGCTGCAGGGGAAGGTGTGAGATCTCCTGGGGGCGGGGGGGGGGGGGGGGGCGGTAATCTGCTCCTCACATTAGGTGTGATCCTGAGATACTGAAACATGGTGGGCTAAGGAGCAAAAGGGTCTAACTGTCTATACCAGGGAGCCATGTGACAAGGGCCATATGCACGGAACAACAGTCAGCCAGCCCTCTGTTTAGTCTGGGACAGGCCAGTTAGCAGTGGAAGTGACTCTGTTCAGGTTAGCGTAGGGGTAACGTATGTCAGTGCTGGAGAACAGCTGGAGCTACATACATGCAGCATTGCCTAGTGGTTGAAGCCAGGAGACCTGGTTCTCCTCCCAGCTCTGCCAAGGTTTGCTGTGCTGCAGACAGAACCTACTAGTTCTGCAGCGTGTGAGCGGGGTCTGAGCCAGGCCCCAGGGAGGATGTGAGAGCAGAGACGTTCTCGCTGGGGCCGGAGAGCAGGTGCAGAGACGTCAGAGGGGCATTAGTGCAGGGAGGACCAAAGGGGCTGAGGTTTGTAGCCCCCCCTTGGATTGCGCCAGACAGTTAATACCCGAATGTAAAGGGATTGTGGAGGACGTGATGCCTCCATTAGCACATGTGGCACATCTGTCCTTGGTGTCCGACTGGCTAGCAGAAGGCTGGGGGGAGACTTGTTACTTCCAGCTTTTAAAGGGGAGAAAGATGTTAACAAAGGAACTATAGGCCACTTCCCCTCGCTTCTGACCCCGGAGATATGCTGGAGACCAGTCTGCAGGCTCGTTCGAAGGAATGGGTGGAAATTCAAAGAGCTGTAATTGGGAACTAGTCTGGCTTTAATAATACACTGTCAAAGACGAGGACAAACATTAACGAGCCTTTAACCTCACCCCTGGTTAATCCTAACTAGTTGCCCCTGTGCAGCAGGTAAGTAGGGTCACCCCCGCCTTAGAGATGGCTTGAGACAAGAGGAGTGTGTCTAGCCCTAGGGTCCCAGAAGTCCATGGTTCTTAGGCTGGGCTTGGACAGCAGCCCTGTAAATGGCACAGCAGGGGTTGTCAATGGCAGTGAGCTGCAGTGGAGAACTCGCTCGTGGGGCCCGGTGTCTCGGAGGCTGGTATTTGTCGGTTTGTTCATGGCCTCGTCCAGGCCTCGTCCTGCAGAATGGCCACAGCTTGAAATCTTCCCTTTCCGATTGTAGGAGTGGGGGGGGGGGGTCCCAGCTGACAGACAAAAGTGAAATGCAAGTCTGGGTCCGAACGTGCATAGAAGATAAGTGCCAATCTCCACGAGGGGCTGAGAGGGAGCTGCCCAACATGGCGATAGGCCCCTTGCTCTGGCAAATGGATAACGCTTTGCCTTCCTGGGTGGATTGCTTTGTGTGCGCCCCCGGCTGAGTGTCAAGGGGGCTAAGACCAGTTACCATTTGAGAAGATATACTGCTAAGGGGGAGGAGAAGGGTTTCTGTAGGTTTTACAACTTAAATTCTCTGTTCTCTGCTTTACTGACTGTTTCTCTCTTTGTCTCTCTAGTGAGGATACAGCGGAGACAATAGCAATAGATCCTAACAATCAGCCGAAGTCTCCCCTGGAAAAGTTTATGGTCAGACTGTGTACACATCACCAGAAGCAATTCATTCGTGTGCTAAACGACATATACACGGAAGTACAGCCAGGCTGCGAGGGCCGGCCGTTACCTGACTCCGAAAACATGGATGCAGCTACTTGCAGCTCTGGTTGCAGCCAGCAAAGCAGTGAACATTGGAAGAAGTCTGCTCCCTGTTCTGAACTGAAGCCCCTTACTTCCTCAGACTCAGACAGAGACCCAGTGGGTCTTCATAGCCCTCTGCGTGCTGCAGGGCAACCCTTGGAGCATCATGCAGAGCTGAAATCCATGGACAGGATGGAGAATTTCAGTACTGCTTTCAAAAGAGACTTCTCTGAACTCTCCGCTACTAGAAGTAGTTCTGTTAGTCCAAAGGATAGTTCCACCCAAGGATACCTCACCACTTCGAACTCTTCCTCACTCCACTTCCATCCTGGCACCAGGAGTCCGGAAGGACAAACCCCTGGACAGGAGCAAGAGGCTGGTGTCAGAAAGTGTGAGGATGACAAAGACCAGATCCAAGGCAAGACCTTAGCAGACAGCTACATTGCTGTAAAAGTGGCCCATGTGAACGGCAGTGAGGACAGCTCAGACAGCTGCCTGGGGTCTCAGAAGAACTCTTTCAAAGCTTTACCAGAAGAGGGCTGGGATTCAGGGTTTCCAGTGAACTCTCCTAGAAGAGCTGACAAAGAGAACGCTTTACAGTGCAGCTCCAAAGCATCTTTGCACCAGGATTTAGAAACAAACGAAGAAGATGCAAGACCAAAGCAAGAAAACCATCTCCATGCCCTGGGAAAGACTAAGGGGGGCTACCACCCCCATCCTGGCGAAAAGAATCCGTGTGAGCATTCCAAAGACGGATGGGTGGCCTCTGCACCAGTGCCAGGGATACACAAAGCCTCCAGTGGGCGCTCAAGAGCGAAGACAGGGTCCTCATCCGTCAAAACAGCTCGGAAGAACAAACGGGCATCGGGACTGAGAATAAATGACTATGACAACCAATGTGACGTTGTCTATATCAGCCAGCCAATAACTGAATGCCACCTGGAGAGCCAGCGGTCAGTGTCCCGGAGGACAGCTCGGAAGAGCACCCGTGGGTATTATTTCAATGGCGAGTGCTGTGAGCTGCCAACTGTCCGCACGCTGGTGAAAAGCTCCCGAGTGGGAGAGAGAGGAAACGGTCCGGCGCGGAGGACGGAAGCCTTACTGAGCGCTAAGCAGAGCCCGGCGCTCTCTGGAGGCGAGCCTTCGGAGGCAGCCCAAGCTGTGGGGAAAGAGGCTGACAAAAGAGCGTCCCTCAGGCTCCTGTCCAAAGGGGCTCTCCCCAGCAGGGAAGCTAACGAGAGAGCAGAAAAGGAGCCCAGCGAGGGCGGCTTGCTGAAGTCCAGAGAAGCTGCTTACATGGAGCCACTGCTGGCTCTGTCTGCTCCCCCCTGCCCTGACAATGCACCAGAAGGCGGCTCGGCCACCACGCAGCCTCTAGCCATCGGGCCCCCTGCTGCTGAAGGAAGCGAGGAGAGGACGTGCCAGCTGCTGGACGAGGCGGAGGCAAATGTTCTCCAGCAAGCTAGCAGCGGTGCTGACCTCTCTGGGGACTGTGGGCCCACAGAAGACAGCAGCAGGGAGGCTACAGATTCGACACCTCTTTCTCCACCAGAAGCTGCTAGTAGGGAGGAAGGTTCTCCATGCTCAGAAATACAAGCTGTTCCGGCGCCTCCTGCCGGCCTGGACCCGGCGCCTCCTGCCGGCCTGGACCCGGCGCCTCCTGCCGGCCTGGACCCAACTCCTCCTTTGCAGCTTCCCACCACCATGGACCTAGCGCTTCCTACCAGTGCAGACCTGGTGCACCATGCAGAGCCTCCTGCCAGCATGGACCCTGAGCCGCCTGCTGGAGTAGACCTGGAGCTGGCTGGGGCACTTCCTGGAGAGCCCCCAACTAGTACACACCTGGCGCTTCCTGCCATGCCCCCTGCCCGCATGGACCTGGAGACTCCCATGCAGCCCCCTGCGAGTTTGGAGGCCGAGCCCCCTGCTAGCTTGCAGTCTGCCGATGTGACCGAAAGCATTCCTGCTGACCCAGCAGCTGACGTAAGGGAGATGTGGGAAGGCCCACTTGAGCCAGGGGAGGCCATGCCGACTCTTGCAGAGCTCAGTGGAATCTTGGCAGGCGAGACTGCCCCAGAGAGCAGCAGGCTGGGTGAGAGAGAGAACGGCCATGGTGAAATGCCACCAGGACCTGACACTTCAGAAACGGATGGTAAAGGGACCGTCTTGTCCAAAGAAAACCCAGAGAAGAAGCAAAAGAAAGGCAGGAGAGCGCTCGTAGCATCAGACCGGCGTCTCCGCAGCCAGCAATCCCAGCCACCCACGGAAGGCAGTGCTGAAGAGTCTGGTTCTTCCACCTCTCTGCAGCTTCCCTGTCTTCAGATTAAGCTTTCTAAAAGTCCCGGTGCAAAGCGTTTTAGGAGGGAGGTGCACCTTGACGGAGCAGCATCCGTGTGCTTCCCAAAGGATTGCTTCCACAAAACACTGCTGAAGAACATCCAGGGCCCAGGCACCGGGAGTGCCCTTGAGAGAGAGCCCGTGCAGCGGGGAGGAGACGAAAATGGCATTACTACTAGGCAAACCTATAAAAGCATGTTGGCAAAAGAGGGTGCAGCGGAGAGAGAAGGGTCATCGAAAGATGGCCCCCCTGCTAAAGCCAGACATAGTAAATCAGGGGAGATGCTTGAGATCTGTGTAGAGGCTAATTCTGATAAAAGAAGTGTTCTCCTTCCTAGGGAAAGTGGAACAAGTGTACAGGACGCAGAGCAATCGGATGAGAAACCAGGTGATGTGGAGAACCCAGACAATGCTGTAGATGCTGGAAAGGTACAGTATAAAGATCTGACTGATTTGCCTACAGGTCCCAGTAGTAAAAGTGGAAGCAAACACATCCCATCCAAGACTTGGAAGCATAAAAAGTTGGCCCTCCCAGTTTACAACTTGAGACACACCCCTACACCTGTGGACGCTGCAAAAAAGAATCTTCCAGGGAAGGAAGTTCTGCAAGCCAATCCAAACCAGAAGGAAGAACACAGTTCAGGGAACAAAGACACCATAGATTTGAAGGAGGTGGACACAGTGGCTGAGGACAAACCAAAGTTTGTGGAGTGGTGTGCTGAGGAAGAGAATCAGGAACTTATTGCTGACTTTAATGCCCAGTATATGAAAGTTCAGAAAGGCTGGATTCAGTTGGAAAAAGAAGCACAGCCAGCCCCCAAAGTAAAGAACAAAGCTGACAAGCTGAAAGAGATTTGGAAAAGCAAGAAAAGAACCCGGAAATGTAGAACGTCTCTCGAAGTTCAAAAGCTTTCCCCTGTCCAGATGCTGTTTATGAAGGCCTTCAAGTTATCCAACATTTGCCGTTGGTTCTTGGAGACAACTGAAACCAGGTCACTAGTCATTGTGAAGAAACTCAATACCCGTCTCCCAGGAGATGTCCCCCCCATCAAGATCCCTCTGCAGAAGTATTGTTCTTCCAGCCTGTATCCCAGCTCACTGCAAGCTGAACGCTTGAAAAAACACCTCAAGAAATTTGCTGCAACTACCCCTGCTAAAAATAACTTGAAGAATCAAAAGTTATGGGCCAGGCTTCGGGAGAACGCTGACAGTACGGAGCCCGGGGAAGCCGCCAGTCCCAACCAGACGTCTCCTTGTGAGGCTAGCTCAGAAGAAGCTGGTGAAGACAGAAACATGCAGCCCCCTCCAAGTCTGCCAACGCAGGCCAGCACTAGGATTCTGCGGAAATACTCCAATCTGAGGGGCAAACTGCGAGCCCAGCACCGCCTGGCAAAGAATGAGAGAAAGGGGGAGAGTGCAGCTGATCATCCCTCCGTGGAAAGTAAGCAAAGGCGGAAGAGCGTCTGCATCAACCCGCTGATGTCTCCAAAGCTGGCCTTGCAGGTCAAAGCCGATGTGTTTCCTGCGAAGTCCATGCGAGCGGAAGCAGCAGTGAAGGGAAGAAAAGGGAAAAGCAGGTTCCCGGAGGACTCCTTGCCCAGAGCTGACCCTCAGCCAGGCAGAAAGAAGAGAACGCTGCGGGAGAGCAGCACTGTGCCGGAGCCGTCTCGCTCCTCCAGTAAAGACAGGCTGCCAGCTAAGAAGGGCAGCAAAGGAAAACATTCCGAGGTTCCCCCGAAAGCGCCAGCTACCAGAAAGCAGGCTGCCATGGAAAGAAGCAGTAAGCTCGAGAAAAAGGTGTCTTCGAAAGAGAAGAGAGTCCCCAAAAGGCAGCTTGGCAAAGGCAGACCCCCCCTCCCGAAAGTCAAAGAGAACCCCGCCCAAAGAGCTGCACCCCCGCCCAGCCGGGACGGGCTCACCAAATCTGCAAAGCCGAAACCCGCGGCGGAGCCCTCTCCCAGGTCCCAGAAAGCAGCCGATAAGAAGTCTAGCAGTGGGAAAACTCTGACCAGGTCTATGAAGAAAATTCAAGAGAGCAGCACGTCCCAGGGCAAGAGAAAGTTAAGGGCAAAAGTTGACTGTTCACACAGCAAGCGAACACGACTGGATGCAAAATAACAAAGAATGGTAGCCATGTCAAAACTGTTGTCTAGTAGTAACCCTTGATCATGCATTAACTGAAACTGCTTTTATAAGCTGTAGCAAGCCTTTACAAATCCGCAGTGAAAGGATTACACCCGTGATTCTAGGCATCGGAAGGTGTGTCTGGGACAGAGAGGAGAGCGGTCTGTCTCTACGGTAGAGGGAAGTTACTGCAATCTGAATGTTCCTTGGGTTTTAAGCTTGGAACCGGGCAGTTTTAGTTCAAAGTACAGTGCCTTATTTATCATTTTTAAACAAATCCATAACGAAGCTCGTCTGTGTGATTTAAAGGCTTGCATTTTATACTTGATGCACAAGCACTTGGACTGTAGCAGAAAGGAAACCACCTTCACGCACATAAAGTAGCTTTCGGCAGCCTTTCGAGGGGTGTTCACCCTTTGCATTAAACATCCGGACTGTGAGTTTGACAGTGACATTGGAAGCAAAACCAAAAGCATTTTTCTGGTAGCCAGAGAGGGCCGGGGTCATTGGTCATTACGCCGTTCATTAGCAGCAGGTGGTGGGCAGGTCACTGTTTCAAGATATTAATTGTTGGCCACTTGTGTGTAATTGATGGGCTTTAGGGTTAGACAGCTATTTCTACTCCGCTGCTGCTTAAGCCTTGAGGTAGTGTGGTCTGATCACAACCGACGTGGCAAAGGGGTTCCTGATGGGGATACTGGCGCTAGTTCTGTAGCATCTACAGCTGTTTGCAGGCGCAGTGGGCTAGGCTCATCCTTGGGGCTGTCCAGTACGTCAGGGATGAATTGGTCCCACTGTGCCTTACTGTTGGGCAGAACGCCCTCTCCAAGCAGCGTTTTGTTCAGAGCACCCGGATCCATGTTGATTTCTGCTTTCTCGGACAGTAGCTTTTCACTAATAATCGGGTATTTTCCTTCCTGTGAAAAGCCAGGGCAGATTTCCACTCGTTATTTAGTCAGTCTGTGTGAAAGGGAAATGTGTAGCCTCCCCACGTTGTCTTCCCCCCTCCCTTCCCCGCACAGAACACCTGTATTTTAAGGCAAAATTCTTAATGTCGTCTTTGAATAATGCTGAGATCTAAAGTATCTGATTCTTTTTTTTTATTAACTTCAATCTCATTTTAAAATAAAGTGAAGCTGTTTTGGTTCCTGCCAGTGTTGTGGTGTGCTGTAGAGTCTAGGATCGGGTAGTTCTCCTCATCGTCAGAACAGCCCAGGCAGTTTGTACACCCCGCCTTGAACTGGCTTGCAAACATATCCTTGAAGGTCTAATCAACACAAACCATGCACTGCTTAAAGGGCAAGCAATAGTTTCCAGTGGAGAAACACGAAGAGTAACAGTGATACACACAGGAAAACCTGTTAGAAATGCACATAATCATATTCCCATAGCACACATTGGCGGTGGAGCTAATTGGGGTGGGGGTGGGGAGTTTTATATTGAAATTTTCCACCCGCCCCTTGTGTAAGCAGCTGTAAGAGGATGGCGTCAGCTCCCACTCTGTGCCTAAGTTGAAAAGATCAAGGCCAGCCATTTTATTTCAAAAGCTCCACTTCCAGCGGGTACAAAAGAAGGGCTGTTTGCACAAGTTTCTAAGCAAACTTCCTTCCATTCACTAGGTTCAACACCTGAAATCTGATTGTGAAGGCTCTGAAATCTCCTGACCTTTGGAGAATAGCTTCCAGCCGCCATTGTCCTAGGGAGATCTGAATATACATGCATATCTTTGTTATAATAGCCAGCTTAAACTAGGCTCTCCCCTCAGAGAGCTTTACTATCTGCAGAGAGAGAGCGTGCCTTTTGGGGCGTGGCGAGGGCCGCCTTGCAGAGGAATTGATTTTCACGGTTCGTGTTAAACCTCCGATACCAAAGCTCATTACTGGAGGCAGAAAGTGGATAATTAATTGTCTTCAATCTCTTGCTGGATCCATTTAGCACAGGGGAGGAAACTAAGCTTTGGAGACTCCAGAGCACCCTTCCCAGTGCAGTAGTTAGCTCCCCGGGTTCCGGAGAGTGCCGTGTGCCGGGACAGGCGGGCACCCGCACTGGGGGAGCTTCAGCCAGAGCCCAGGGCCGGGGGACTTGGAAATCACTGATTTGTAAAGAGCTGTTCTTTTTTTAATCATGCTGAATAAAGTAAATGCTGGACAGTTATTTTGTGGCTGCCGGGCCTGCCAGCCCTGTACAGGTTAATATGAAGTTCTCTCTTACTTTCATTGTACTGTGCATATTAACTCTGGCCAGCATTCCGACAGAACCGATCTAAAGGCATTTCAGGAGAGGGGGACTGTACCTGCAGGTTGTTAAAAGGAAAAGCTGTATCTTTTTTTAAATTCTGATCTAGAATATTCTTGTTTCCTGTAGTCTGGGCTGCTTTCAGAACGAAATAGTGAGTGTGTGTGCGTGTGTGTGCGCACGTGTGCGAGGACCTTTGATGTCTCTGAATGGTGCCGCTATCCCAACTTCATGCCAATAAAACCTTTCCCTCCCACCGCCCCCCCAAATCATTTTTCTTGTGTGTGCCAGAGTGGAAAGAAAAGAAAAGCTGTCCGGTTTCTGTGGGTTTTAGAATTTCTGTTTGCCCTTCACAACCTGCAAGGAACCAGGGGCTATTTTAACGTCCAGCTTCAGGCTGGGGAGTGACAGAATAACTCGCACTTCTGGGCAGCTGAGTGCTGCAGATTGCCTGTTAGTAGCTGCACATGACAGGTGGGCTCTGGGGCCGGGCTCTAGCACTGACGGGTCCTGCAGTAGCTCGTCGCTGGGTCAGGTCAGCTCTCTCTCTGCCCAGCCTTTGGCGCTAGCATCCCTTTCTCCGGGCGAAGGACGCATTTGCACAGCAGACTCTTGGGGGCGCTGCTTGACGTCACCCAGGGGCTGGCCACGTTCCTCGTGGCACGTCTGGATTAGAGTCTGACTGGGGTGAGAGAATGGCCAGTGTGCCCATCCTGGGAATGGGGCAGCCATGCCCACCTGCCAGTGGTGCCCAGCTAGGACACAGTCACTGGAAACGGGAGACTCTCTTCCCAGGAGGCTACATTAAGAAAAGAAAAGAAAATCTTCCTGTCTCCCCTGCAGGCCCCCACCTGTGTCCTTTCACCTCCCCCTCTCATGAGCCGGGTGAGTGAGTGTGTGTGTGTGTTCACTGCTGAGAGGTCAGAGCACGAAGCCCTGCCAGAGAACACGGTACTCAGCCGTGCATCGCCGGGCAGGGCGCATTGCTGCGGTGGGCAGCCGGGTCAGATACACACAGCTCAGCGCAGGCTCGGAGTACGGGGGTTTGGCATGTGGGTCCAAGCAGCTCCTAGGCCTGTGTCGGAAGGTGTTACGGGAAATGTTGGTGTCCCCCAGTAGCTGTGAAGTGCTCAAAGGAGGGGCCCGATCCAGCGCCCAGGGACGGCAGGGGAAAGACACCCATTGCTTTTCATGGGAGCTGGGTGGAGCAGGAGTTGTACATATGGTTTTGAATGCGGGAGTGTCTGGCTCTAGCCTAGAGGGACAGTGTAGGGGAAGGGAGGGGAGGGCTAGTGGACTGTGTGTGTGGGTGTGGGTGAGTACACACCTTTGTGTCTGTAGAAATCAGGGGAGAGGATGCAAAAGGAATTTCAGGTCTTTCCGCTGCAAAGCAAACCCTATTTATTTATTTATTGATGTGTGCGTGAGACTGGGTCAAAGCCCTGCGGATAGTCAGTGAGACACGGACCTGGGCAGGCTGCTGTGCCTCGAGCGTTGCCCTGGGCGGCTGGCGGGGCCCAGGACTGGTCCACGCCTTCGGGGAAGGGCCAGCATTGATGTCACCTTCCTGGTGCCTTTCCTATGGAAGCTCCCGTCCCCGGGCCAGTCAGGGCCCGCAGCTGGCTTTCTCGCTGCTTTAACCCTACACACGCTGCCCTCGTTTGAGGGGCGTGGGGACGACGTTACCATTTGCCGCAGCCGCCCCACGCTGGTTCATTTGGAAGCTTTCGCTCGTTTGGGTAACCTCAGTGCTGACTGTGCGTGTGTGAGAATATAAACCCTCCCACTCAGAGCAAGAGCTGCTGTCCCGTCCCCCGTCCCCCCCAACAGCTAGTGTTCGCCCCCAGCACGTGCAGCGCGAGCAAGCAGCCAGAGCTCTCCGCGCCCGCTCTGGCTGTCTCTGGTGCTGTGTGACTGGAGCAGCCCCTTCGCCCTCTCCGCTCTCACCCAGCTCAAAGGTCAGGAGATGGTTTGCTGACTCAGCACACCTCCTAAGCTGTCCCTCTTGGCCCTGGCCGGAGACGCTGGAGGGGCTAGCCCCACGGACGCAGCTGGGCATTGAAACTCGAGGTGTCTGCGGAGCAGGTGCCTGGAGCAGCCCCAGTCTTGTGGAAGGGAAGGCCAGCGAAACCCTGGGCGTTCTCTGCCAACACACCCAGGGGCTGATGACTGGGATGGGTAACGGGGGGGACCTGGCCTGTCAGGAAGAGGCCATGACAGGGCTACAGGCACCCAACGCTGTGGACCCTTCAGTCATGGCCTACCTGCCAAATGCAAGCAGCTAGCCTTTGGGCCGAGACAGCAGCATCTCCTTGCTGGTCCCGGAGCTGCAGACAGTCCTCTTAACCGGCACGGTCGCTGTCCACATGGGCTGTGTGGGCTCTTGGGGCATGGACACCCGCAGGGCCTTCTCTGTCCCATTGCCATGGACTCCAGCTACGGCTCAGTGCTCTGGGGGGGAGACGCTCCCCGTCCGCCTCTCCTGCGTCGCTACATTACACCTGTAGCCGCCACAGCTTCCAAAGCGCAGGGTGGAGCTCGGCGGGCACCGGGCTCTGGCTTTCCTTGCTGATTCTGGGGAAGGGACGAATTAGAAGCTGCAGGGTCTGTTCTATCCTGTGGGGCAGAGCTGTGCGGGCAGCCAGACCTCCGGTGTTAGACCCCTCCCGCCACCCCCCGCCAGCCATCTTTGCATCACACTGTTCCTCATCGATGTACAGCTGTGGGCTGGAGATACGACATGCACCCGGGTGATACTGTACAAACCTGTCTGGTAATCATGTACATGTGCTACTCCTGTCTACGCTGCGCAGCCTGACTGCACACGGGTGGGCTGGCAGGGAGCCTTCCGGAGCCACCAGCTCCAAATTCCTGCAGCATTCCCAGAATGGAGACACCAGGAGGCTGGAGCGGATGGTAGTTGATGGATGATGATAAGCAGTGTGTTTTACTGCCTTCGTTCCAGGCCTGGCCTCTCGTCTCGCATCTGCTGTAATGCCACTCTCGGCCTGTTCTCCCGTCTTCCCCAAACCCACCGTCCGGCCTGGGCAGAGAGCTGTGCTGCCACAAGGACACGTCACCCCCATCTTCAAACACCTGACTCTCCTTAGGTCGGGATCCATCCTTCCATTGCCAGCCTGGGGTTCACCAACAAACACCCCAGACCTTCTCCTGGACCTTTCCTGTCAGTCTAGCCCTGGCCTCCCTCGCTTTCCAGCTCCCTGCAGATAACTCAATACTTCTCTGCAACCCCATCCAGCTGCAGCAGCCTCCCGGGATGTTTCCACCACATCGACTGGCCAGTTTTGGTCAAATCTCTTCTCTGACTAGCCCTCCCATGGTTCTCCCTTTCCAATGGGGTTCAGTTTCTTCACCCTGCAGCGTCTTTAGTCCCACCGCATCTGTAACGTAGCGTCTCGCAGGTAACTCTGTGAGCGGCTCGGTTTGCGGCGTGTGCGCCGTGGGTGACATGCACTGGGCCGAATTCACGTGAGATTTGTCCTGCATGTTTACATCAGACCCGACAGCGCAGCCCGAGCTCGGAACTGCTCCCAAGAGCGGCTCCAAGCTTGGCGACGGTCCCTGGCAGGGAGTTTCTCTCCTGGCGGGGGTGGGGATCTGTGTGTACGCCCCTCACCCCCCCCTCGTACCCACCACTCTAAGGTAGAGAACGGTGTTGCTCTGTTCGACACCTCCTCCCAAGCCGCGGCGGTAGCACGGATTTGCTAGGAAGTTTGGGGGCCAGTCGTGTGTTAACTGTTAGGAACAAACTTTCCCAACCACTGTGTTTTGTCCTGGAAACCCCCAGCGGGAAAATCTTCTTTTCCTGCTGTTCCCTGGCTGTTAAACGTTCGCTGGGATGGAGATTGTCTTCGGCCCCCGAGTAGCTTTGCACCCGTGGCAGGTGAACAAGGCCACAGACCTGCCCAAATTTCAGCTCTTTGTCCCAGTAGATTGAACGACTGGGATTACTGTCCGTTCTGAGCGCTTGCCTCGGACAAGCTGAGAGCTCTGTCGCCACCACTAGCTGGAGCTGTGAGGAATTAAAACAATCGGAAAAGGACGAGACCTCATTTGTGCTGAGCTGTTTTTATCCCTGGTAGTGCAAGGGCCGTTCCCCGCCCCCAGTGACGCGTCACACGCTCACCTAACGGAGCCAGTCCCACATGGGGCCAGGTCATGAAAACCGAGGCAGAGAATGGGTCACTGCCCCATTGAGTTACATCCCCTCCCAGTCTGAACGTGCCAGCCCGACTTACTGATTGCGTAGGCGTGTGTACGCACTCACTCCTGCATGTCCAAAATGGGCTGGACCCAGCTGCCTTCGATGCCAGCGTGTCCGCACACCGCACCCCCGAACGCAGGCGTCCGCACCCCCGAACGCAGGCGTCCGCACACCGCACCCCCAAACACAGGCATCTGCACCCCCGAACGCAGGCGTCCGCACACCGCACACCCGCACACAGGCGTCCATACACCGCACCCCTGAACGCAGGCGTCCGCACACCTGAACACAGGTGTCCACACCGCACCCCCGAAGGCAGGCGTCCGCACACCCAAACACGTGTCCACACACAGCACACCCGAACACAGGTGTCCGCACCCCTGAACGCAGGCATCCACACACAGCACACCGGAACACAGGTGTCCGCACACCCGAACACAGGCGTCCACACACCGCACCCCCGAACGCAGGCGTCCGCACACCCGAATGCAGGTGTCCGCACACCTGAAGGCAGGCGACCGCACACCCGAGCACAGGCAGGGCCTCCCGGAGGCTGAACGTGCGGGTCTGTAGAAAGTCCTGGGTTTGTGCAGCTCGGAGCTCTGCAAACCAGGGACGGTTAGCTGGGCCCAGCCCCTTTGCTCAGCATGATGTCCCTGTGCTGCTTGTAGGCTTCCCTTTGCTGAGCCTTTAGCCTGGGGTTGTGCCATGAGTCACCTGGGCTAAGGTGTTGTCAGGAGCCGTAATCTGCATTGTGATCATCCCTTGGCTTGGAAGAACTCATGGTCTCCCCCTCCTCACCATATTGGACTTACCCTCATCAAGAGCACGTCCGTCGCCTTCCCTTTAGGATGGGGGGCAGCGTGTTGGATGTGTCTCTGGACACGTTGGCAGCTTCCAGGCCTGGCATTCCGAGAACTTGAGTTGCAAGGTTTTGATGGCCTCTGTTGACCTTTCAGCACATGTGGTCCCTCTAGTTGTGGTTGGTTTTTAAGTGTCTGTGTGTAAGAGTACCTCTCGCTGTATAAATGACGGGTGCTGGGAAAGGTAGCGAGGGCCTAGCCATTGAAATGCGGCTCTCCTTGATAAGCTTTCTGGGCAGGCTGAGGCATTTCCTCCCACTTGGCGGTCACAAAAACGAGGCTTGTAAATAGTTTTTATATTTATTTTGTGTACTTTCTGCAGCTCCGTGTTCCGAGTGCTGGTGGGTGGCCGCGTTGGGCCATTGCCTCACATTGGACACAGATCAAGGCAAGCACCAGGCCAGTGCCCTGTTCTGGTGGGATGATTTTTTTTAATGACGCAACATTAAAAAGTCGAAGCATTAAATATTTTTCTTCATCTCATCTTCTTAAAGCTGGTGGCAGCCGGTCGGCAGGACCTGGTTGCCTCGCGTGGCTGGCTGGGCTCTGCACTCTGTTGGCCCTGGCACCATAAGCAATAAGATTCGTAGGAATAAGTTCAAAGTCAGTAAAACCATGGGCCATGGAGGGGGTGGGGAGTCTCGCTGCAGATTGGTTTGCCTTTGCACGGGGACCTGGTAGCTTAGAACTACTATTTATGGTTCTGTGTGCTCTGGTGTCTCCTTATGACAGGAAATCACAGAGCTGATGGCAGGGCTGGACCCGGCACCGGCGGGAGGAAAGATGTCAACGGGCTTGTATTCCAGTGGGCATCTGACTGGGGCAAAGCCCCTGATTATTTTCGGAATCCCCTAAAATGGTCAGGATGGACCAAGCTACTTATTAGCCTGTTGCAACTTAGGACCTTTTAACTAATGTCCCCATCTTGTGTCTGCTCTTCTGGTTGTGGAAAACGTAATTCCACAGGCACCGAGGAGGTGACCTACCCGCCGGGTTCTTGTGTTGTGCTGATGTTCTTAAGGCATTTAGCCAGACTTCCTCGTGACCTACCCAGATGGCTCCCAAATGCTCCCTGGCTCTTTGCTAGTAGCTTTCTAGGATTTTGTTCTAGGGTTTTTGTATTTATAAATGTGTTTAGAAGTTTTTTCACTCTTTTTGTTCTTGATGTATGTCTTGGTTCTAGCCCTCAGGCAGAGGAAACCTAGCCCCCAAGCTGTCTGCATTGGAGCATATGAGTTAGGTTGGATCGTCTCGTGCTTCTCTTCATTTAACTTATGAAAGCTCCCAAGCTTTTGTTTCCTGATATTGGTTTTCTTGGTCACATAGGACTCTCCCCTGCCTCCTGCAAACTTCCTCCTTTGGGACATGGTAGAAACCAGTCATTTTCTCTTTTAAAGTGTTTGTCAACTTTTAAATGGTAGTTCCTTTTTAATAACAAAAATGTTTTTCTGCATCTACATCTGCTGCCCTTGTAGAACGTTGTCGTTTCCCCCTGACACTGATATGGGAAGCCCAGGACCATTCAAGTCCCCTGCCACCCCGTCTGGTACTGTACGTATGAGCCTAACCAATGTGAACTTTAGAAAAGAGCTCTGAGGACTGTAGGCTGGTGACCGTGGAGGTTTGAGGATCTGGCTTGGATCTGCATTTCCGTTCTGTTCTGGGTATTAGGAAATACTTCAGTGTGACTGGAGAAAATGAAATGTCTGCTGTGAATTGCGGGTCGGAGTGTTGAACAAGGTTTTCATTCGCTAATGTTTACATACCTCACCTGAAGGACCTTGGAAAGTGTATATAACAAAATAAAATTATATTGAGTTGCTTTAAAACAATACGTGTAACTGTAAGAGCTGGAGTGAGCTGAACTGTCTCAAGTCTCTGAATAGTGACGTCGTGAACTCTGTGCTCCTGTGTTTTATTTCCTGTTAGACTCTGGGAGAAGTTGTGTTCTTGTTACTGGTTAAACTCCTTCAGGATTCCCACCACCTTGTTTTCTTTTATTCCTTAGACACTGTTGATAACGACCCAACGAGCTTTCTAAAGGTCCTGATTTTATTGCAGCTTATTAAACTTCCCTTTGATATCGAAGCCTGCTTGGTGTGGTAACTGGGGGGCGAGTGAATGGGCCTGGGGGGTGTTTGAAGTCTCTGACGTTCCTGACTCCTAGCAGCTCTCCTGCTGGTGCTGCCCCTCAGCCACGCGTCCCGCCCTCACCCACTCCGGGGGAGCTGGGAGTGGTGCTGGTTCCAGGAGCGAATGGCACACGAAGTGCCTGGGGCCAGCCAAGGCCACCGCAATGGCAGGTTGCTCGGCAGGCGATCGATCCCTGAATCGCCAGCAGTGTCCAAGGTAACCCCCGTGGGAGCGGGGCCTCCTTCCCGAGGACATGCCAGGCCCCTGCGGGCGGGGCACGAAGGGAGAACGTTGCAGCTTCTCAGTAAAGCACACGGGGCGCGAGCGCTGGGGTTTTTAAACAGGTGTGAGCGAAAGGGTCCCTCTGCCGTCAGCGAGCAGAGCGTCTCGAATCCCATCCAGCCTGGGCCCAGCCAAGCCCTACCCTGACCGGCCTTTGCTCTCAGCCTGACCCTCCATTGCTGGTAAAACGGCTGGTGGCCCTGAGCTGACACGGGGTGGGAGCCGGGAGTGTCCGACCAGGGACAGGATGGGTTCCCTAGGGAGGTGGTGGAATCTCCTTCCTCAGAGGTTTTGAAGGTCAGGCTTGACAAAGCCCTGGCTGGGATGATTTAGTTGGGAATTGGTCCTGCTTTGAGCAGGGGGTTGGACTAGATGACCTCCTGAGGTCCCTTCCAACCCTGATCGTCTCTGAGTCTATGCAGCAGTGAACAACCCCCTGCGAGCAGCGCGGCCCTGCCTGGAGAGTTTATGGGGGGACAGGGCCCGGCGCGGGTAGGTGCTGCAGACCCACAGCCATTGGCATTCGCACTAGGCCCTGCCCAGGTCACGGTTGGGCCGGTGGGAGTTTCAGGGCCCAGGCTCCTGCTCTCAGCTCAGCACTGCACCGGGGGAGGTCTCTGCAGGGCCCAGCTCCAGCGCACACCCTCAATGACTGGGGCTGTCGGGGGGAGCCTGCAGGGTGCTCCCGTGGGTCATCTTCCCATGGTCCCTTCTGTGCCTCGCCCCAGCACCTCGCCTCATCCTCCGCCCCCAGCTCCCCTCCCGCAGCGCCCGTGGCTACCACTTCATCAGGCTCTGGCTCCCGAAGCTTAGACCCCCTCCTAAACGGGGGCAGGGGCTGCTGCTCCGGCTCACCTCAACTACTCCAGCCTCGTGCTGCTGCCCCGGCTTCTGCTCCCAGCCCCCCGTTTGCCCTCGGCCACGCGCCCCCTGGGGCAGGGGCTGTTCTGTGACTCCAGCGGCTCTGGATGTCCTTTTTCCTCTCACCCCAGCCCCGTGCTCGAGTGGGACCCGCCGTGTGCCGAGGACGCAGCCCGTGGAAAGCGCTGGGAACTGGGCAGCGTTCCACATGGAGCAGGGGGCGCCCTGCGGGCTGTGGCGGGACAGGTCCTGCGTGGGGATCCCAGCGCCGGGGCTGGGCCCGATGCTGCTAGCAGGAAAGATGAGACCAGCCCGGCATCTCTGAATGAATAAATGTCATGTTCACGTGGAAGACAAAGCGACACGATCACACAGCTTCTAAAACAATACTGCCTCTGCTAGACACTGGCCACGCATGGCGCCTCCCTGGCCCGGCTCTACCCAGCACCTCAACGTGCGAAAAACAAACAGGCAAACGAAGCCCTTGTCCTTCGGCTGCGGCGCCGTGGCTGCCACCGAACCGAACTGGCCGCTGGCTTGCCCTGAACGTAGAAAAATACTATAACAAACTGAAATACAAATATATATTAGAATCTGTAAGTATTCTGTATAAAGAGATACTTTAGAGGTTAGGTTACAACGAGCAACAGAAAATGACCCCAGCCTTGGCATCGGGCGAAACACGGCACGGCTCAGCAGCGGGCAGCCGGCGGGCTCAGGACGGGGGGGTGCCCGGGTATTGGTTGGTTGGGCTGGGGCGAAGCCAGCATCAATTAAAGCTCTTGACAGAAATGGCTGCAAAGTGCCCTGATGCCCAAGGGCGGGGGGCGGGACAGCGCCCGTGAACTGGAGCAGTCAGCCCGTGGGCCTGTCTGGGTGCGTCTCAATGGGCCGGGAACCAGCCACCCCCAGGGCGTGGGAGAGCGGCAGGGGTACATCACAAGAGCAATGGCCCCCAGCTGGGGGGCCGGGCGGGGAGCTGTGTTGGCAGCAGGGCGAGTGCCTGGCCTGGGATATCTCCACCCTCTCCCCTCGCAAGCCCCCAGGGACACATTGGTGCTGGGCCTAGGGGATGCTGGGGGGGCCTGTCGCACCCCCGGCAGGACGTGGTTTCCAGTCTATCCAGGCTTTCCAGTTTGGCTCAACGGCTCAGCCACTCAGGACCCCCAATACACACGTTCCAGCCCCCGGGCAGGACTGCCAGGTGCCCGGTTTCTGACCGGAACGCCCCATCAAAAAGGGACCTGGCGACTCTGGGCAGCACCACTGACCGGGCCGTTAAAAGTCGGGGGCGCAGCGGGGCTAAGGCACCTCCCTGCCTGTCCTGGCTCCGCGTGGCTCCTGGAAGCAGCAGCACATCCCCCCTCCAGCTCCTACGCGTGGGGGCAGCCAGGGGCCTCCACATGCTGCCCCTGCCCCAAACGCCAGCTCCGCAGCTCCCATTGGCTGGGAACTACGTCCAATGGGCGCTGTGGGGGCAGTGCGCAGAGCCACCTGGCTGCGCCTCCGCATAGGAGCCGGAGAGGGGGGACATGCCATTGCTTCTGAGAGCTGCTTGAGGTAAGCGCCGCCTGGAGCCTGCACCCCTGAGCCATCCCCTGCACCGCAACCCCCTGCCCTGAACCCCCTCCCACCCTCTAAACCCCTCGGTCCCAGCCCCACCCCAGCGTCTACATACCCAGCCAGAGTTCCCACCCCCGCACCCCAACCCCCAGCCCTGATCCCCCTCGGTCCCAGCCCGGAGCCCCCTCCCACGCCCCTTATTTCTGGTCCCACCCTGGAACCTGCACCCCCAGCCCAGAGCCCTCACTCTCTCCTCCCTCCTCCCGCACCCCAAACCCCTGAACTCATCCCTGGCTCCACCCCAGAGCGCCATGGGGCTGCTTCCTGCCCACCCCAGAGCAGGACTCAACCGGGCCTCCACACTGCGCCAGCTGGTGCCACCAGCCTCACGCGCACTTAGCTGCTGGCCCCCCAGCCACGGGAGGCCCCCTGGTTTTTCGAGTGCCCTATTCCAATGGGGCGCAGGGCAGTGTGGGGTTGGGCCTACAGGCCAATTCCCTCCACACCGCCCCCCCCCCCGGCAGCATGCAGGGCCCTGCGTTGGCGGAGCCTGGCTCGGGGGAGGGGGGCTTAAATAGCCCAGCTGTTCAACCATTCACTGTCCCCACCCCATGGCACACAAACACTAGGGCAGTGACACGGCCCTGTGTTAACTGGGTGGGGGGGGACACCCAGCCTGCAGCAGCTGAGGGGCGCGGGCCCCCCCCGCCCCGTGGCACCCAGCGGCCGACGCAGACGCTCCTGTGGTACTCGGCCCGGCCCGGGGCTGCAGCTCCAGCTCCCCAGACTCCAGCAGCCACAGGCACCCCTGCCCTGAGCCAGGCCCGCTGGTGCCAGCCGAGGGGGGCGGGCGGCAGAGCTGCCTGTGGCCAGCCCAACACTGCTACGCCCACAGCCCAGCGTCACGGCCGCCCTGCGTTTGCCTGGGGCACGTGGCCAGGCCTCCAGCCCAAACACGGACCCTGGCACAGGGGTGGCTCATGCCCTGTGGACAGCGCAGGACTCAACACTCCCATGGCGAGGGGGGCGGGGGGAGCCCAGGTCTCTGGCCACCACGGCTCCTGCGTTGCCCACGAACCGACACTGCTGCTGTTATAGCCAACGTCACGCCGCCGGGACTGGCCTGGCCGCTGAGCCAGGCGCGTCCAGCCACCCCTGGGCAAAGGCAGCAGGCTCGGAGCCCCCACGCGGCCAGGCCCCCGGTCCCTCGGCCGACCTGGCAGCCCCCGTCCCACGGGAATTTATGCAGGCTGGGAGCGGGCGCGGGGCAGCGCGGGTCTGGGGCTGTACAAAGCGGAGAAAGCAAACACAGGGCGGGGGCTGGGCCTGCTCCCCGTGTCCCCACCCACTATAAATACATTTGAGGAGCTGCAGTTTTAAAACACCCTCCCTCTCTACACGGGTGTCCTGTGGTGGCTCACGGCACGTGGCAGCCCCTGCTCCAGGGCGGCTGGGCGGGGCCTGCTCGGACAGCGACGCGGGCTTTGGGAGTCCCGGCTCATGGGCGGTGCCTCCAGCGGCTCCGCCCCTCCGTCTCTAGCGGCGTTCTCCTCGGCGGGCCCCGGCTCTGCCGCCTCCCGCCGCCGGCTGCTACATGCACCGGGCACAGCCGCACTTGCTGGCCTTCTCCACCTCCTCCACGAAGGAGGAGCCGTCGCTGCACTCGAAGGTGAACTTCCTCCGCTTGAGGCGCAGCCCTGTGCAGCAGCCCTGGCCCTGGCAGGAGCCCCGGCACTCCACCCAGGAGACGGGGCGCGTGGTCTGGCAGATGGCATAGCCCCGCTGCACCTGGGGGTGCTCCCGCACCGGCTCGCCCCGGCACTCCGACTCTGCAGGGCCAGAAGGAGAGAGGCAGTCAGCGCCCGGGCGCACGGCGCGGGCTGAGCGCTCGCCGAGGAGCCTGCACACGGGCGAGGCCCCGGCCCTGGGCGCGCTGGCGTCCGGACACACTGGGGCCAGCCCTGGCTGTGAGACTCTTTGCCTAGGCCCAGCCTGGGGGCAGGGGGCCGAGCGCTTCCTGGGGAGGAGACTACGAGGCGGGAGCTAGCACCAAACTGCCAGCAGCAAACGCCACCGGGAGCCCTGCTCCAGGGACGTGGAGCAAACGCCGCCGGGAGCCCTGCTCCAGGGACGTGGGGCCAGACTCACCACGGGCAGCAGTGCTACGCCAGGGAGCCACCGGGCCACTGGCTCCGTTGTGGCCCTGGGCACCTCTCAGCGGGCGGGGCAGGCCCGTCGGAACGGCTTGTCCGTGGGTCTCTGCTGTCCCAGCCACGCCTGGGGCTCTCGGGAGCCGCCCGGGCAGCAGGGCCCAGCCCTGGCCATGTCGGGGCAGGGGCACTGGGGGCCCAGGGCGGGTGGGGCTCTGACCTTGGTCGCACAGCTGGCCGGCGTAGCCGCTCTGGCACTCGCAGGACGCCTCCCCCCGGGCCGAGATCTGGCAGTGCCCGTGCACGCAGGGCAGGCTCTTGCAGGGGTTGTCGAGCTCCCCCGGCTGGCTGCACAGGGCGCCGCGGTACCCGTCGCGGCACTGGCAGCTGTAGGAGAGCGCGTCGAGGGGCACGCAGTCCCCGTGGACACACCTGTGGGAGCAGAGACATGAACCTGGGCAGGGCCGTGGGGTGCCGGGGGCGCTACTGTCTGCCAGGGGCCTTGTCCCAGGGGTTTAGCCATGACGCCGGCAGCCCATCACGGCCTCAGCGACCTGCCGGGACAGCGCCCGCGGAGCAGCCCCTGGCAGCAGCGGGCGTGAGGCCAAACCCCCGCCTCCGTACCAACCCTGGCGCGTCACTCCCAGCGACTCAGCACATCCGAGCTGGCTACGCTGGCTACTCCCAGCCTGCTCCTTCCCCGGCAACGGTCCTGCCGGGCCCAGCTCGGACTCAGCCCCCCGGGGGCCGCGCTGCCCAACCTCAGCCAGGCCTGTCATTGGCTGCACGTGGCCTCGGGGCCCATGCAAGGGAGCACCTGGCAGCACCAGCGGGAGCACGGCACATACGCAGCATGCGCCCGCTGCCCCGTACGCTGCTCATTCCT
>NW_020664446.1:1611480-1628453 GCF_002925995.2 Terrapene triunguis | reverse complement strand
TTAAGGCAGCTAAATCCGAATTAAAGTCCTAGTGTAGACCAGGCCTGAGGGAAGGTGCCTCGTGCGGCTCCGACGAGCCCAGAGATCCACCGGCTCCCGCAGCCCAGCTCCGGGCAGGGCCCAGAGATCCCACAGCCCAGCTCCGGGCAGAGCCCAGAGATCCCACAGCCCAGCTCCGGGCAGAGCCCAGAAATCCCACAACCCAGCTCCGGGCAGGGCAGGGGTAGGCCCCACTGTCCCTGTGCTTGAGCACTGCCTAGACCCCGCCCCGTGCCAGCACAGCTCCCCCTCCCGCCCATGGGGACATGGCGGAGCTGACGCTGCCCCTCAGGCTCTGCCGGGCTCCACACTCCGCGTCGGGAGATCCTTTGGCTCTCAGCGGCTGTCGTGCCCCAGGGCCCCGGAGCGGTCGGCGCTGGCCGGCCCCAGAGCAGCATGAGTCCCAGCCCCGGAACGCAGGCCAGACGCCAGGGCGCACAGGGCAGCAGGTCGGGCAGTGTCTGTTGGGACGTCCCTGCTCCCAGCACGAGGGGGTCTGTGCCCGGGCCCTCCGGCACCAGGGCAAACCGCCCCACAGGGACGTCCAGACGGGGGCCAGGCCAAAGGCGCTCGGCACCCAGGTGTCCCCCGGCTGCGGGTCCATGGCTCATGGCTCTGCCCCTCTGAGCAGCCGGTGCCCCAGCCCCAGCGCTGCCCTCTGCGGCCCGGCGGGCAGCCCCAGCACAACGGCGAGCGGGGTCCCAATTCAGACACTGCCCCTCCCCCATGCCTGGGGGTCTCTGGGCTCGTGCCCACGACCGTGACATGTCTTGGGCAACGGGCTGGGAACAGGGGGGCTTAACCCTTCGTGGGCGGGTACTCACCGGGGCCCCTCGGCGGTGACGACGCACTGGGCACCGTGCGGGCAGGGGCTGAGCTCCACGGAGCAGAGATCCAGCAGTTCCTCGCAGGCCCGTCCTGGACAAGGGAGGGGAGAGGCCAGGCTCAGCGCTGCTGGGGTGGGCAGTGCCAGCATGGCCCCTTCCTGCTCCCCCGGGGCCCTGGCTCAGCGAGACGGAAGGAAGGTGCAGCCAGGGCCCCTGCGTCACCGCTGGGGCCTGGGCGCTGTCCCCACGGCCACGGGGCGCATGCGGGTGGGTCTGTGCGGGCGACGAGCACAGGGCACCGCAGCCTGGCAGAGACGGTCCCCAGGCCACGTGCTCTCCAGGCAGTTCCCTCTGGTGCCCAGCCAGGCCTCCCCGCCCCACCTTGCCCATTCGGCTCCAGGGCAGGGAGATGCTGCCAGGGCCCATGGTGCTGCACGGAGGCCTGGCCTGTGCTAGCCGGAGCGTCTCTGGCACAAGCAGCGGGACCCAGCCCGGGGCCTGCGCCCGGCTCCCACAGGCATGGGCTGGGACACCGGACGTCAGCAACTGACCAGCAGCAGGGCCAGTGGCTGCCTGTCGGCTCCAGCGGCTGGGTGCTCAGCCTAGCTCAGGTGAGCGGGCGGGAGCGGCACGGCTGGCTGTGGGGGGCAGACAGACAGATGTGTACGGGGCCAGGGAGAGCGTTCTCCTCCTGGGGAAGGGGCTCCGGGCCCTTCCACCCAGACAGTGCCCGGCTGGGGACCTCGGAGGCCGATTCCCAGGTGGGCTGTCCCCTGGCGGCCCAGAGGCTGCCCGGCCCCTTACCTGTGTAGTGGGGCTGGCACAGACAGGTGGCGTTTCCGAGCCCAGGCACGCAGGTGCCCCCGTTGGCACAGGCCTGGTCCTGACAGGCGTCGGTGATGGCGCTGCAGGTCGGCCCCTCGAATCCTGCTGCACAAAGGCACCTGGCAGGCGGGGAGGAAAACAACCCACAGGTAACACCACAGTCCCAGCCGCCCGGCTAGCCCCACGGCTCAGCTGGCACGGAACAGCGCACGCACGCACACACACACACACACACACACACTCAATGGAGCAAGCGAAGCCCAGGGGGCCGGGGCAGCACCTCCTGTCCAAGGGAGCCTGCACCCTTTGCAGACACGGCTGCCTTTGACCCCGTACCGCTCTGTGAGAGGGGGACCCCTCCATCCCCGGGGGAACCGACGCCCAGAGCGGCGAGGAGACGTGCCCCAGGAAACGCCCCAAGGCAGCGCGCAATCCCTCGGGGCGGGACCCAGGAGTCCTGTGCTCTAGCCCCCTCCCGACCAGAGCCAGGCATGGGCAGACCCCAGGAGTCCCGGCTGCAGCCAGGAACCCCCGCCAGGCCCATGGCATGGCTGTGGCAATGCTGGTGAGTAAACGCTGTGCCCAGCACCCGCTAGCGCTGTACTGGCGCAGAGCTGCAAAGGGGATCGGGCCAGGAGAGGCTCCAGGAATGGGTTGGGCTTCGCCTGCTGCAGGAAGCTCCCTGGGGCCTGGTGCCCTTTGCTGCGGCACCGCGCCGATCAGCGGGCACCCAGGACGGGCTCTGCACGGGCCCCAGCCCGGGATGCACCCAATCCCGGGCCGGTCTCAGGGCCAGCTGGGAGGCCCGTGGTTGTAAAGGGGCGGGAGCAGGGGATGGTTTCACAGGACGCCCCAGCATGAGCTGGGCCCGTGTTCAGCGCCCCAGGAGAGAGGAAGCCGTTAGGGAATGAATTACTGGGAAGCACCAAAACGCGCAGTTCCAAGAACCTGCCTGGCCCGAAATCTCTGCTCAGCGTCAGCTCGCGTCACTGCCAGTGTGGACATATGCACATGCACACTGTGTGCGTGTGAGTGCATGTGCAAGTGCACAGTGTGTGCGTGTGCAAGTGCACATGCATGTGCGTGAGTGCATGTGCAGTGTGTGTGTGAGTGCACAGTGTGTGCATGTGAGTGCATGTGCAAGTGCACATGCATGTGCGTGAGTGCGTGTGCATGTGAGTGTGTGTGTGCACCGTGTGTGCATGCAAGTGCGTGTGCACGTGCACCGTGTGTGCATGTGAGTGCACATGCATAGGCATGTGAGTGCGTGTGCATGTGCACCATGTGAGTGCATGTGCACCGTGTGTGCGTGTGCACGGTGTGTGCGTGTGAGTGCATGTGCACGTGCACATGCCTGTGCGTGTTGCTGGTGTGTGCACACACTGCACATGTGTAGATGGGTGCAACATGCATGTGCGTGTTGCACGTGTGTGTGCAAAGGAGGCTAGGGGTGGCTGGCTGACACAAAGGATTTGGTGTGGGCCCTGGGCCCCTCCCCCTTGGCTGGCCGTGCCCGGAGCCTCCGGCAGCCCCAGCTCAGCGCCTGCTTGGTGAGCTCTGCAAACCCCCAAGGGCCAGGCTGGCTGGCGCGGAGGCTGGGTTGCCGTGGCGACGGGCTGAGGCCATCCAGCGTGGGCGCTGGTGTCCGGGGGGGGGTGGGCACGCGGGGGGCAGGGCTGCTGTGCCACGCTTCCCGGGGGCCCATTGGCTCCCTCCCTCCGCAGCGAGTGACGGGGCGTTTCTCTGGGGCGCGGGAAGAGACCACGCGGCCTCCAGCTTCCCGTTGGGAGTGCGTGAGCCCCGCTCCCAGGGCTGGCTCCTGCGCCCGGCTGGGCCCCCGCCCGCAGGGACTGGCCTGGCACACAGACCTGCTTGGACTCAGGAGCTCAAAGGGAATCACGCCCGGGCACCTGCCCCGGCACTCGGCTCCCTAAGCCACGCTCTCATCCACGGGGGAAGAGGGCGAGCGGCTGGGCCCGGCGGCATGGGGGGTCCTGTCTGAGGGATGGAGAGGGGCCGCTCGACACGGAGCAGAGCAGATGCAGGGATGGGAGAGGGGGGGCACCCAGTCTCCCTGCCACATGGCCCCAGGGGCTGCATCATGACCTCCCAGTTCCTCGCTGCGCCTTCTTCAGCATCTCCCCGCTCCCGCCCCCCCATCCAGCCCGCAGGATCCCAGCCCCCCGGATGGGCTCTGTGAGCTTGGACAAGGCCGCCGGGCCCAGGTCTCACGCTGCAGGCGCAGCCCATGCGCACACGCGCCCGCCCAGCTGCAGGTGGTTAAATGCAAAGTCTCCCCCTCGCTCCCGGCGGGGCCCTGCGGCTTGCCAAGTGCTCGCAGCCCCTTGGAGAGACTCCGACCGCAGCTCTAGGGGACGCGCCCTGGGAGCCGGCCGCACAGACCATCCCCGCTGCACTGAGCCGTCCCGCGGCAGGTCTCCAGACGGTCTGCTCCGGCCCGGGGGGTGTGCGTGGGGAGGGGAGCCGGGAACCCCAGCCACGCCGGCCCCAGATCCACCCTGGGAGCCACGGTGCAGCATCACACGACCCTGGGCTGGGCATCACCCGGCCCTGCGTGGGCGCCCAGCACCGTCCCCTGGTGCCCCACCTCCAGGGGCCCCACAGCCGTAACCCCCCACGCTCGCACTCACGTGAACCCGGCCCCCTCCCGCTCCGGGGGCTGGCAGGTCCCGCCGTTGGCACAGGGGCTGCTGGAGCAGCTGTCCACGGGCTCCTCGCAGTCTTTGCCCTGGGGACGGAGAGCTCAAAGCTAGGAGCTGGTCACACAGTACAGGCCGCGAGGTCCCTGTCCCGTCCCCCGCTGCCAGGATCGGGGGGCAGCAGCTGAGCCCGCAGGCAGTGGGTGCGAGTGCCCTCCCCGCCGATTTGGGCTGTTGGCAGAGCCCTGGGCTCCTGCTCACGTCTTGCTGCCCGTGCCATGCAGCGGGAAGCTGTGACAGCGAACGAAAGCCCCGTGCACCCGCCCAGGAGACCCCACCCCTGCTCACCTTGTACCCGCTGGGGCAGGTGCAGCGGTAGGCGGCCAGCGGGTCACTGTGGCAGGTGCCTTGGTTCTGGCACGGGCTGGAGAGGCAGGGGTCACACTTGGCCTGGATGCTCAGGGCCGGCGGACCTGGCAGGGGAAGGTCCCGACAGTAACGAGGGAGGGTCCCTGGACCCACTGGCAGCGTGTGACCATGCGGGGGGGCAGGTGCTGGCAGCAGGCGCCTGGCGCGGAGACACAGGCGCGGCCGCCGTTTGAGCCAGGGCGCTTTGGCCTTGGGGCCGTGCTCCCAGGGCCGGCTAAGCCAGGAGCCAGCCAGTGCAGCACGGCTGGGCTAGGCAGGGAGGTGTTCGACCACCGGGCCAGGCAGCCGGCGCCGAGCGCAGCATGACCGTCCCTGGAGCACAGCTGGGCAGCTCCCCGCACTCAGCCGCCGGCTGCAATGGGCCGGAGCAAGGGCCTAAGGCCAGTATGATTGCCCAGTCTGACCGCCAGCACAACCCAGGCCAGGGCCCCTCCCCAAGGCCCCTTGGTCCAGCCCCGAGCTCCTGGAACTGGTTCAGAGAGAGCCGACTGATGAAAAGCCTCCAGGGACGGAGAACCCGCCCCAGGCCCTGGGAGGGGCCAATGGTTAATTACCCTCCCTGTTAAATGGGCGTCTGGCTCCAGCGTGGTCGGCAGCAGGGCTGTCCCTAGCCAAACTTCTCCTCCCCAGGGCGACACTTACAGACCGGGATCAAGCCACCCCCCAGCCATCAGACACTGAGCAGCCGGAGCTCCAGCAGCCTCTCACCCTGTGGCAGATTTCCAGCCCCTGAACCAGACTCAGAGAGTCCATGGCCAGGAGCCCTGTGATCATCTCGTCTGCGCTCTGCACAGCACGAGCCACGCAATGGCCCTGTATTCATTGCGCTCTGCACCAGGCCAGAGCGTTTAGAGAAACCGCCCATGGCCAGCGATGGAGAATCCGCCCGAGCTGGGTAACGCGTTCTGGTGGCTAGTTACTCTCACTGGTAAAGCAACGCCGTGTTTCCCGTCTGCGCGTCTAGCCTCAACGTCCAGCCACTGGCCCGTGTGAGACCTTCCTCGGCTGGACTGCAGCGCCCGGGGTTAAATACCTGCTCCCAAGGCAGGTGCTGCAGACTGGGATCAGGTCAACCCTTAGCCATCTCGTTAAGATGAAGAGATCGAGCTCCTTGGCCTGTCACTATCAGGCAGGTTTTCTAATCCTTTAATCATTCCCGTGGCTCTTCTCTGACCCCTCCAATCTATCAACATCCCTCTTGCACTGTGGGCACCAGAACTGGCCACAGGATCCCAGCAGCGGTCGCACCAGGGCCAAATCCAAAGGGAAAATAACCTCTCTGCTCCTTCTCGAGTGCCCTGTTCACGCAGCCCAGGGTCGCACTGGCCCTTCTGGCCTCACACTGGGAGATCCTGTTCAGCTGATGGTCCACCCTGACCCTTGTCTTTTTCAGCGTCGCTGCTTCCCAGGACGGAGTCCCCCATCGGGTGAGAAGGGCCGAGACTTTGTGCCCAGCTGTGGTGTTACAGAGCCGTATGAAACCCAGACACAGAATCACAGACCTCTCGGGACCTTGAGGGCAGCGAGGCCAAGTCACCTAGACCAGCCCTGCCAGGCGTGTGTCTAACCTGCCTTAAAACCCCCACGATGGGGATCCCACATCCTCCCTTGGGAGCTGGCCCAGAGCGTCGCTGCCCTGAGCGTTCGTTTTCCGAATCCCAAACCGAAATCCCCGGCTGCAGGTTAATCCCATTGCTGCTTGTCCGGCCTGCAGTGGACATGGGGAACTGATCCCCGTCCCTTTAGAACAGCCCTGCGCATGGTTGTAGGCTGTCAGGTCCCCCCACTCCCCAGTCTTGTCTCCAGCTTGAACACATCCAGTTTTTAGCCTTTCCTTTCCTCAGCGCTCAGGGTATCGACCCCTCTGAGCGTTGTGTTGCTCCCCTGGGGTCCCCAGCTCGCCAAGTCACCGCACACCTGGGCTAGTGCCCGTGTTTGTGGGTCACTGATACAGACGTTACACAGTGTAGGGCCAAGAACCCCTCCCCGCGGGCCTCCACTGGCAAGATGCCCGCCCCATGCCGATCCCCCGGTCAGTCATGTTTGGGGATCGACCAGCCAGCCAGCTCCTGCCCCAGTCCCCGTGTGCCCAGGCCGGTTTGTGGGGTTCTCGTTTGCAATGGCCCCCAGCCACTAGCACGTCCACACCGAGCCTGGAGCCCATCGAACGGGAGCTCTGGCTAGGCTGAGCGGCTAAGTTTCCATCCCTGCCAGTCCTGGGCAGCGCTGACCCGCCGGGCTGAAGCAGGGCCCATGCCTGGTGGGGGCTGTCTCAGCTCCAGGCCTGCCCAGCAGCAGCGGCCGCGCTGGGTTTCCTTCCGGCTCTTTTCCTTCAAGCCCTGTTTGGTCAGTGCAGTGTGGGCTGGCTCCGGGGCCGAGGGGTTAAAATGGGCTCGTCTCCCCAGCAGGCCGCGAGGGGGGGCGTTCCTGGCCTAGCGAGGGGGGTTCATTTCTCAGACACTCGGTTGCTGACCGACCCCAAAGGGCCCCTCTGTGGTCTCGGGGCAACGGCCAGATTGGCCCCAAGCCCACTGGCCGGCGTGGGCCAGGAGTCGCGAGTCACAGACAGTTCGAGCCAGGCCCTGGCAGCCCCTGGCATCGCTCAGGGAGCAGAGCTGCCCTTCTGAAGCCAGGCACCTTTCCCGGCACAGCCCCTGTGCCCGGCACCGCATTGGCCAGGGAGCCCTGACACGCTAGGGCGGGGCCGAGCCAGAGCCAGCAGCCAGAGCTGAAGCCAGACCCGTTCTGACTAGAACGAAGGGGAACCCCATTTCCACCCGGCAGGGAATTAACGCCAGAGCAGCACGCCGAGGGACCGGGGCTGGACTCCAGCTCAGCCAGGGGTACGTCCACCCAGCAACCAGACAACCTCTCTCCGCCGGCGGGGCTGGAAAACTGCTGGGGAGACGTCTGGGCTCTGGGATCCCATGAGGGGAGGAGGTCCCGGAACCTGGGCTGCAGCCGTGCTTAGCGCTGCGAGCCCCAGTGGGCTGAGCCCGGCCCGCTGCGGTCAGGGGTAGACGTACTCCAGTGCGACTGGGCTGGAGGCAGAATCCAGGGCAGATTCTCCGGCCTGTGCTGTGCAGGTCGTCAGATGGGCTGCTCGGCAGGGTCCCTCCTGGCCCTAGCGTCTCTGACTCTCGCCCCAGCCCAGGAGGCTGGTCAGGATCAGCAGAGGGAAACTGAGGCACAGCGTTGGGTAGGGGCTTTGTCACATGAAGAAGGGGTCTCAGAGCTGGGTATAGGGCTCAGGATCCCCTGGGTCCCAGCCCTGCATGTGACCCACTGCGGCACACGATCCCCTGCCCGCAGCAACCCCCAACCAGCCCATTTGCTCCGGCGTTAGCCCGCGAGGGATGGCAGCCAGGGCAGGGCAGGGGTCAGAGTCCATGGGACCCTGTCCGTGCCCACGCGCCGGGCGCAGCCCCCAGTGACCAGGTGCTGAATGGGCCCCTCACCTTGGCACTCAAACTTCTTGGCCGGGGTGGTGAGTAGCAGCTTGCCTTCCATGTCGGGCGGGCCGGCGCAGCGGGCGATGCCAGGCTCCTTGTAGCTTGTTTTGACCCAGCCCGAGAGCCAGCGCAGGTGGCAGTCGCAGTACAGGGGGTTGGCCCCGATGGCGCTGCACAGGGGAGACAAGAGCAAAGGCCAGTCAGCGAGACCTGGCCCCTGGCCCCGGGGCGGGACGAGCCCGCCTGGCCCTGCTCCCTTCGCAGCCCCTGGGCTGAGTGAGGCCAAGCTGGCAGGGCCAATGCCCAGGGCTGGCGCTCACTGGGAGCTGCTGGTTCTCCCGCCACCCGCGGGTGTGGGGAAGACAAGGGTGCAGTGCCAAGACACCTCCTCCAGGGGGCACACCGCTCCCACAAATCCAGCACCAGCGCCGGGAGCAGGTCCAACCCCGGCTGGGCAGGCGGGAGCCCCCCATTCCCCGGAGCCAGGCGAGTAGCGTCCCTGCCTGTCTCGGCTCGGCCCTGACTGCTGCAAGGTGCCCTGGGACGGAGACAGTCCCGGCTCCTGGGAGCCATTCCCTGAGCACCCCCCCGGGTCTCCCCTCCTAGCGCTCTCGGAGGCTGCTGGCCAGGCCGTGCCCCAGGGCATGTCAGGACGTGTGAGGCCCAGGCACTTCCGGGGGTTTCGGCCCTTGGCTGCCTGCCTGCTGAGGTCTCTCCTGTAGCCGACGGGTGCCCTGATCAGGGGCTGGCTGTCCTGGGCCAGTGCGGATGCCCGGCCACCCCGGGGACCGGCGGGAAGCTGCGCGGGGGCTGCCAGGGGTGTTCGGGGGCATCGCAGACCCTGCTCCCAGGGCAGCACTTCTCGCCCCCCGGCTGGGAGCCCTGCTCTGGAATTCGAAAGGCCCCAGAGGCCGGGGCACTGGCCCGCGTCATTCCACAGCGAGGCTCCCGATGCCAGGGGTTTGCCGGGGGATCCCAGCCGCTGTTGGAGCCAGAGAGCTGGTCCCGAGTCGCCCGGAGTGAGGGCAGCCGCACGGCCCCGCTGCGCAGGGGAATTGGCGCACGCCAGCAGCACGGAGCAGCCGGGTCCCCTTTGCACTTACTGGGTCCCACGTCAGCGGCACTCGAGTTCCCGCCCCAGCCAGCTCGTGCTGAGAGCCCCGCGTAACACGGCCAGAGAGCCGGGAAGGCACTCGCGGCACAGCTCACATGGTGGTGAGGGCAAGGCCTTGGCCACGTCTCGCCCGCCAGGCTGCAGAGAGAAGCTGGAACCTGCCCCAGGTGTGGTCTGACGCCGCTGACCCCAGAAGGAAAGACCCCCCGCCCCGCCCCCCGGCAGTGACTGTCTCCTGCCCTTTGGGGTCCGTCTGCGAGCTCTGGGCTCTCCGGGGAGCCCAGCCCGGCACCGTGGGGCCTTCCCGGGGCAGCCGGGCGCAGGGAGCTACTCACAGGTGGGACAAGGAGGTGACGTCGGCGAAGATGCCCTCTGGCAGGCTGGAGATGTCGTTGCCGTGCAGAGACCTGCGGGAACAAGAGGCTCTGAGCCCAGAGGGCACCGGCAGCTTGGGATCAAGGCTAATGCCAACACAGGGCCAGAGTGCGCCACCGGGGCAGCCTGTGCATTTCCATCAGAGCCAGGCACGCGCCCGCCCAGCGCGGGGCCCGGGGGGACACCCAGGCAGCTTAGACACTCAGGCTACATCCACCTGGAGTCAGCGGAGCAGGAGCCCAGGGCTCATGGCAGCAGCCCCGCCCCTCACCCGCCTCCACCCCCCGTCCCCTGGCACTGCGCAGTGTCCACCCGGCACCTTCCCCAGCCCCTCGCCCCCTGGCACTGCGCAGCGTCTGCCTGGCACCTTCCCCAGCCCCTCGTCCCCTGGCACCTTCCCCAGCCCCCCGCCCCCTGGCACTGCACAGCCTCTGCCTGGCACCTTCCCCAGCCCCTCGCCCCCTGGCACTGCACAGCCTCCGCCTGGCACCTTCCCCAGCCTCCCCGCCCCCTGGCACTGCGCAGCCTCCGCCTGGCACCTTCCGCAGCCCCCCGCCCCCTGGCACTGCGCAGCGTCTGCCTGGCACCTTCCCCAGCCCCCTGCTGCAGAGCCGAGCCGGGACACACGTCCTCACACTGCGCACCTCACCCCCCGGAGCTGTGGGTGCTCAGCACCTCTCCAAAGCAGGCCACTGACAGGGCCATGGAGGTGCCAGCTGGGCCCCGCCCTGGCCCCGTGCTGTGAGCAGGGCAGGGCAGGGCACCGCCCGGGCAGAGGCACGTACTTACAGCAGCCGGAGCGCCCGGAGCCCTTCGAAGGCCAGCGGGGGGATGCACTGCAGGGCGTTGTAGCTGAGGATCCTGGGGAAGCAGAGGAGAGCAACACGTGGTCACGTTCCCTGAGCGCCGACACGCACCCAGGCCGCTCCCGCGCCATTCACCTAACGGGACGTCTCGCTAGTCAGCCCCGGCAGAGACCCGGCACCCCGTGGACACAGCCTCTCGGGCGCCCTCTAGCAGTGCCGCTAATTACGGTTCTTCTTAGTGCAGGAACCGGCCGCTGGACTGCACAGCCCAGAGGCCTCGGCAGCAATCCCGGCCTATTGTCTGCAGCACCTCCTGGCCTTCGCCCGCCCACCCCTCAGCTGGGTCAGGAGCCGCAGCCCCTCCCCGCGGCCCCGGGACTTACAGGGTGGTGAGCTGGCTCATGTTGGTGAAGGAGGAGTTGCTCAGGGAGCTGATCTTGTTGTTGCTCAGGTCACTGGAAAACACGAGCACAGCAGGGTGTCAATTGGAGCTGGGCTCTCGGCCTCCCCCAGCCTGTGGGGTGGCGTTGGCTGGTTTCACACACCGCGGCGGGCGCGGGACGTCCAGGAGGGTGCAGCCCGAGGGGCCGGGGCAGTGGGAGGGAACAGTGGTTTGGTAGGAGATGCCGCCCCCTGTGGCCAGTCTAGGACAGCCCTGGGTGCCTTACAGGTGGTGTGATTCCTCTGCTAGCCACCGCGGGCTCCCCTCGCCCATTGGGTCCCGGGACACTGCGCGCCGGCAGCTCCAGGAGGAAGCGGTTTCCGGTGGCAGTTTAACCACGTGCCACTCGATTAACGAGTGCTGCCAATGCTCACGACACTGGCAAGTCTCCTGGCCGCAGGTGTTTCTCGTGAAGCCCCAGCGGCCGAGTCACGCGCTGAGCTGAGCGTTCCCTTTGCCACGGTAGTTTCCAGCCCTCCGGGTTGCACAGCAAAGCTTGACAACGAGACTTCCCCGTGCCGGCACCAGGAGGCAAAGGAAAGGCACCGGTCACCCTGACGGGTGCTAAGCCAGTGTCGTGGCTTTTTGTGGCCTGGTGTGATTTTTGCGGGGGGGGTGATGCAGGTTCCACTCGCCCCATGTGGGTGGCGGGCGCAAGCCCTAGGGAGGAGAGCGGGGCTGCTCCGCTGGGTAAGTACTTGGCTGCTTCGTCACAGACTTACCCCAAGAACAAATGGAGACAAACTGGCCGTCAACAAGTTTGGGCTCAACATGAGAAGGTTTCTAAGCCCCAGAGGGGTGAGGGTCTGGAACAGCCTCCCAGCGGGAGCCGTGGGGGCAAAACACTGAATCGGCTCCACATGTGTGGGGGGGATGGTGTGACGGGACTGCCCACAATGGCCAATCAGCGACGGCTAGTAGCCGGTGATGGGACGCTAGACGGGGAGGGCTCTGAGTTACCACAGTGAATTCTTTCCCAGGTGTCTGGCTGCTGGGTCTTGCCCACACGCTCAGGGTCTGGTCGCCATATTGGGGTTGGGAAGGAATTTCCCCCCAGATCAGATTGGCAGAGGCCCTGGTGGGGGTTTTGCCTTCAGGTTTAAACTAGCGTCAATGGTGAATTCTGTGTAACTTGACGTCTTCAATCCACAATTTGAGGATGTCCGTGACTCAGCCGGTGGTCGGGGTCTATCTCAGGAGCGGGCGGGTGAGGTTCTGGGCCCTGCGATGTGCACCAGGCCAGACCAGATGACCACGATGGTCCCTTCTGGCCGTAAAGTCTTTGAGCCCCATGGCGAGTCCCGTAGGCTCGCTGGGTCTCAGCTCAGCGGGGATGACAGCCAGGCCCTGCCGCATGGGGTGGGGGTGGGGTGAGGATACTGCAGCATGGAGGAAGGGGGGGGAGGCCCCCAGGGACTGCAGGGATGGGCCCATCGAAGCATTGCCCTGTGCACCACTAAGTCAGGGCTTATCTGGGGCAGGGGCCTGGGTAGAATTTGACCCACTCGTCGTAAAGGGTGGCTTGCAAGGGGTCCCAGCATGGCGTGATTAGCCCAGCCGGCTCCTGGCTCAGCCCCAGGGAGGGATTCTGACCAGCAAACCACTGAGTTAGCACATGGGCAGCCAGGGGCTGGATTCACAGTGGGCTCCAGCCGCTGTGCATTGCCCACAGCTCCTCCGTCTGGCGGCTTCGCCTCTCAAGGCAGAGCAATGCGCCCGCGGCCCACCGGCAAATCCAGCGAGTTTTAGTTCTCAGCTACGAGCTTCTTCGCGACCAAAGACTCCAGTGGCTGAGAAGCTCATCCCGGGGCCTGAGGGGGGCTAGGGTTGGCGACGGAGAACAAGCATTACGGGGGCTTCTCCAAAGGGAAGGGAGTGGGGTTTCTCAGACAAGGGGCTGGGAGCACCACCTACCAGGAAGGTTCCCCGACACCTCCCATTATAAGCCCTTATTCTCAGTTGTTTATAACTTTCCCAAACTTCAGCCACGTGGGCTGAAACGTTCCTCGCCAGGTGGCTGCCTCAGGCTGAATTTTCGGGGAAAGTTTCAGCCAAACCAGTTCAGCCATTTCTGAGAACGAGGCTGGAGAAAAAGACGCTGTCTGCCCAGGAGCAGATGGGGGAAGGAGGCTGGTGTGCCTGGCCCGAGAGGACTGGGGCTGTTGGGTGGTAGGAGACTGGGACTGGCAGGACTAAAAACTGGGTTAAAAGAACAGTATGAAAGTTGCAGAGTCGATAGGAAACGCCAGAACAGAGCCTGTGCAACCCTCGTTCACCCCCATGTACAGACGCATTTTCCCTCCAGTACTAGCATGGCCCCGATCCCTGCAGCACCGGCGCGCTCCGCGGTCGGTCCTGCATTCATCGTCTGCCTGCCCTCTGCCCATACTCCCCTCTGGGGCCCAAGTCACCCCGTTCCCGTTCCTGGTCACAGCGCAGGGGACAGAGCCAGAGGCGCCCAAGCCCTGGGCGAGCGCCTGGCCCCCGGGGCCCCCCTCTTGGTCTGTGATTACACCATTGCTCAGTGTCCGTGGTTAACGCAGTCGAATGCTGCCCTGGAGCACTGGAGTCTGTCCCTGCCTCTGCCACAGAGTTCCTGTGAGATGCTGGGCAAGTCACTTAAAGGGGCCACTAATGGTGTGTGCCTGGTTTTCTGGGTGCTTAACGTGAGCCGCCGGGGGCTGCTCTGCAGAAGTGCTGGGCTGTGCCCTGAACAGAAAAGTGCAGCGGGATGTGGGACTGGGACGAGGGCAGGGAAAGGACAGGACAGGGACAGGGACAGGTTGGAGGGGACGGGGCAGAGGGGGTGAATTTGGGGATGAATGGGCAGAAGAAGCTGGGCCTGCTAGAGCACACGCCCTGCCAGAGCCTGGAAGGGCCCCCGCGGTCCCTGCCCCTCACCAGCCCCCTGTGGGAAAGCAGCTGGGAAACCTTCCGCGCACGCAGTGAGAGAAGCGGCAGGTTGGAGCCAGGAGCCCCCGAGGGCTGATCCCAGCTTTGTCACAGCCTCCAGGCTGTGCGGCCTGCTTGCTCCCCCCACCCCCGCGCTGCCCGGCCTTCGCGGCTCGAGTCTCAGCCAGCCCAGCCCACGGGATCCCTGCCGCCGCGGCCAGGATACTTACACCAGCTGCAGGGATCGGAAGGAGGAGAGCTCTCCGGGGACCAGCGTGAACTGATTGCCGTCCAGGTAACTACGGGAGAGAACAAAGGCCTGTCACCGATGGGGCTGGGCTCAGGAGGCCGGCGCACAGACAGTGAGAGGGCAGGGCTCACGTGAGGGGTGCAGCACCAACCGTGCCCAGTTCGGCCCTGGGGTCCGTCCGTGCAGAGACCCCCCCCCCCGACACCGTGCCGAGCGGAGCACTGCCAGAGCCACACAGGGGATCAGGGTCCCGCTCTGACCACAGGGGGGCACACGTGTGTGAGTGTGCACGTGTGTACGTGTGTGTGGCGTCTGTCTGAGACTCAAGGTGGGCTAGGCTGGAAATGTGTGTGAGCTAGTCGCGGTTCCTGGCCAATGGGAGCTGCGGAGCTGGCGCTTCGGGTGGGGGCAGCGCGTAGGAGCCGGAGGGGGGACATGCCGCTGCTTCTGGGAGATGCCAGAGGTAAGCGCCGCCCGGAGCCTGAGCCCTTTACCCCCTCCCGGGCCCCAACCCCCTGCCCCAGCCCTGATCCCCCTCCCGCCCTCCGAACCCCTCAGCCCCAGCCCGGAGCCCCCTCCTGCACCCCAAACCCCTCATCCACGGTCCCAGCCGGAGCCCTCACCCCCTCCTGCACCCCAGCCCCCTGCCCCAGCCTGGTGAAAATGAGCGAGTGAGTGAAAATGAGGGTGGGGAGAGCGAGCAACAGAGGGAGGGGGGATGGAGTGAGAGGGGGCAGGGTCTTGGATGAGGGGCGGGGCCTCAGAGGGGGCAGGGCAGGGGGCTCAGTTTAGTGCGAGTAGGAAGTTGGCAGCCCTAGGTCGGCTGCTCACCCCGCGGTGCAGACAGGGGCTGGGGCCTGGTGCCAGTTCGGCAGGCCCTGCTGGGAGCGTGGCCCGTGGGTACGGCCCTGGGCGAGCTCAGAGTCCCAGCCGGCGCATGGGGCGCCCCATTGCTAACGAGGGTTTGTTCTGCTTCTGCTTAATGATGGGGCGTGGAGGGGGGGTCACAGGAGCAGGAACAGCCGCTAACGGGAGGGTGAACTTTAATGTGCAGCCCCCGTTAGCTGCGTTTCCTGCCCCCCCGACTCCCGGCAGGCGGGTCACACACCTGGTCGCCCCGCGGCATTCTGGGGCCGAAGGACGTGGCGCTACCCTGACCCCCTCCTTGGAGCAGCCCAAACAGCTTCGTCTGGCCTAGGCCTTCCCGCAGCAACCTCAACCCAGCGCCCACGTGGGCCGAGCCCAGCCGGGCCCAGCTGGGCCCTGGGACACCAGGACTGGGCTCTCCCAGGCCGCGGCGGAGGGGGGATCCCCTCTGGCTCAGGGCTAGCCCCCCTCACGACGCTGGCGTTGTCAGCCTGCTGGGCACCTCTCCTGGGGCGGGAATTCACACCTCCAGCTCCACACCAACGCCTGGCTCCGCTCGCGGGCCGCGGGGTGAACGCCTCTGGATTTACAGCAGTGTCACTGAGAGCAGAGCTTGCAGCAGCGTGCGATGCCAGGCGGATCAGCTGGCCTGAGCGTGCAGGGTGTCACCCTGGACTCCGGGGGGAACGGCCGCAGCAGGAGGGCTCGGCTGTTCTGTGACTGTCACCCGCTCCCTCCTCCCGGCCCCCGCTGGGAAATCTGACCTGCTCTCCCTGTGTCCAGCCGGCCCGGCCCCGCAGGCTCCCACCCCGTGAGCCGCAGCCCGGGGGGGGGGGGGGGGGGGCGGTGAGAGCCCTGGGTTACTCACAGCTCAGTGACGTTCTTTGGGATCCCCTTGGGCAGCGACTTGAGGTGTTTGTTGCTGCAGCGAACGACCGTGTCCAGGCAGGTGCACTCCTGAGGGCACTGTGGCCGTGGGACGCACCCTGTCTCCTCCTGGCCTGCAAAGTGGGGGACAGCAAGTAACAGGCCCATCCGGCTCCGGGCTCTCGCCCCATCCTGGGGGCAGAGATTCCCACACTCCAAGGCGCTGCGCCTGCCCCCCAAGAGCCCCTAGAGCCGATTCTAGACAAACATCTGCCCACGCTGGAGAATCCACCTGCGCCCGGGTCACTTGTCCCTACCCGCCCGCAGCCCCCGCCAGCCCCCCCCCGGCACAGATCCACGCCTGCTTTCCAGCCTGACCACGTCTCGCTCCAGCTTCCAGCCCCGGGCCGGGTTAGACCTTCCCCGGCTGGACTGGACGGCAGCGCCCGCCTCCAGTACCTGTTCCCCTTGGCGATACTGTGAGCCGTAACCAAGTCACCCCTTCACCGTCTCTCTGGGAGACTGAGCAGACGGGCTCCGGGCTCCGGCACTACAGTCTCGTGTGGCCTTAATCGAAACCAAACCAAGGCTAAAAATCAGAATAATTGTGTCCCTGCCGCGCTTGGGAGGTTAACTCCCCAGCTGGAGCTAATCCGGTTCAGGTGCGTGCCCCCGTGACCCGCGCCCTCAGCCAGCGGCCGGCTGGATCGCACGCCTGGGCCCCGGGTAGTGTCCCAGCCCAGCCCCTGCTCAGCCACGCTCTGGATGTGGGCAGAGCTAGGCCCGAGAGGTTGGGGTGGGAGTCAGCACCGCCAGTGCCGGGGGGCAGCGGGGCCCGACGTGGCCAGCCGGGAAGCACCCGCTGGGGGACCCCTTGTCGGCCGCCCCCGCTCAGCCCCATGGCGCCTGTGAGTTACCTTCCTCACACCTGAAGTCGGGGAAGGCCACGTCCTGGAGCGGGATCTGCCGCAGGAAGTCGGGGTTCTGGCAGCGCGGGTTCCCCGTGACGATCTTCCTCCTCCGCAGCCAGTCGCCCAGCCAGGCCAGCCGGCAGTTACAGTCGAAGGGGTTGGCCAGCAGGTTCCTGCAGCAGAGGGGGACGCGGGGCTAACGTGGTGGCAGCAGGGC
>NW_020664446.1:1610176-1611470 GCF_002925995.2 Terrapene triunguis | reverse complement strand
ATGAGACCCAGGCAGTGCTCACCCCCCCGGGAGGAATAAAGGAAGCCCCCCAGCTCCCCCCCCGGTGTGAGGCGTGCAGCTCCCTGAACCGGGCGGGGGCGTTACGCGGGGGTCTGCAGGCTCTGGCAAGGCGAGTGCACGTGCGCCAGACAGAGCCGGGGCAGGACGCCCGGCGCGCGGGGAGCCGGGGTGGGGCGGGGGACGGGGGGCTTACAGCTCTGCCGTGGCCTGTGGGATGCGCTCCGGGAGCTTGGTGAGTTTCAGGTTGGAGCATTCCACCACGTTGGCCTCGCAGCGGCACTTCGGGGGGCAGGTCACGTCGCTGCTGCACTCGCTGTTCAGCTGGTGATCCTCCGCGCCTGCCACAAGAGAGACGCCAGGGAGGGCAGGACGCCAACCCCCGCCCTGCTGAGGGGCTGGTCTGGCCTGCCACAGTCCGGCCCCAGTGCAGCAAGGCCAGCAGGGGGCAGCGCAGCCTGCCACGCAAGGAGCTGCACCTCCTGCTCCCCCGGGGTTTAGGAGCAGATGCCATTTCCCTGCAGCAATCAGGCCCCCGGGCCGGGGGGTTCAGGGCCACCCCTGCCCCCCATGGGGGGTGAGGCCCCAGCCTGAGATCCCCCAATCGCAGCCCCCAGCTGCTCTCCACTAGAAGCCCAGCCAGGGCCCGGCAGGCGGGTGTGGGGAGGGGCCACGGCTGCTTTTCTGCTCTCATTCACCCTACATCCCAGTCCCTGCGCCCGAGCCGAGCCGTCGCTGCTCGAGGCCACGATCCGCAGCCGGCTCCTGGGTGCAGGATTCCTGCTCTGTGCCTGCGGGAGGCGCTGGCGGCGTGGGAATCGCTCCCTGGAGCCAGACGCTGCACTGGCTTTGCCATCGCTTGGGGGCTGTGTGGGGCGCGGGGTCCCAGGCTGGGTTAGGGCCATTCGCCGCCTCTGGGGCCAGACCCCCAGGTGCCAGCAGCGGGCGGCAATATCTGTGCCGGGCCGGAGAGCCGGGCCGTGGGAGTCCTGCGTGGCACCGTACCCAGCTACCCTGGGACGTCACACGGCAAAGCACAGCCCGTTCGAGAGAGGCCCATGGACAGTCCCTGTGCAGATACGTCCCCTCAGCCCCAGCTCGGTCCTTACCTGGGATAAAGTACTGCTCTTTGGCTGCGGAGAGAAAGGCACAAACACGTTAGCGGGGCAACCCGGCGCCGGGGCCCGCGTGGGAAGGGGGGACGGCTGGTGGTGCCTGGCGAGATCTCTGGTGCGCTGGCACCAGGGCTCGAGCCCCGGCTCTGCCACTGACACAC
>NW_020664446.1:1588256-1595176 GCF_002925995.2 Terrapene triunguis | reverse complement strand
CCCCCCGCCAGGACAGACCAGCCAGAGCCCCCCCGGATGCTCCCCAGGGCGAAGCGCCGGGCTGTGGGAGGATGCACAGATGGTCCAAGCGGCTAGGAGCCACTTGGCGCTGGCTCTGAGAGGCTCTCGGGGGGCAGGCGCTGGGGCAGGGCCGACACGGGCTGAGAGGCTGGGCCGGCGCGAAGGGGGTGCTCTGATGCTGATGCTCCGTGCCCCCGCTGCCCGTGGTTGGGGCTGATCCCCCCACCCGAGCTCTGTGCCGCTGGTGACTGGGGCTTGGACTGAGTGTCCGAGCTCCATGCCCCCTGCGACTGCCCCCACCCCAAGCGCTGCACCCCCAGAGCCTGGGGCTGACTCCCCTGAAGATCTGACCCCACCAGTGTACCTCTGCGCCCCCCAGGGCGAGCGCCCGACTGTTTGGTGGAGCGGGCAGTTCTGTGTGCTCCTGCCAGCTGATCCGCTGGGAAGAGCAAACGGGACCAATGCCCAATTTTCTCTCAATTTTTCTCAAAAAAGTCGGGACAGTTGGGACAGAGCTTAAAAGCGGGATGTCTGCCCCCCTGCCAGGGAGGGGAGGGGCTGCGCAAAGGGGCACCCGCTCTGCGAGACAAGGAGAGAGCGGGTCACACCCCTGGCTAGCAAGGCCCACAACAGCCCTCCAGGCGGGGGGCCCCGGGACTGGCCCCGGTTTGCTCCGCGAGGCTTGGCCGGGCTGGCCACCCCAGACAGCCTGTTCCCGGAGCTGGCACCTGGAGACCAGGCAGGTGGGAGCTCCCCACCCCAGGACAGCCCGCGCCCCCCGGAGACGCGGAGAGCCCCGTGCCCACCCCACTTACAGAACCTCCAGGCCCCGCAGCGCGCGGAAGGCCCCGTCCTCGATACAGCCGATCTGGTTCTTGTCCAGCTGCCTGCACAACAAAAGGGGAACCAGTTTTGCTGAATAGACTCTGGGCCCCAGGACAGTCTGCGGGCCGGGCCGGCACCCTGAGCTGGGCAGAGGAATGTCAGGGCCCAGGGGGCTGCGGGTCAGGAGTGAGGGGCGCCGGCTGAGCTTGGGGGGAGCCCAGGGCCAGGACAGCAGGGGTTGCAGGTCGTGAGTGAGGGGCACTACAATTATTATTTGTTATTTAGAGTGCCCCGAATGTCCCGGGCAGTCTCCAAACACAGGGTAAGCGCCAGGCCCTGTCTGGCAGAGCGACCGCTGGGGACCTGGCACTGCAGGGGGTGGCCCTTGGCAGAGCTGTGTGGGGAAGCTTACGCAGTATCTGCCCCCACGGGGCCCCCTCCTGGCCTAAACTAAGCAGATATCGCTCCAGGTGTGCCCCAGGGCAGGGCTGGGCCCCTGGGTAGCACCATGCCTCCTGGCTGTGAGCCCGGGATCTTTGCCCAGGGGCCGCCCCCCTGCCATGGAGACGTGGCTCTCCCGGGCTGAGCCCCCCCATTGCCACGCTCGGTGGATCATCCAAGGGCCGTGCAGTGCAGGGCAGCGTCCATCCGTCTGCATCCCTGGGGAGCAGCAGAGCACGGGACGCCCCAGGGACTCCAGTGCAACAAGTCTGTGCCCGTAACCGCCCCCGCTCCTCACTGCTGTCTGCATCCCGAGACCCGTCCTTCCCCAGCTGGACTCCCCATGCCCCAGCGCGCGGGATCCTGGAGCAAAGCACCGGGGAGCCCCTGGCACAGCTCCGGGGCCCATCCCAGAGGGGAAGGGGAGCCAGGCTGGAGGAGCGGCTGGACCACGGCGACTCACAGGTTCTTCAGGTCGGTGGCTCCGCGGAAGGCTTTCCTCGGCACGGCCTGGAGGAGGTTCTCGCTCAGGTCCCTGGGGAAACAAAACGTGGGCGGCGAAATCAGCGAAGCCCCAAAAGCGACGTCCCCTCCCTGAGAGCAGGGCAGGCGCCGGGGGAACCGGGACGTGTCGGGTCAGCTCAGTGCCCCCGGCTGCTATCGCCAGGCCAGGGGGCAGGGACAGCACCCCCCAGTGGGCAGCACGCAGCATTAGCGATCAGTGTGATAGCCGGGGCCCGGCACAGCCCCGAGTATCACCTCCTGCTTTAGGGGGTCGGACTGACGCAGGGGCTCTCCCAGGACTCTCCGGGCCGGGCTACGCTGCAGTGAGGTCGGGCAGAATTCGTCCCTCTATCTGGCTCCCGTCTCTTGCGCTACGTCTACACTGCAGCGCTCCAGGGTGGGCTCCACCTACGCTGACGGGGGGTCGCTGCAGGTGACCCACCTGCCCGAGCGGCGGCAGCTGGGGCAAGGGAAGAACTCTGTCCACCAAGCGCTGTCTGCATCGGGGGGATGTCTCAGAGAGACGGATTCACCCCGGCGATGGGAGAACCCCCCCACGGCTGGAAGGGTCTGCACTGCCGTGCTCCAGCTGCGCTGCGGCAGCGTTTCCAGTGTAGACGCGGCCTGCGCCTCTGCCGGGTGGGAAGAGCAGGGCACCCAGCAGGCACTGGCGTGGGACACTCCTCGGCTCTGACATACTCTGGACTCGCAGTAATTGCAGCTGGTTCAGTGGTAATTACTAAGTCACTGCCCGGAGCCTGCCCTGCAGTCTAGAGGGTGCACATGGAATCGGGTCTTTATTTACTTTGCCACCGCCCGGCACCTTTCACGTAATTACCCACCCCCGGCTGCCAGTGGTGAGCAGAGCCCGCGTGGCCGGTCGCTGCACCATGCACTGCGGGGTTAGAATCAGACTCAAGCCTGATTGGCAAGGCCTCTCCGGCCCTCGCTTTCCCAGCATCGCCTGGGGCTGGCTGCCGGGGCCGAAGGCTGGGCCAATGATCAAAAGTCACATCACAAAATGCTCTGTCGGCACCAAGTCAGGCTTGCAGACTATCCCCAACCACACCTCCAGCCTGCAGAAGGCAGCAGAGTGCTGCCCATGGCTGGGTTCCTTATGCTGTGTACTATCTGGTACCACAGCAGCACCACCATTGACCAAGCTTTAGGGGGCTGTAGAGCTCCTACACTCTCTGGTGTCAAGTGTGCCAGACACTCCTCCCTACTCTGGAGAGACCTGGGTTTCTGTGCTCTGCCCTGTGCCAGCTGCCGCACCCGCTGTCCTACCACAAAGCGCAAATCATCAATGGTGACCACCCCTGCAGGCCGCAGCACAAGCACAGACCTGACGGGAGAGCTCTCAGCCGAGTCTCTGCAGACACCTTCCCACCGGGCCCCACCGCTGGGCCGTCTCTGAGCTACACCACTGGCACTGCATGCACACGTCGAACTCAGCCACTGCCGCTCAGGCCCTACTGCGTGGGGGGGGGGGGGGCCCGCCCCCCCGCCGAGCGCCGGGGGGAAGGGGCCCCCCGCGGCAACAGGGCCCAGGCCCATTGCAATCAATGGAGAGACCCCCGGGCAGCAAAGCCTATTCAGGGCTCAGTGCAGACACCAGCGAATGGCCCCTGGGCAGGGGCACCAGGAACACGTGGACAGAGCCATGGGCAACCCTGGGCAGTGCCAGCACAAGTTGGCCAAGAGCCATCCCGTGAGATGGGATCCGGATTCCAGAGCACACGGACACCACCCGGGTCACGCTAATCGGAACTGAATTCTCCAAGGCTTGGCTCTGAACCACAGATCTGGCGGGGGGCCGGGCAGCACTGACCGGGTGAGAGCCGGCGAGAGGCAGAGACACCCGGGGGGATGAAGGGGAGACACGCAGGCCCCACAGCCCAGCGCAGACCACAGAGAACAGAGAAATAGGATCGGTCCCTTGCCGGGCTCCTCAGACCGCGTCCCACCATGCGACAGCCCGATCACCGCGCCAGGCCCCTGGCAGGGCATCCGCGCTCATGCACCTGGCGTTGCTGGAGCCGCTTCGTGTTCTGAGTCAGTGATGTGACCCTACGGGATCGTCGCGTGTCTAGGCCGGTCACGGAAACGCCGGCTAATCCGGGCTGATCTGCCGGGAGGTGGGTGCTCCCTGGTGGGAGCCGCAGCGCCCGGGGGCAGGGTAATTCTCTGCTCTTTTGCCAGAGCTGAGCCCTTGGCTGGCTGGGTGCCCCAGGACAATGTGAGGGGTTAACGGTGGCAGGAAGCCTGCGGTCGCCTCGGCGGCGGGGTTACATTGCAGGGTGGGTGTCTTGCATCGAGGCATTGCCTGGCCAGCCGCAGCTGCAGCCAGGTCTCCGGTGCGTTCCTCCAGAGAACGAGGCCCCCGGCACGACCTCCACACTGGACACAGATCCCAGGGCCCAGCCACCCGTGGACAAGTGGTCAGGATCCTCCCTCTCCCCATCCGCCCTAGGGAAACTGAGGCACAGAACAGGGCAGGGACTTGCCCGTGGTCACAGAGCAGAACTGAGACTAGAAGTCCCTGCCCTGCGTACCATGCCAGGCTGCCCCCGCCAGGGCCGTGCTGCACACGCAGACACGGCTCCCCCGGGAGACTCAAGGAAAAGGTTTCAGGAAGTGTCCAGTCACTTTACTCCTCCCGCAGTCCTGACCCCTTGGGGCTGGGACTGGCCCCCCCGGCAGGCAGCGCTTTAAATCCAAACCAAAGAGGAGACCTGGAGCAGCTTCCCTGCAGCCCGGACGGGCCCGTGGCCCCAGCAGCCGCCCCCAGCCCAACCACCCGCAGGGGAGCGGGTCCCAAAAGGAATCGGGAGGGGGGCATTACGGCTGCTAAGCCCCTTAGGGCGCTGATCTCACCAGCACCAACCCGGAGCGCTCGCTCCCTCCGATCGGCTCCACAGCTCTGTGCTGCCCCTGGCTCAGCCGGGTGGAGACGGCCAGACCGACAGCCCCGCCGCGCGCTGGCCCTGTAAGTCAGGAGAGAGCCAGCGCGGCTGGGCCCAGGCCCTGAGCAGCCAGTGACTTGGGAAGTCGTTGCCACGGAGGACTCTGTCTGCAGCCTCCCTGGGCTCGCGGCCAGGACGAGCGCTGTCAGGGACGGCTAAGGGCAGGGCGGAGCTGCATGGGGCCGGGGCAGGGCGTGTCCAAATGGTTCTGGATGGGACGCGTTAAGAAAACCGACCCGAATGGGAGCCTGATTGGCCTGCACTGTCCCTAGGCCATGTGACCCAGGATCAGCGCCCGCCCCTGCTGGGACGTCGCTAATCATCCAAGCTGTGCGCTGAGGGGGAGGCGCTCTGCCTCAGTTTCCCTGTCAGTACAATGGGAAGAACGATGGTCCTGCCCTGAGGTTGAATTTGCAAAGGGCCTTGCCAGGCACAGCTTCCCTGGGACTAGGAGGCAGCAGGTCTCCCAAGGAGAAAGGGGCAGGCGGCCTTGGTCCCCAAGCAGTGACACAGGGGAAAAGACTGGCCTTCAGCTCCGAGAGCCAATCCAAGGCCTCGTATCAGCCGGCCAAGGGCAAAAGGGGGGTTTTTAAGGGGCTTCTAGCTCTGTGAGCGCTGACATGCAGTTCATGTTCTGCCCAGGGGGTGGCGCTGACAGGCTGTCCTGGAGCTGCAGAAGTCCCCATGTCAAACCTGAGTAAAGTTCATTATCTCGTCCCCGCAGAGAAGAGCCCGGGGACCTGGGGGGGCTCGTCTCTCTCACCGACAGCCCTCGGTCCAATAAATGACAGAGCCCCGGGGGAGACGGGATCACAGGGGTCACCTAGTCTAACCCCTGCCGAGATGCAGGATTTATTGGGTCTAAGCCATCCAAGCCAGACAGCTTGTGAAGGAGCTTCCCCAAGCTCCACAGGCGTCTGTGCCACTGTCCGACTGCTCTTACAGTCGGGACATTTCCCCTGAGATTGAATCTAAATCTGCTGGGCTGTAGTTTGAACCCGTTGCCTCTTGTCCTGCCCTCTGTGGCAAGAGAGAACAACTTTTCTCCATCTTTTTGATGGCAGCCTTTCAAGTATTTGAAGGCAGATCTCATGTCCCCCCCCATTGTTTAACCAATTCTGTATGCGCTTAATGGTAGTTCCGCCAAGACTGCATTTCTCCAGCTTCCTTATCACAATGTCATGGGAGACTGTCAAAAGCCTTGCTGAAGTCCAGGTATATTATGTCCACTGCTTTCCCCCACCCACCTTGTCTCCCTCCCTTTGATGTTTTCCAGACCTTCCCTACCACCCACCCCACCCCGGGACATGTCACAGGGGGACACCCTCCCGCGCCCCCTGCCCTGGCACGTGGAACAGGGTCCTGAGGGAAACTGAGTCCCCATGATGGTCAGAAGGGGAAATACCTCTGTGACCCGCATATAACCCCACTCCGTGCCCCGATGCCCCCGTCCTAGGCTTTCACTCCTGGGGAATGCCAGTGCCTGGCTGGGGGAGCAGCTGGGATCTCGACTGTTAGCTCTTGGGGGGATAATCCATTAAAATCCCCTGGAAACCCCAGGAAGAACCAAGCCGGCTTTCTGAAGTGACCCAAGCCAGGTGCTGCCTTCCTGAGGAGCCCCATTCCTCAGACACACAACGGCCCCATTCTGCCCCCCCCCCCCAAAAAAATTGGCTGTTCTGCAAGGGAAACCAGTAACCAGTGCCCCCCAGCCCACACCTCGGTGTAGTGCCCTTAGACACTGGTACGGGTCAGGGCTGTCAGCCCCTGCCGGCTAGAGACTGTACCCCCCCCTCCCCGGAGGCATCGCCACTGAGCAGGGGCGGGGGGGAGAGCGGGGGAAGGAAACCTGACAAAATCCCAAACCCAGGCACCCTGTCTGCCCTGCTCTGCCTGCCCCACCTCCCCGCCCTTCCCACGCAGCACCTGAGATCCCGGCCCCCCAAACGCAGCGCTGGGCCCAGACCAGCGATTTCCATGTTCAGTGCCAGGAGGGAAGGAGTGACTTTGGTCTCCAGCCCCACGCCCCAGCCTCGGCCCTACGCCCCAGCCTCACGCCCCAGCTTCAGCCCCACGCCCCAGCCTCACGCCCCACACCCCAGCCTCGGCCCCACGGCCCAGCCTCACGCCCCAGCCCCGGCCCCACGCCCCAACCCCACACCC
>NW_020664446.1:1544782-1588246 GCF_002925995.2 Terrapene triunguis | reverse complement strand
CCCCGGCCCCACGCCCCAACCCCACACCCCAGCCTCACGCCCCAGCCTCGGCGTTTGCTCAAAGACTGACACCTGAGACAGGCGTCTCACGTCTCAGCCCCCGGCCATGTTCCCGTGCCAGAGGAATCCAAAGTACAAAACGCCAACAAATGGACTGATCCTGCCTGTAAATCCCACCCCCACAAAACACCCCCATAACGTGCCCCCATCGGCACCTCCCTCCCCTGCCCACCCGCCTTGTGTCTGCTGCTTTAAGGCTGTAATTCCAGGGGGTCTGTGCAGCACCCAGCACAATGGGGCCTGATCCCGAGCGGGCCCCCGGGCGCTGCTGTAACACGTGTGCTAAAGAACCGTCCTAGCAGAGATGCCTTTGAAGGGCACTTGGCCGGCAGCTGGCTGGGAAGGAGAGCAGCAGCCTCCCGGCTCTGGCCACCAGGGAGCTGTGACAATTCATTGCCCTGAACATCCGGCTAATCCACCGCGTTGGCTGGGTGGGCAGCGAAACCTCCCAGCGAGACTCTGGCAGGGCGGGCTGCAGCCTGTCCCCGGGACGGCTCGTGTGCCCCTGGCTGCTTTGCCACAACCTGGGAGGCTGCACCGGCCATGCTGCCCCCACCCGCTAGGCGCCAGGCTGGGCTCACAGATCTGGGGGCAGAATTCCCCGCCCCACGGCCCGGGGCGACCCCTGCAGGGACACCGGGGGCTTCCCGTCTGCACCGTGCACACGCCCCATCCCACACTCAGCCCACGGCGGCACCGCAGCACAGCCTAGCCCCCAACAGCCTCTATTCTGACTGCCGGGGGCCCCTCGCTTTCCCTTTAGCCCTCTGGCTCCCCCACTGAGCTGCTCCTGCTTCCCAGCCAAGCCTTCTCCCTTCCCCTGGACGGGTCGCTAGCCGGCCAGCCAGCGCTTCTTAACGCAGCACCCCTGGCCCTGCCGAGGGCAGCCGAGACCCACGGCACAGGGGGAGGGGATGACCAGGCAGCGTCCCTTCGGCCTCCTGATTGTCTCACCAGCGCCGCCCCCCCGGCGCCAGGCACACAGAGCTACCTGCTCTCCCTCCTCTCCAGTCCGTGGCCCCCAGAGGGGCTGCTCCAGGGGGCTCTGGGGGGTCCTGCGGGGCTCCGGTGTCTCAGAGAAGGCCGTGGACTCTGTGCATGTGAGCGTGGGCGAGGCGCGTGGGCCCAGATCCACAGGCTCCCCACTTGCATTGCCTGGGGGGACAACAGCACGTCCTGCCCTGCGCTGGCACATGCAGCTCCAGGCGCTGGCCCTGGCGAGAGCGGAGCTGGGCCGTATCCTGCGGCTTCCCTTTGCACCTGGCTGCCTGGCCGAGGGTGCTGCCCATCCCCTGGCTGCTGGCCTGCGGCCCCAGGATGCAGATCTTGGTCGAGGCATCGCGGGGAAGCCGCAGCCCCCAGCGCACTGCCTGGCCCGGCACTAGCGGGGCACCAGTGGATCACTGTTCAATAGGACACGGCTTCCCGGCAGGAAGCCCACTCCAGCAGACAAAGCAGGCAGGGTTAATCTCCGGCCCCCGCTGCGAGGCCGGCGAGGCCAGGCAGGGCTCTTACACGGTTCCGGCTCCGGGCTAATCCTGCCTTTACACTTTAACCTGATTGAGCCTTGTTTGGAGATGGGCGCTGTGCCGCCGGCAGGATTACAGCTGGACGCAGCAGGGAGGTAATTGCTGCCTGGCGGCCTGGGCTCTGCCTTCTCTGACCCCGCTGGCTGCTAGCCGGGCAGCAGAGACCTGCTGCAACTGCGCGACGTCTCCTCGGGGCATGGAGCTCCCCACACCCCGTCTCCCCGCACTGGGCGGCTGGCCTGGCGGGCTCCCCGCCCTGAAATCAGGGGCCAGATCCCCAGCTCGTGGCTCCATGGCGAGCCCCTCCGGCACACGCTGAACCCGGGTCAGTGACTCACCACCTCCCCTCCCCGCAGTCACGGCGGCTGTGCCAGCCCTCCAGACAGCTCCGCGCGCTCCCCGGCAGCTGGCAGCTCCAGGGGCCACGGTCCAGCCTTGCTCCTCCCCGGCTGGGAGATCCTGGTAGCGGCACCCGCAGGGGGGTGGTGACAGCTCCTGCGGGATCTCAGGGCGGTGGGGCTCCAGTGAGGTGAGCCCAGCCAGCGAGTGCAATCCCGTCTGCAGGGGCAGGAGGCCGGGTGTGTGGCCGGGGATCACACCCACCCTTAGCAAGCCCCTAATTCTGAAACTCAGGCTCTGACGTACCAGATCCCGGGTCCTGCCACATACACAAAGATGGCTCTATGCAGTCAGGAATTGCTGGAGCACAGGGTGCTCCCGCCGCGTCCCCTACCCCAAATGCCACAGCACAGGGGAGGATCAGGCCCTGACGGCTGAGCCAGTGAGATCCTTCCCTTCCCCTGGCATTGCCCTCCCTGCCAGCGCCCTGTGCCCCTGCGCCCGCGGCGGGTCTCCGCCCCGTCCCCTGCAGACAGACCCACGCTGCTGCTCTGCCTGGCGCCAAGCAGGGAGACGGGCAGAACTTTGCCTCCCTCACAGCCGGCGTCTGACATCGTCCGCTGCCGGCTCCACATCCCGCACCCAAGCGCTCGGGGTCTCTCCTCTCCCCTGCACTGGGCCCGTCACAGCCACCTGCTCCAGGCCGATACAAGCAAATGGAATTTCTATTGCTTGTTAATTCCTGCCTCGCCAGGCCTCTGTGCTGGGAACTCGTTAGCATCCAGCAGGCGCCGCGGCGCCCGCTCAGCATGGGCAACACGCTCGCGAGCAGATCAAAGGCGTTAACCCTTTCGCTGCCGCCAGGCTCCAGCTCCCGGGGCTCTCTGCTCAATGCACCAGGCCGGTTCTGGCAGCTTCGGTACTTAACTCCTTCATGCCCGCCATGCCAGGGACAGGATGGCACAGCTGTGCCCCAGGAACTGCCCAGGCCCGGCTCCTCTGCCCTGCCATTGTACGGCCAATGCTACCGGAGCGGGGGAGTTTCCATCCTTCCCGCCAGTGGGGCCGGGCCGGGGAGAGGGACCCAGCCCCCCGCCAGAGAGGGGGATCTGCCGGGTTTAGTTACAGAAGCGGGGCCAGATCCCACCTTCCGCGGCATCAGCGTCAATCCGCAGTGACCCCCAGAGAAGCCAGTGGAGTAGCACCGGCCTCCCTGCGGTGTACGGGCCAGCAGGACCTCCCTTGGGCTGCAAGCAGCACGAACAGGACTAGCCCAAACTGAGCCAGAAACTGCCAGAACAGAGACCGGGTCAGCCCAGAGGCCATCCAGCCCCGCGTCCCCTATGCCAGAGGGCAGCACCGGCTGCTGCAGAGGAAGGGCACGCACCCTGCCATGGCAGTCTAGGACCACCGACTAAGGCTGGATGCAGGAGAGGTTACAGCCCCATCTAACGGGCCATCAGATGGTCTCATTATCCACACTGGTTGCAGGGGATGTCATGCTCTCTTACCCCAGGGCTGATCTGGGCCCCACCAGCGGACCCAGCGACTGCCCCAGCGTCCCCCTCCCCCATCCCTGAGCCACGGCGAAGGCTGCAATTAGCACAGAGGCCGCACCGGCAATTGTGTGAGGCCATTTCCCAGCTGTTGGTCTCCCTCTGTATCTGGGGGGATGCAGGCAACAGCTGGCAGGCAGGACTGGGTGGGGGCGTGGCTGTCTGCAAGCCCCTTCTCGGGCAGAGGGAGGGGGCAGGGAGGCATTAGCCCCAGCCATCCCAGCGTGCTCAGCGCTGCGGGCAGCCGCGTCTGCGAGGCACGTGGAGGCAGTGCGCATCCTCGCTCCATCTGACTGGGCGGCTCTCGCCCTGCGCCTGCTCTGGAATTACCCAGCAAACGCGGGCGACAGACCAGGCCTAGCCTGCACCTGATTCCAAACGCAGCTGGGGCTTTCCACATCCCCAGCACCCCTTGCCCCCAGCCAACATAGGGCCCCCTCCCACAACCCTGGGGGAAGCAGCCACTCCAAATGCAGGCCGTTAAACTGGCCAGCGTGTGGTCAGCCTCGGACGCCTCCCCTTCCTCCAGCGGGGCTGGACCGGCTGCAATGGAGCCAGCCCTCTGAGGAGGAACTGAAAGCTACGGCTGACCCCTTAGATCCAGAGAGTTCAGGGGGAGAAGGGACCATTCGAGCACCCAGTCTGAGCTCGCCTCTGAACTCAGGTGTGGCCAACGCACGTCGTCCAGACAGGGTCTGAGGGCAGCCAGGGACGGAGAAACCCTGGAGCCCCAGGGCGTAATCCCCCTCCCTGGGAACAGTCTGTCCCTAGTGCTCTCACTGGACCGTGTCGGGCGCCCACTTCAGTCGCTGGCTCCCTGCGAGGCCCAGCCCCAAGCCCTCGGGAGCACGAGGAAAGCGAATTGGAACAGCCCGGGAGAAGGCTGCAGTGAACTGGGCAGGGAGTTTCGGAAGTTCTGCGGGACTCGTGGAGTGACTGGCCGAGGCCAAGCCCCGTGCTCTGGGGGGGCATGGAGGACTCTGGCCGCCCGGCCGGCATCCAAGCCCAGCCCAGCATAGAAGTGCTAGATACAACACAGCTCAATAGCTCAGCCTGACAGCCGGGAGCAGGGAGCGGGAAGGTGCACAGAGGCTCCGGCGTTAATGGAAATCAATAGACTAATCAGCACTCGCATTAGGCCACGTCAAGCCCCATCAGACGAGTCGCACGCCGGCGTTTTGCGCTCGGGTTTTCTGCTGAGTCTGTGGGATGCTGCGTCCCAGATTCTCAGCATTGTGGGTGTGCAAAAAACGTGAGAGGCCACTTTGTGACAGCAAGTGCTGCAGCAGTGCCTGGCGTCCCGGTAACTGCACGTCCAACCGGCCCATCCCACATTGCAACGCACCGTTCTAGTGATCACTCTTGCACGTGCACAATTAAAGTGATTGCACAGGCACCTTCCTGGTGACTGTACTGCAGTCACAGCAGCACTCCGTGCACGTTATGGCTGCACGCGTGTGAAAATCCAAGTCTGCACGTTTCTGTAGCTAGCTATGGGCCAACCCTGGTAACACTCAGCATCGGGACTGCACGGCTTAGTGCCCCTCCAGACGAAGGTGGGGACTTGTTGTGGGGTTTCCCCTCCTGCTAACAGGCAGGGACAGGGGTTCCCCGGAGCAGTGGGTTTAACAGCAGAGCATGGGCCTGTGTCCTTGCAAGCCGAGGACGGGCCGTCAGGGAGAGCAGAGCCCAAGAGCCCTCAAGAACAAAGACCCTTTGTATGGAAACGTGCCAGGCAGCGAAGCAGGGTACAGATCACATGAGCAGCGCTGCTTCCAAACAGATCGCTGCCAGACCCCCCCGATTCACTGTCCCCTGGCCTGCCGCTCACCTGCTCTCTGCAGCCACCTGCTCGAGCGCTGCCCAGGGCGTGCTGGGACGTGGCTGGGGAGTCCGGGTGGCAGCGCGGCGCACTCTGCAGACAAGCTCTGACTGTGGCCAGGCCTGGTGTCGGGGTGAGGTGGGCTCATGCGAACCTGCGGCTTACCGGAGCTGCTGCAGTCACAGCACCGAACACAGGTGGGGACTGAACCCTGGGCTGTATTAACGGGGGACTCTGGATTCGGGGCAGGGAGGCGGCGTTCCCGCTGTCCACAGCACTGGTGGGAGGGACCAGTCCTGGGGGCTGCGCAGGGTGCTGACAAACTGCCAGGAGTTCAGGAAGGGCTCAGGGTCTGGCCCACCTGCCTGGGAGCCAGAGTCTCCAGGTGCCCCGGCTGTTTGCTTCTCCCTGAGCAGGCTCCGGCGCGGGCGACGGGGAGGAGATCTCGGACAGCGGCGGGGGCTGGACTGGAGGAGACGCAGGCCGAACGGATCACAGGCTGGAAGCTGAGGTCAGATTCGAATGAAGGTGCCAGTTTTGCCCAGGGAAGGTGGCTGGGCTGGGCGCTCTCCACCATACTCACACGGCATGTCGCCCTCTCCAGACCACGCTGTAGTCAGCCAGGAGCCCTGGGCAGGACCTGGGAGGGGTTGGGGGCATCTCTGGCCTGGCTCTGCCCTTGACATCTAGGGACTCATTTCTGAGCGGCGCACGTGAGGTAAACGTGAGCTCCGCTGGGCACGGGGCTCTTTTCATAGGGGCGATTTGGCCCTTGAGCTCAGCGGACAGGACCGGCTGGGAACAGGAGTCTGGGTGAGCTTGTGCCCAGTCGCCCCTACCCCACGCCACTCTGCTCCTGTCTGTGCCCGCGGCTCGGCTACGTCTGGCAGGCTGGCCCGTCACCCACACTCCCGCCTGCCGGGGGCAAGTCCGCACGGCCCGAACACAGCCCAGGCGCCCCCGATTCCCACCCCCAGGGGCTGGGCACGCTCAGGGGCACGTCCGGCATCTGTGCGGGATGGCAGCGCTCAGCCCGGCGCAGGGGGCGGAGGGTTATCCCCACCGCTGAGTGCCCAGCTATGCCGCAGCGACCCTGCCAGGGTGGAGTAGGGCTGGCTGGCTCAAGCTCGTTAAGGCCTGTGGGAATGAGAGGGGTAATTGCTGTCACTACTGTACTCGTCCGCCCTGCTCGACGTTGCTGGAGCAGATCAGAGCTCCGTCGTGCCCGGCCCATGACATCACGAGGGTCCCTCCCCGGAGCCGCTCCCACGCTCTGCGTAAGACAAGAGGCCACAGGCTACACCAGACCCAGGCAAGTGGGAGCACAGGGGGATTACGAATGAGAACCCCCAAGAACCCCAAAAGGCAAAGCAGGCTGCTCCCTAAACCAGAGAGGCACGAGTCACCCCCCTTGCCCTAGGCTGGCTGGCTGCAGAACTGCCTGCTGCTAGGCCCAGCTTGCAGCCCCAGGAAAACCCCCGGGAATGACAGTGACAGACCGTGAGTTGAACCCTCCCAGAGCGCCCCACAGAGCCTAACACAAAGCAATCACTGCAGCCCGGCGCCGGGAACGGGAGGGGGCGTTTCAGCCGTTGCACACGCCAGCACAGACAGAAATGCCGTGGGATGTTAGAGGCCAACGTACCGACCTCCACCATGGACCGTCAGCCGGTTTTAAACCCGGGACCTTCAGCACAGACCTCTGCCACTTCAGCTAGCGGGGAAACTCCCTTCGCTGGCGGCTCTTCTCTGGCAGCCCAGCCCCACGCTTTGTAAGCCCCTCGCACTGAGCTGGCACCGCTCCTACGGACGCCACGCTCAGCCCCTCTGAAAACCAGGCCCCCGAGCTCTGCAGAGAGGAGACAGGACCAGGAGCTGGGAAGTCGTAGCACAACCCTGCCTGAAGCGCCAAGCTGGACGCAGTGACAGCGCAATAGGGCTTAGCACTGACTTCGAGAGGTTGCCAGATACTTCACGCCTGGCGCCCTGACCCCTCACCACTCTCTCCGGCCACAGAGACCCCCCTCCAGCCTGTGCACAGAGACACCTCCTCCCCAGCAACGCCGCCCGGCAGGCTTTGTACTCTATGTGCCCCCCAAATCTCGATGCTCTGTTGACACCCTCCTCCCCTGCCCACGAAGCAGAGCGCTCTCCAGCTTCCACGCGGGGCTGCTGCAAAGGGTCGCTGCAGATACTGCCCATGCTACAGCGTGAGTCCGCATGGGGCCCAGCACGCCACACGCGCTGGCTCTCCGCACAACGGTGCAACGCAGCCGCTGTCCAAACCAGTCAAACACCCCGAGGCTGGGAACTCTGCCAGGCCCAGCTTCCCGCCGTCACTGGATCATTTCACAGCCCAGCTCCTCTCCCAGATACCGGACACGGTGCCCTTTCATCCGTCAAGTGTGGCCGGCTGGTGAGCCGCAGGCGGGACCACGGTGCTGGGAAGTAGCGGGGCCCAAGGATTAGCCCGCGAGTGTCCCGGCTGTTCTGGGGGGGGTGAGCTGACCTGCTCTGAGACCCCCCCTCCCCAGCACTGTGTACTGCCCCATTCCTCCGCGGATCAGTCCCTGGGCTCCGTGGGGCCCGATGAGATGGGTGCGCACTGGCCACTGCCCTACTGGGAGCGCCAGGAGGTGCGGCGCCTCAGGGAGCCCCCGAGCTCTCTCCTGTGGAGGGGGCCCGTCAGCTGAGAGGTCTCCCCGCAGCACCGCTCCTCTGAGGTGTAAATGGAAAAGCAGACAGCCCTTCCTGCCAGGCAGGCTGCTGCTCTCCTAGTGAGTCAGCCCATGGCTTTGTGTCCTGGCCAAGCTCAGAGCTAATTTACTTCTGGGCTTTGGGGCTTTTAATTGCTAATGAGTGTGAAGTCGGCCCCGCTCGCCCGTCCGGATTCAAGGCAGGTGAGAATGAATCCGCGCGGAGCTGAGAAGTGAGTCCCAGCTGGCCCCGGGCTCTGGCAGCCTGGCCAGCCACGGTGTGATGCTGCCGGAGGCCTTTTCTCTCCGCAGGCTCTCGCCCCACGCCCAGACCCCTGGAACAGCAAAGACTGGAGCCCTCAGCTTCCCGCAGTCACTGTATCATTTCACAACCCAGCTCCTCTCCCAGGTACACATGGGCCCCAGCCAACTCCCAGAGCCAAACCCTGACCCAGATCCAAGTCTCTGTAATGGGCTGAACCAGGTCCCAGGGACGCAGGGCTTGGAAGGTTCTGAAACTCAGATCTGAACGCAGCATCTTGGCAGAGAGACTCATCCCGTGAGCACACTGGGCTTGGCAGAGATAAGCTGCCCCAGTGGACATTGAAAGTACCTTCTGGGCTCCCCACACTCAGTGGACATACGTGGAAATAGGCAAAAAAGAGGGGGGGGGGAAGAAATTCTTGGCCCAGGTTCCCTGACAGGTTCCCATCCATGCAGGATCCCTATAAAGAGGGTTTTGGATGTACAGGCGAATGTTTGAACTTCCCAGGTGCCTCCTAAATTAATATAAATGAGAAGCTAGAAATTGTAGAAAAGTGATAAGGGAAACAAAGGGACACTAGGAAACCTCTATGGCTAGCTGAGTTAAGAACAATAAGGAGTTTTTAAAAGTATATTATGAACAATAAGAATCCTAACAATAACAGAGGGTCCTGTGGCACCTTTAAGACTAACAGAAGTATTGGCGCATAAGCTTTCATGGGTGAATGCCCACTTCATCAGATGCAAGACGCTTGTCTCACTTGCGTCTGATGAAGTGGGCATTCACCCACGAAAGCTTATGCTCCAATACTTCTGTTAGTCTTAAAGGTGCCACAGGACCCTCTGTTGCTTTTTACAGATTCAGACTAACACGGCTCCCCCTCTGATACTTGAATCCTAACAATGATATTGATGCATTACTGGATGGAAACAGTAGAATTATCAATAATGCAGAAAAGGCAGAAGTGTTCAATAAATATTTCTGTTCTGTATTTGATGTAGTCATAGCATATGATGATGACAATGCTCTTTCTATTCCATTAGTATCTTGGAGAATGTTAAACAGCAGCTAATGAAGTCCGAAATTTTTAAATTAGCAGCTCCAGATAACCTGCACCCAAGAGTTTTAAAAGAGCTGGCTGAGGAGCTCCCTGGTCCACCAATGTCAATAAGTCTTGGAGCACTGGGGAAGTTCCAGTCGACTGGAAGAAAGCGAATGTTGTGCCAGTATTTGAAAAAGGTAAACAAATTATAGGCCTGTCAGCCTGATATGGATCCCAGACAAGATAATGAGGAGGCTGATACAGGACTCGAGTAATAAAGAATCAATGGAGGGTAATGTAATTAATGACAATCAACAGAGGTTTGTGGAAAATAGATCTTGTCAAACTAACTTGCTATCTTACTTGGATGAGATGATAGGATTGGTGGAGAAAGGTAAGAGTGTTAATGTGATCCACTCAGACTTCAGTAAGATGTTTGACTGGGCACCGCATGACACTTTAATTAAAACACTAGACTATCAAATTCAAACGACCCATTCAGTGGACTGAAAACTGGCTGACTGACATGTCTCAGCATGTCACTGTAAGTGGGGACGAGGTGTGAGAGACTTTACAGCATGAAAACGATTTAGAGTCACAGATTCCAAGGCCAGCAGCGACCACTGTGATCGTCTCATTGGACTCCTGTGTAACGCAGGCCATGGGCTGTCCCCGAAGTAATTCCTATAACAGGTCTTGTAGGAAAACATCCCATCTTAATGTAACAATGGCCAGTGCTGGAGAATCCACCAGGACCTGGGTGAGCTGATCCAATGGTTAATTCCTGTCACTGTTAAATGGACGCCTTATTTCCGGTCTGAGTGTGTCTAGTTCAACGTCCAGCCATTGGATCATGTGAGACCTTCCTCGGCTAGATGGAAGAGCCCAGAATTAAATATCTGCTGCCCCTGTAGGTGCTGACAGACTGGGATCAAGTCACCCCTTAGCCTTCTCTTTGTGAAGCTAAATACATTGAGCTCCTTGAGTCCATCACTATCAGGCAGGTTTTCTAACCCTCTGATCCATCTCATGGCTCTTCTCCAACCCCTCTCCAATGTATCAACACCAACAACTGCCAGACTGCGTGGAGCTAAATCAGGGGAGGCTGCTGGGGAGAAACAGGAAACGAAACAGTGACAGAGCTAAGGTACCTCCAGAGGGAAGACCCAGGGTCCTTCGGGGAACAAGGGGGGAGCTGTTAATTGGGAAATGCCCACCTGCCTGGCTCCAACCAAGCTAGCAGGTTTGGTTTTCCGAGGCCTAGGATCCAAGGGGCACCAAACCATGAAAGACCCCAGCCTAGGGAGGAGGGGGGAAAGGGGGCAGCAGTGGCTGGAGTGAGGCTCTGGCAGAGACGCTGGGAGAACACGACCGGGGCTGTCTGTCTCTCCCAGCCCAGGAGGAGGGGTCTTGGTTGAGTGGAACTGACCCAAGCCTTGCAGGGGAAGGATACAGTTTTGGCAGGACCCAGGTGTACAGGCCTTTTCCTGTTTTATCTCTTTGCTCTGCTGGCTGTGGGCCTTTGGGTGAATAAATACTTTGCTTCAAAGAAGCTGTTTCTGAGTCACTTTAATCAGTTGCTAGTCTGGGTGCCACAGGTAAAGGGCGGTGGGCCTGTCGTGTTATCACAGCTGGGAAACGGGGCTGCAAGCCCAGAGAGCCAGCTGGAGAGTGCTGGGACCATGTGGCTGGAGGAGGGTGAAGGTGGCAACATCTGTCACCAGACGGCTGCACTTGGGAGGGACTCACAGGGCCCAGGTTTCAGAGTAGCAGCCGTGTTAGTCTGTATCCGCAAAAAGAACAGGAGTACTTGTGGCACCTTAGAGACTAACAAATTTATTTGAGCATAAGCTTTCGTGGGCTACAGCCCACTTCTTCGGATGCATAGAATGGAACATATATTGAGGAGATATATACACACATACAGAGAGCATGAAAAGGTGGGAGTTGTCTTACCAACTCTGAGAGGCCAATTAAGTAAGAGAAAAAACTTTTGAAGTGAAACAAGAAGTGTGAGAATACTTACAAGGGGAGATAGATTCAATGTTTGTAATGGCTCAGCCATTCCCAGTCCCTATTCAAACCTAAGTTGATTGTATCTAGTTTGCATATCAATTGAAGTTCAGCAGTTTCTTGTTGGAGTCTGTTTTTTCTGTTGCAAAATTGCCACCCGCAGGTCTGTCATTGAATGACCAGACAGGTTGAAGTGTTCTCCTACTGGTTTTTGAGTGTTATGATTCCTGATGTCAGATTTGTGTCCATTTATTCTTTTGCGTAGAGACTGTCCGGTTTGGCCAATGTACATGGCAGAGGGGCATTGCTGGCACATGATGGCATATATCACATTGGTAGATGTGCAGGTGAACGAGCCCCTATGGTATGGCTGATGTGATTAGGCCCTATGATGATGTCACTTGAATAGATATGTGGACAGAGTTGGCAACGGGCTTTGTTGCAAGGATAGGTTCCTGGGTCAGTGTTTTTGTTCAGTGATGTGTGGTTGCTGGTGAGTATTTGCTTCAGGTTGGGGGGTTGTCTGTAAGCAAGGACAGGTCTGTCTCCCAAGATCTGTGAGAGTGAGAGATCATCTTTCAGGATAGGTTGTAGATCTCTGATGATGCGCTGGAGAGGTTTTAGTTGGGGGCTGAAGGTGACAGCTAGTGGTGTTCTGTTATTTTCTTTGTTGGGCCTGTCTTGTAGGAGGTGATTTCTGGGTACTCGTCTGGCTCTGTCAATCTGTTTTTTCACTTCAGCAGGTGGGTATTGTAGTTTTAAGAATGCTTGATAGAGATCCCTGTCACGGTGGCTCCGGGATGATGCTCAGCCTGGTATAACCGCTGGGGCTGCACACAGCGATCCCCTCTCGGCATCCAGCTCGCTCTGTGCCGGCAGAGCAGGGGCTCTAGGACCCAGCGGAAGGAGCCGCTCCACCCCATTACCCCTGGCGGGTTTATTTTTAACAGTTCTGATTGAAGCCAGTCTCCTGCTGACACTTACACTCCTTCCTCATTATCAGCTCCCAGCTTCCAACAGCCAAGATGAAAGGGGGGGAAATCTCCCACCAGCGGGGTCCTGGCTGCAGGAACCAGAGAGGGAAAGATGCAGGGAGTCAGGCTGCAGGGAACGGATCTGGCCAGGGACGCCTCTCCCAGGGGGCATCGAGCGCTGGGCAAAGCCACGTAAACGTGCCATAGGCCCAGCACGGCACAGCCCCCGCGAGACTGGCCTACATGGCTTTCCCTGTCCAGGCTCCGGTTCTGTGATCCTGTCAAAGAGGCGCTCTGAGAAGCCAGGCCTAGGGAGGGCCGAGCGCGTCTCAGCACAGCGGTAGGGAGCTGTGTTATCTCAGGCACATGGTGCCAGCTCTCAGCACCGCCCGCCCACCCACCTGTCACAGTGCCAGCGAGAACGCAGCTCCTGATCTGAGGAGCTCTCGCTTCTGCAGTGCCCTAACGAGGGCATCTGATCCACGCCCGCCGCCCTTGACAGGGTCCGGAGGAGCCTGCCTGGTTGGTTTCAGCAGGCTCCACTGTTCCAGGAGCTGTGGGTTTGGGTTGGTGTCCGGGGCTCTCCGCCCCTGGCCCCTGGTGGGCTCCGCTCCCTGGTGGGCTCCGCTCCCAGGGACAAGCCTGGATCAGTGGCTGGATCAGTGTATAACAGAAATCCTTCTTCAAGCCGATCTCCTCCCTCTGGGCTCTGCTGCCGGGGTCCCCAGAGGCTCCACGCTCCCTGCTGATTTAATGTCATTCCAAGACCAGCCTCCTTCGGGGGACGCTGCCTGCACTGCTGGGGTCACCCTCCTGCTCTGTCCTCTGGGGAGAGGGGTCCCTCAAAACACGCAGGCTCCCTGGGTAGGGAGGCAGATCCAACAGCCACTTCCCTGCAGAGCGTGCAGGGCAGCACAGCCCCTCACTCACCCTCGCTGTCCTTGGCTTCCTCTGCGTGTTCCTCTTTCCCGAGGTCAACAGGGATTGTCTGGCCTGAGCCAACCCCCGTCTAGACAGGGGCTCCTACGGCCGTCCTCTCCAGAGCACCTGAGTGCTGCCCCCATCCCCACCCTCCGACGCTCAGCCAAACCCTTCGCACCGCCGCTCCCTGGCACAGCCGAACCCTTCGCACCGCCGCTCCCTGGGCTGACTGACACACAGCCAAACCCTTCGCACCACCGCTCCCTGGCACAGCCAAACCCTTCGCACCGCCGCTCCCTGGCACAGCCGAACCCTTCGCACCGCCGCTCCCTGGCACAGCCAAACCCTTCGCACCGCCGCTCCCTGGGCTGATTGACACACAGCCAAACCCTTCGCACCGCTGCTCCCTGGCACAGCCAAACCCTTCTCACCGCCGCTCCCTGGCACAGCCGAACCCTTCGCACCGCCGCTCCCTGGGCTGACTGACACACAGCCAAACCCTTCGCACCACCGCTCCCTGGCACAGCCAAACCCTTCGCACCGCCGCTCCCTGGCACAGCCGATACCCTTTGCACTGCAGCTCCCTGGGCTGTCCGTCTCCATGCCGGCCCGACAGCAGGAGTCCCACAAGGAGCCATGCAGACAGGGAACCGGGGGGCTCACAGGCACATCATTACTGGCATCTGCAGACCCACAGGCTGAACCCCAGAGTGCAGCCCTCACCCCCAGGCCGGGTCGTTGGCAGCGGGACCAGCGCGGACACTCTGACAGCGTGTGAACAAACAGAACCAGGAAGAACAACGACCTGCCAGTCGCTTTGGGGGCTGCACGCGGGCAGCGCAGGTCCCGCCCAAGGACGAGGCGGCGTTGGAGAGAAAGGGGAGCTGGATTTGGCTGGGAAGGTTCCTCCTAGGCCAGGCCAGCAGCGACGGCTGTCGGGAAGGCCCCAGGGGCCCAGCCAGACTGTTTCCTGCCTCATCCATCCAGAATCCATGTCTGAGCTTTCCCCGGAGGGACTGTGTGGCAGCACATCTCCTCTGGGGCACCTGGACTTCTGCCCTCCCCTTGCACAGCCCAGCACCGCCCCCTCTCTCGCTGGCAGGATAGCCTTGCCTTTCCTTGCCTTGCCGGCGGTGGAATAGCGACAGTTCCTGGCCGTATCCCAGGAGATCTGTGCTGGCTGGGCGTCATGGCAAACACAAGGAGCTGGCGCTGCAGCCTGTGCCCACAGAGACAGCTTGGCAGGGCCAGCGCCTCCGTCTCTGAGCCTGGGATCGTGCTCTCCGACTGCGGGGTTCTGGCACCAGCTCTGCCCGTGGCATTAGCATGCCAAGCCTGTGCCCAGGTATCAATCTTGCAGCCGGCCCGATGCCAGCGGGCAGCTGCTCTTGCCTACGTTCCACCAGCTGGGGTTGTAAACGTTCGTGCCGAACCCTGCACTCCTCCACACAAAGCTGGAAGCAGCACGCTCAGCGCCAGCGGAGCAGCACTGGGGCCCCCCCAGAGCGAGGGAGCCGGGGGCCTAAGGAACCACCTGGGACAGGACTGCTCTCCCAGCTGCTGGGCTCTGTGCTGTAGGCCAGCCAGCGCTGCACCTAAGCAAGGAGTCCAGGCGCCTGGGGCCCCCTCTCTCCCTAGGCACCCCTGCGCTGGCTGGCATCAGGTGAGAGCCCCTACTCGAGGCGTGGAGACAGGCTGCTCACGAGAGTCGCTCCCTGTGGCAGGTCTGTCCCCCTAGAGCCCCACATTTCCTGGGCGCCAAGCCTGGCATCTCCAGTAGCAATGGATCACACGGCGGGCGCATGCCAGCAGGGGCGGCACCCACCGCGGCTCTGGTTTGCCATGTGGCCAGAAGAGGGCAGCTCAGCCAGAAAAACACCATGCGCTGAGCAATGCTTGCCCCAGCGCATGTGGGGGCCCTGCGGGGACACCCCTCTCTGACCCCTCCATGTGGCAAGCAGCCGTCACGTGTGCGCAGGGCAGGCGGAAAATGGGCTCCCACCCAGTGGCTCCTGCAGGGCTTGCTGCCCCTAGGGGGCATGTCTGGGCAGGCTGAGGGCACTGCCCCCAGGAGACACCATGTCCCCCGCCTGCCCCAGCACTGCTCTGCCTTGCCACATGCAGAATTTCCCCTGAGCGCACAATGGGGCCAGGGCCAGCCACGGTACCAGCCCGGAGCAGGCGCTAACCCCGCTGAGATGCACAGAGAAATGTGGATCCCACCGTGTTCATGACTATGACATTACCGAGGCCTCATGAGACAACCCCACGGCTGCCAACTGCTCCGAAAGCCGCCTCCTCACTCAGCAGTATTTCCAAGCATTTCGATCAGAGCTGTCACGCACTGCCGCTCAGCTGGCAGTGCCATGGGACGCCGGCTCTGCCTGGCTGCGAATCACCCGGGACACAGGTGGGGAGCAGGACCCCATTCTCCATTCTGGGCTGGGGGGAGCTCCCAGCTACTCCAGGCCCAGCCTGACCCAGCAGGGGGCGCTGTGTGTGTGGGGGGGAGCTCTGACTCTGTTTTCGGAGCCTTTTGGAGTCACATTTTTAGGGTTCTCTCTGCAACCTGGAGGGCTAGAAACTGATATTATCGTAAAACGAACACAGAGATGATCACCTGATCACCTGGCTCCCGGAGCTGGGGCTTGAAGAAAGACCTCAGATACTGCGAGACTCCGGAGAGCTGGCGACACTGGGAGTGATGGTGCCGTGCTCCATGGCCGCGCTCCTTTGACCATTCCCATTTCTCGTGTGTGGCAGGAGGACTGGAGCCTGGCTCAGACCCATCCCCTGCACTGCTGGGTAGCCGAACTCCTGCCCAGCAGCCCAAGGGATCCCAGCAGGAAGACAATGAGGGAATAAGGCTGCTGGGCTGCCCCCAGACAAAGCTGGGAGCCTTTGCTAGCAGGCGCTGCAGGGGAGCAGAGCCCCCAACCACGCCCACCTTCGCGTGGGTCTGGCCAGCAGCAAGAATCGCTTTGCCCGCTGTGCCATGCGGCTGCCGCGGACGTGGGACGCAGCAGCTGTTTGACAGCCTGTGGCAACGCCGCCCAATATCCTAGGACAGGGACAGCAGGGGGTTCTGCACCCGGGTCAAGCTGTGGAGGCAGGGGCCTGGGGAGGCAGAAGAGAGTGATGAGCAGTGGAACCTGCCCAGGCCATGGGGGTTCACGCTCCTGCCCTCCGGGGAGTGCTGGAGAACCTCTAACGACCACAGAGTCAGGACTTCACTTTCCACACCGCTTGTGAGAGCCAGCACCTCCGGCAGCACGGCACCCCCTGGCAGCACGGCACATCCGGCAGAACAGCACGGTGCCCCCTGGCAGCACAGCGCCCCCTGGCAGCACGGCGCATCCGGCAGAACAGCGCCCCCTGGCAGCACGGCACCCCCGGCACCACAGCGATTCCGGCAGAACAGCACGGTGCCCCCTGGCAGCATGGTGCATCCAGCAGAACAGCGCCCCCTGGCACCACAGCACGCCCTGGCACCACGGCGCGTCCAGCAGAACAGCACGGCTCCCCCTGGCACCACGGAGTCCCCTAGCAGCATGGCACCCCCTGACAGCACACTGGGGCATTGGTTCTGTACAGACAGCAGGAGAAGTGATTCTCCAGCCCCAGTCCCTGCAGCCTCCTGCGTCACGCAGAGGTCTCCCTTCCAAGCACTGACCGGGGGTGACCCGGCTTAACTTGTGTGATCACAGCTGAAGGGAGAGTTGCTGTATAAAAACCATCCTCAGGAGCCAGCTACAAAGCCAATCGAGTTGGGGGGGACCCAGGTGGGGGATCACAGCCGCACATTGCCCCGGCTACAACGGCATGACGATGCGCGGTGCAGGACAGACGGGCCCCTGGGACTGGCTCACGCCTGGCTCTGCAGTTAGGTGCCTTGGCTTCAGTCTGGTGACATGACCCCCGGTGTCTAGCTGCCCGTCCTGCAGGAATCCCAGTAAAAGCTGCAGGGAAGGCCGCCAGGCCAGGCCAGGCCAGGCAGGCAGAGGATGGAGGTGATGACACGGCCATGCTCAGTATGCTGGGGTGGGCTCACCTCTGCACTCCAGGGTAAGCTCTAATTTGCATTGGCAATTTGGGCTTTGCTGCTCCTCTTCCCGCTGGCAGGTTGGGCACCACGCGGGTAAACCCCCAGCCCAGGGTGTAGCTAAGGCCAAGATTTTGTCAGGGATATTTTTAGTAAAAGTCACAGACAAGTCACGGCAAGAAAGAAAAATTCCCGGAAGCCCGTGGCCTGTCCGCGACTTTTACTAAAAATGTCCCTGACAAACTGGGGAGTTCCGCTGCGGGGTCCCCACACCCCCTGCAGAGGTTGGGCAGCTGCGGGGGCCGCTTGAAGCTCTGGAGTGTCGTCCCCCCCCCCGCCGCCCGTGGGGGCTCGGAGCTCTGGGGGTCCCCCCGCCGCCTGCAGTGGGCAGAAGCTGCAGGCTGAAGTATCCGGGGGTTGCTTGAAGTCAGGGATTCTGTGACTTCCGCAACCTCTGAAAAAATCGTAGCCTTAATGATCGTTAAGAATAAGACTTTGCACCGACTTGCTGCTTTACTCCGGGGATCTGCGGCGTTAGCTCCATTTTACCGAGGGGGGAAAGGAAGCCCCAGGAGGGGACACAGCGACAGAGCCAGGAGTAGATCTCTGGGCTCCTGTCTCCCCGCCTAGTGCTCTAGCCACTGGGCCACGCTGCCCCCTCCCCAGGCTCATGTTCTTAGCAGCTCGGCTTTTCAAAGCAAAGCTTCCCCACGGCGGGTCGGCTGTTGGAAGTCGAGGAAAGTCTGGCTGAGGACACCTGCTAGCAGCCAGGGGCGTCCCATGGAGCTGGAAGGAGCGGCCGCCCGGAGCACAGCTGTGGGGTCAGGGAGCAGCTCGCCAGGCTCCGGGGCAGCGCCGCTCCTCGCAGAGCTCTGGGATGAAGGTTCAGCTCCAGTTGACGCTAGGTGGGCGGCTGGGCTCCAGAGGGAGAGCTGGGGGAAGGGGGAGGCAGAGAAGGCAGCCCAGCCGGCCCAGAAAGGGGGCTGTGGGCAAGGCAAGAGGCTGGCTCTCTGGTGGCTCAGTCAGCAGAGCTCTGCTGAGCAGAGAGGGGAAGTCACGGAGCCAAGGATCTGGCCCAGCACGTTGTACAACCGGTAGAAAGCCCCTGGCGCCAGCTCTCCAGCCAGGAGCTTATTCCAGGGCCTTTGACAGAGCCTACGCTCAGCACGGCAGGACCTGTCTGGCTCTGATCCCGCCCGACGCAGCCGGCCTGGAGATCTGACGGAGCCGGGAACGGACCCTAGGCCTGCACTCAGGATGCGATGCCAAACGGAGTGGCGAGCAGGAGCCAAACCCGGAGGGAGGCTGAGAAGGGCTGGGGAGGCTGGCAGCACCGTCCAGGACACAGTCCTGCCTGCCCAGGGCCTGAATGCGCCCAGGACAGCCCAGCCCGGCCCTGCACTGCCGTGCTCATCAGCCACCCGGCCAGCTGACGTGGGCTTTAAAGCCACAAATGGGACGGAGGCCCCGCCTGTTCCAGCCCCGTCCTCGGCGGAGGTGCAGCCCAAGCCTGCGCCGTGCAAACCGCTCTCGCCTTCTCCTTGCTATTGCAAAGCTCATCAAGAATTCACCGGGACAAATGATCATGGAGCTGTCACGGGCGGGGGCGGGGGATCTCCATTGTGCTGGGAGCAGTGGGGAGAGGATAAATATTTAACAACGGGCTCTGAGCCCGTGTCCGTGACCGAGGGCTGAACGCGGGTTTGACAGAGCTGCTGTGGCCCTGCGAGACTCATTAGCATGGTCTAGGCCAGCCGAGCCGGCTGCAGGAATATCCCCCCAGCCCTGCACAGGCAGCTCCAGCTCATGGGGGGCGGCTGGATGCATTTTATTCCTGATGCTGGAACGCAGCCAGCCAAACGCCCCTGGCCTGAGCACAAAGGGCCGCGCTACGCCAGGGACAATTCAGAGGAATGCCGCCGACTCCGCTCTATGCTCATGGGACTGGAGCAGGATCGGCCTGGGCAGAGGCCTCGCCGTGCACACAGGGCTCTAGGCTGGGGCAGCTTCTCTGGTCCCCAGGAGGGCACCTCAGGGTCCCTTTGTTCGGTGGGTGGCCGGGGCAGGTCATTGTGCTGCAGGATTAACCCACGGCCTGTAATGGGAGCTGCCCCACCCAGCCAGCGGGGTTTATTCTCCTGGGTGAGCTCTGTGCAAATCCCCAGTGTGTCACGGGGAGAATAGGTGCCTTTGTTAACTGGGGCTGGAAACCATGTACCCGTCCCAGAATCCAAGGAGGAGAATGTAACAATTCCTAGCGCCTGGGATCAAATCCCTCCCACGCGGGGCTGAGGGGTCAGCGTGCACATCCATTGCATCTGCGCCGCGCTTGGGGAATTCGACGCACACCTGGGAAGTTACCGTAGGTTCCCCACCTCCTCCATGGCAATGCCGGCGCAGGCTCTGGCCACATCTGAGACGCTCAAGAGGGGGGGTGGGATCAGGCCTGCTTGTTCAGAGCCACGTTCCGACTGCTCACCTGGGCCACTTTGGCGATGTCCCAGCCACTGCTGCGGGGACTTGAGCAGGGCAAGGTACGTAAACGAAATAGAAATGACTGCAGAGGTAGGCACTGCCCTGGAGAAACCTGGGCTCCATCCTGCACCCATGACAGCCATTGGGCGTCCTGCTATCGACTTCAAGGGGGACAGGGTCAAACAACAACAAATGCAGAGAAGCCCCGTGTTTCGTGGCAAGGCTGCTGCAAGTGAGGGTATACTGCACATCTCCTGCAGCGCTTCCCCTGGAAAGAGCCAGGAGAGTCATAGATTTAAAGGACCCGTGGGAGCATCGGGACCCTCTAGTCCGGTGGTCTCCAACCTTTTTAAGCCCAAGATCACTTTTTGAATTTAAGGGCAACCCAGGATCTACCCCGCCCCTTCCCTGAGGCCCCACCCCACTCACTCCATCCCCCCCTTCTCTCTGTTGCTCGCTCTCCCCCACCCTCACTCACTTTCACCGGGCTGGGGCCGGGGGTTGGGGTGCGGGCTCTGGGCTGGGGCAGAGTGTTGGGGTGCAGGACGGGGTATGGGGTGCTGGCTCCAGAAGGAGGTGCAGGAGGGGGGTTGAGGTGCTGGCTCCGGGAGGGGGCTCAGGGTGCACGAGGGGGTTATCACGCCACCAATTTCTGTGTCATCTGCAGATTTTACCCACAATTATTTGATATTTTCTTCCAGCTCCCTGACCGATAGTCACTAGTACTGAGAGCCCCCCAGAGGCAGCTGGCACTCTGGTGTTATGACAGGGCATGTAACATGTCACTGGAAACCTGATCATTAGTATTCTTCTGTGATGTCTGTATGGTAAACCCACAAAGGACTGCCTAGCTCAGTGCTGGAGATATGTTCTTCAAATGTATGTGGCAAGCAGTGCCCACGCCGTGCCTGTTCCAGGCAGAGGAATGTGGATCCGCCTGCTGCAATGGGTCTCCAATGTAAATGGAGCAAGAGGTGACCACAAAGCAAAGCACATTTCCACGCAAGGTGAACAAAGCCAGCAGGAGAGCAAGAGGGGAAAGACGCCCACCCAACAGTCTCACGGGGATGCAGGCGGCACCCCCAGGAAGCCCTCCTGCCTCTGGAAGCAGGGCAGTGAACTTTCGGAAGATATAAGGAGAGAGAAAAAGCCATTCTGGCATCCATCACTTGAGGGACTAAAGGGGCCAGAGCTCCTGAGATGACAGTAGGTTGGATCCTTCAGCCAGGGGGCAGGAGTCTCTGGGAACCGAGCGTAGGTGAGAAACCTGCTTAGGCCAAGATTGGCACTTGCTACGTTTTAGTCTTAGAAGCGCATTTGTACTTTTGTTTGCCTATAACCGTTCCTGTCTTTGTTCCTTATCCCGGGTCTCACGGAAACCTGCCACCTTTTGGTTGATAAACTTTAGGGCTGTCAAGCGACTAAAAAAATTAATCACGATTAATCACACTGTTAAACAATAACAGAATACCATTTATTGAAATATTTTTGGGTGTTTTCTACATTTTCAAATAGATCGATTTCAATTACAACACAGAATACAAAGTGTACAGTGCTCACTTTATATTTATTTTTGATTACAAATATTTGCACTGTAAAAAACAAAAGAAATAGCATTTTTCAATTCACCTCATACAAGTACTGTAGTGCAATCTCCTTATCATGAAAGTTGAACTTACAAATGTACAATTATGTACAAAAACCCTGCATTCAAAAATAAAACAATGTAAAACTTTAGATCCTACAAGTCCAATCAGTCCTACTTCAGCCAATCGCTCAAACAAGTTTGGTTACAATTTGCAGGAGATAATGCTGCCCACGTCTTGTTTACAATGTCACCTGAAAGTGAGAACAGGCACTTGCATGGCACTGGTGCAGCCGGCATCACAAGATATTTACGTGCCAGATGCGCTAAAGATTCATATGTCCCTTCGTGTTTCAACCACCATTCTAGGGGACATGCGTCCATGCTGATGACGGGTTCTGCTCGATAACGATCCAAAGCAATGCAGACCGACGCATGTTTATTTTCATCATCTGAGTCAGATGCCACCAGCAGAAGGCTGATTTTCTTTTTCGGTGGTTCGGGTTCTGTAGTTTCCACATTGGAGTGTTGCTCTTTTAAGACTTCTGAAAGCTCCACACCTCGTCCCTCTGAGATTTTGGAAGGCACTTCAGATTCTTAAACCTTGGGTCGAGTGCTGTAGCTATCTTTAGAAATTTCATATTGGTACCTTCTTTGCATTTTGTCAATTTGCAGTGAACGTGTTCTTAAAACGAACATGTGCTGGGTCATCATCCGAGACTGCTATAACATGAAATATATGGCAGAATGCGGGTAAAACAGAACAGGGACATACAATTCTCCCCCAAGGAGTTCAGTCACAAATTTAATTAACACATTATTTTTTTAACAAGTGTCATCAGCATGGAAGCATGTCCTCTGGAATGGTGGCCGACGCATGAACGGGCATATGAATCTTTAGCGCATCTGGAAGGTAAATATCTTGTGATGCCAGCTACAACAGTGCCATGCGAACGCCTGTTTTCACTTTCAGGTGACATTGTAATTAAGAAGTGGTCAGCATTATTTCCCATAAATGTAAACAAACTTGCTTTTCTTAGCGATTGGCTGAACAAGAAGTAGGACTGAGTGGACTTGTAGGCTCTAAAGTTTTACATTGTTTTGATTTTGAGAGCAGTTATGTAACAAAAAAAAATCTACATTTGTAAGTTACACTTTCACGATAAAGAGATTGCCCTAGAGTACTTGTAAGAGGTGAATTGAAAAATACCATTTATTTTTATCATTTTTACAGTGCAAATATTTGTAATACAAAATAATATATAGTGAGCACTGTACAGTTTGTATTCTGTGTTGTAACTGAAATCGATATATTTGAAAATGTAGAAAAACATCCAAAAATATTTAATAAACTTCCATTGGTATTCTATTGTTTAACAGTAAGATTAATCGCGATTAATTTTTTTTAATCGCGATTCTTTGAGTTAATCGCATGAGTTAACTGCGATTAATCAACAGCCCTAATAAACTTGTTTGACTTTGGGTAGAAGCCAGTTTTCAAACAGAGTGTTTGTTAGCCCCAGTTAAGGGAATATGCTGCTGGACGCTTTCTCTTTAAGGGAGCAGTGAACGTCCTCACTTTGGTGACTGTCCCAGGAGAGGGCTGGACGGACACCGCAGGGCAGACAGTTCGGGGGAGACTCGGGACTGGGGGGTGTTGGGATCACCCTGCCAACAGTAACTGGGCGGTGACAGCCAGGGTGTGACCACATGCTTGTAGGCTGGCTATTAGTGTCAGGGCTGTGAACCTGGCAGCAAGCATTTCAGGCACCCAAGGTTGATGACACAACCTCTTACTGATCTGGGTTGAAGCCCAACGTTTCACAGACCCCACTAGAAACACCCCCACGAGACAACAATTCCCATCCACAGTGACTTTTTTGAGTCTATCAGTTTTTTGATTTGGCTCCATAGACTGTGTATCGTGCTAATGTTTAATGAGACTGTCCGCAGGACTCAGCCCCGTGCCGCACGATGTTGATTACGTCACTACAGACAGAGCTACCAACCAGACTGTGATCCGATCAAAAACATGATACCAGGTACGTCTGACAAGACCAACTGTCCATGAAACCGTTTGGACTGGCGTTAATTCTCGTTTAATTCGTCACTGAGCACATCCCATATCAGTCTTCCCAGGACTTTGCCCAGGGTTGGTGTCAGACTAACGGGGCTATAGTTACTGGGTCAATAAACCTCGGCGAGAATCCAGCAGACTCCATAGCATTTCACCTCTCCCCGAGAGCCCAGCTTGCTCTGCGACAGGGCGAGCCAGGCCGGCAGGAGTTAACACCTTCCTGGAGGCTCTCCAGCAGCAGTGAGAGTGATGTGCAGAAAGTGTCACGCAGCAGAGGCAAGCCCCAGGTGCTGGCCAGAGGCGGTTGCTAAGAGACAGAGGATGCCCAGCGGGAGCAGAGACTCAGGTCTGTGCACGAGCGAGCGAGAACAGGCGAGGAGCGTTCATGGCGCTGGCTGTGATGGAGCCCAGCTCCGGTCAGAGCCTCCCAGAGGGAGCAGAGGTTTCGCTCAGCACTATCTCTGAAGTGCATCTCAGGCAAGCTCACTCCTCCAGCACAAATCATCCGCTTCATGGAGCAGCTCCTCCCCGGTTCTGCCACAGACACACGCAGGGCCAAGCAGGCAGAGAGAGGAGCCGCCAGAGACGTCCGCGGGAAGTCGTCCAGTCTGGGAATCAGCTGCAGGACGCGCCAGGGGCCCTGGCCAGGCCCTGTGCTCACCACCACTGTCACTCTGACCGGGCGTCGGGCCCCAGGAGCCCTCGGGGAGCGGGGCATCAGCAGAGCGCTCGCCCCTTGGGAAGTGAGACCCAGCGCACGCCATGCAGCAAGGTGTCGCACTAAGACGGAGCCCAGCGATGCGACCCCCTGAGTCCAGAGACAGGCCCAGCCCGGACCCACACAAGCGACTGACCCCCCTGAAGCCCAAATACTGGCATCCAGCCCCAGCTCCATGGCTTTGGGTCGGCTCAGACGCAAACCGAAGGGCCTGCCCAAACCCTGTGAGAACAACCTAGCTCGTGCAATTGCCACCATCTGAGCCACAGCCCCCCGGGAACATCCTGCAAGGACGGGTCGGCCCTGAGCCCAACCTCGGCCCCCCTCGGAACCGCGTCCCAGTCCCCGGGGCCGTCACCAGTCGGTGGGGAGAGAGGCACAAGCCCCGGGAGTACGTCGGGAACCTGAGGGTTTACTGCCAAATCTGTGGCTGGCGTAACCCCACTGACTCTGGTGCGGCTGCCCCAGTAGGCCTGGCTTGGGCCCACGCTTATCCGCTCAGAGAGCTGGGCCCCAGCTCGCCCCAGGCGAGTCCCACCCAAGGGGGCCTGCAGATGGGCTCAGGGCAATGGGCTCATCTGCGGCCCCCCAGCCACACGGGACCCCGCGTCCTAGCCATGTGCTGGGGGGGGGGGACGCTGGCGAGGAGCAGGCCCAAGCTGGGGGCTCCAGCGAGAGAGAAGCTAATATTTGCTTTCTCTCAGGTTAAGCCTTGGAGCAGTGGGATGTCGGGGGTCACCACCTGCTCGACTCCCGGGAGGGGGGGCCTGCGTGCGGAGAGAGCCTCCTCCATCCTTTTCACGCTGCTCTGTTTTCTCAATATTTGTAGAAGGAAATGAGAGCTGGAGGCTGGGAGGCCGGGGCCCAGGCAGGTCGCAGACAGAAAGTCTGCGGGAGGTCGACAGGCCGGGCCCCATCCCCCACGGGAGCTATGGGTGAGGAAGGCCCCCCCGATCCCCTTTCACTGCAGACGCCAGCCCTCCCGGCTCACAAAACCCTCCACGTCTGTGCCTCATTCGGAGCCCACCCGAGTCCCTCTGCTGCTCCAGTGCCCGGTCCTAGGCTGCCCCTTCTCATCATCCGGGCGCAAGCGCCTCCTGCTCCACAGCCCCTGCAGCTGGGAACGGCCGCCCTGCGTCTCCATCGCACCGACTCTCCATCTGGCTTCCACAGCCGAAAACGCACCTTCTCCCCAGCCTGCGCTGCTCCCACTCAGCTGTGTCCCCAGAGCCGGGACCTTGGCAGGGTGTCTGGAGACACAGCGTGCGTGGAAACAGCTGTGCCAGGTCAACCCGACATGCATGCTCACGACTGAGGGGGGGCTCCGGGCCAGCGCGCTCAGCCGCAGGGCTCTCAGAGCCCCTGGGCATGGGATCCTGCTCTTCGAAACAACTAGGCATCTCCAAAAAAGGGGGGCTCGCCCTGGGAAGAAAAGTCCAGGTCCTTTCAAGGGACACGGCCTGCCCTGAAAGGGAGACAGGAGGGTTCTTGTCTGGCGTCTATGCTGCTCCTACAATGGGGGAGAGACCAAGGGACGAGCAACAAAGAAAGTGTCCTGCGAAAACCAGTGCAGAAGAGAGGCAGCGAGCGTGGTGCAAGCAATGCAGGTCCCCCCAGGGACGGGGGAAAGGCCAGGCATGTCACAAACCCTAACAGCTGTTACAATGTAAGAGGAGAAGCAAAACGCTGCAGAGGATTTGCGTCAGGTGCCGGGTTGGGGAAAGGGTGTGTGAGATCTAGCCCCCTGCAATCTGTACCCAGCAACGGACCTTCCACCTTAGGACTTCTCGGTGGAAAATGAATCGCTGGACCTTCGTTCACATGGAAACCGACCGGCTGCTTTACAACCCGCTCCTGGGAACGCTCTTCCCAGCACCAGGGGCCTTGCTAGACGATGTCCCAAGCCTGCTCTAGGCCATTCATGAAACCGCAGAGCGACAGTGCCACCAGCGCTGCTGGAGATACTCCCCAGGCCCAGCCGCATCGCTCCCCTGCAGCCCACGGCCATTAGCAGCACTGGGGCTCCTGCGCGTTTTAGCCCATGTGCAGTGGACATGCAAAGGAGACACCCTAACAGCCTGCAGAGGGCCTCTCACAGACACGCGTCGTTCGACATCACGACCAGGTGCGTGGGGAACGGAAGAACCCCGCGCTCCCAGGGCTGTGGGGCAGCGAGCTCAGGCCTTTGGCTGGATGGGGTGCCTTGTGCTTCTTTTCTGCTCCCTCCTGACCCAGCCAGGAGCTGGCTTCAGCCTGGCGCTCGGGGTGCACGAGCCCAGCAGGAGGTGGTGAGCTCACAGGCTGGACTCCTGGGCCTATTCCCAGCTCTCCCACCGACTCCTCAAGCCAGAGTGATAAGCAGGTGCGATTCCACTGGCTTTCTAGACTCATAGAGCCATCGGGCAGAAGGCACCACGGGGGTCAGCTAGTCTGACCCCCGGCCGAGAGGCAGGATTTGTGGTGTCTGACCCATCCCAGAGACACGGCTCCAGCCTCCTTTGGAAACCTCCAGTGAAGGAGCTTGCACGACCTCCCGAGGCGTCTGCGCCATTGGCCGACTGCTCTGACAGTTCGGAAGCTTTTCTCGAGATTTAACGCGGGGCGGGGAAGTCAGCCAAGCTGGGGCACCAGGCAGGTCACCTCAACTCCCTGGGCCTCCGTTTCCTGTCTAAGGACACTGAGCTGCCGTCGAGGGCAGGAACGCGCGTCCACAGAGCGCCCTGCGAGCCAGAGGTGGAAGGCACCGGAGGAGGGCTCAGTATTGCTGTGGTACCACTGGGAATGGAGGCCCCGATCCCACATGCTCCCCAGTCCCTGTGCAGCTGCATGAGCCTGTCCATGTCACAGACCATGTCCGCTGGCACAGTGTCGGGTCATGAATGTCATGGCCTAGAAGGGGTGCCAGAGGGGCAGGCAGCCTTCCCCACGGGGAGACGGAGCAGAGGGGAACCTGGCAGCCACTGCACGGCTCTTCTCTGGACTTTCTTCAATTTGTTCACATCTTTCCTGAAATGTGGCTCCCAGAACTGGACCCAATACTCCAGCTGAGCTCTATCAGCGCGGAGTAGAGCAGAAGAATGACTTCTCGTGTCTTGCTTACAACACTCCTGTTAATACAGCCCAGAATGATGGTGGGTTTTTTGCAACAGCGTTACACGGGTGTCTCATATTTAGCTTGTGCTTTCGGCAGGACTCCTTCCCAGGCAGTCATTTCCCATTTCCCAATGGCTGGGCCATTACACATATTGAATCTATTTCCCCATGTTAAGTATCCTCACACCTTCTTGTCAACTGTCTGAAATGGGCCATCTTGATTATCACTACACAAGGGATTTTTCTCCTGCTGACAATAGCTCATCTTAATTAATTAGCCTCTTACAGCTGGTATGGCTACTTCCACCTTTTCCTGTTCTCTGTATGTATAAATATCTCCTTACTGTATGTTCCATTCTATGCACCCAATGAAGTGGGCTGTAGCCCACGAAAGCTTACGCCCGAATAAATGTGTTAGTCTCTAAGGTGCCACAAGTCCTCCTGTTCTATTTCCCATTTTGTATGTGAGCAACTGATTGTTCCTTCCGAAGTGGAGCACTTTGCATTTGTCCTTATTGAATTTCATCCTATTTACTTCAGACCATTGCTCCAGTTTGTCCAGATCATTTTGAATTCAAATCTTGTCCTCCAAAGCACTTGTAGCCACTCCCAGGCTGGTATCGTCCACAAGCTTTATCAGTGCACTCTCTCTGCCATTATCCAAGTCATTGAATAGAACCGGACACAGGACAGATCCCTGCAGGTCCTCACAGCTTGACTGTGAACCATTGATGATTACTAGTTGTGCACCACCGTACAGGTTTGTCTAGGCTGTATTTCTCTCGTTTGCTTATGAGCAGGTCATGTGGGACAGGATCAAAAAGCCCTACTAAAGGCGAGCTATACCACATCTACTCGGCGTCCCCCCATCCATGAAGCTTGTAAACTCTCTGAGGCAGGGCCTGTCATTAACGGTGTGTGCATCACCCCTGGCCTTCTCCCCCTCCCCCCGGGCATCTAGATGATATAGACATGCAAACAGTAATTAACAGGGCTAGTCACAATTGCTATCTGGCTAGTCTAGATAATGTATTTATATGCCCCCCATCACCACAATATCTGGCGCCACACACTCATTAATGTATTTTTCCTCACAACAGGGCAGAGCTGTTATCCCTATTTAACAGAGGGGAAACTGAGGCCCAGAGAGGCTAAGGCCCAGATCCTCAAAGGTATCTGTTGTCCTAAGTGACTTGCCCAAGGTCATACAGGCAGTCTGTGGCAGAGGCAGGACTTGGCTCCAGGCTCCCAAACCCTAGGCTAGTGCTCGAACCACTGGACCAACTCCCCTCTCCTTGGGCAGCTATGGGCCAAGAAGAAGGCGAAGCCAGGGCTGCTCTTAGCAGAGGGCCTGCCTCTCCCACCCTTCTCCTTCATGTCTCTTCACCCCTGGTCTGTGTGCGTTACGCAGCCCCCTCCCGGCCTGATCCACAGAGGATGCGAGTCTGTTACAGTCTCAGCACTGGAGCCTGTCTCTATAGGCAAGGTGCAGAGACACGGGTACGCAGTGTTGGCTGAGATGGCGGCTGTCACATCTGCACAGCACTTCCTGTGTTCTGGGCACCAGGGTGTGAACAGGACTGGAGTCTGAGCAGCCGGGAGTCACACCCACCCAGTGACGCTGAGCGTGCTGCAAGCCAGCGCGGATGGAACAATTCTTATGATAATTAAGGGCTGAACTGACGCCAGTGGGAATTGCGGGGGCTCGGGATCAGGCCCTTTCCCCCGTCTCTCTCTTCTGACAGGGTTTTGCATTGTCGCGGGCTGGCAGGTGGCCTGTCCCTATCCCAGCACATCACACATCAATAGCTGCACTTTAAAAATGACCTGCATGGGAGAAAGAAACTGGGCTCGGCCCTGTTTACACGAGGGAGGCATGAAAGGGATTTTATCAAAAACCAGTTTTCTCACTTCCAGCTTCTTTGTCCATTAGAAATTCAGGCTGGGCCTGCCCTGGGGCAGAGCAGGGGACTACTGAACTGAGGACACAGCAAGAGCCCAGAGTGAAGTTGCTGCAGCTGAGAGGGGAAGAGAATTTTAACCCCTTGCTGTTCGTTTAACACCATTTAACTCTAAAGCCCAAGAACTCACAGGAGAAAGGACATCTCTGTTAAAATCTCAACCCATCCCACCAATTACGTTTTGAGAGCGGGCAATTCACAGCTGAGTCCCTCCCGGAGTCCTGCAGCAAAGCCAGGGCAGCACAGGACTTCACATTCCAGAGATTCCTTTATGGTCATAAAAAGCAGAAAATATTGTTTTAAAAACTTAAAAAAATAAAATATAGCAAAGCAACCCTTCTGGCCTCTTTTATCCATCAAAACAAAGCAACTCAGGACACAAATCCAACTTTAAAATGCCCCTGAAGGTCACCTTTAACTAATGAATCCCTACAGCAGGGGCCGGCAACCTTTCAAGAGTGGTGCGCCGAGTCTTCATTTATTCACGCTGATGTAAGGTTTCACGTGCCAGTCATATATTTTAACATTTTTAGAAGGTCTCTTTCTAGAAGTCTATAATATAGAACTAAACTATTGTTGTATGTAAAGTAAATAAGGTTTTTAAAATGTTTAAGAAGCTTCATTTAAAATTAAATTAAAATGCAGAGCCCCCCCGGACCGGTGGCCAGGACCCGGGCAGTGTGAGTGCCACTGAAAATCAGCTCGCGTGCCGCCTTTGGCACGGGTGCCATAGGTTGCCTACCCCTGCCCTACAGTCTTCCGAGGGGTAGGTCAGGACTCTTCCCCCATTGCACAGCTGGGGAAACTGAGGCACAGAGAGCAGAAGGATCTCTCCCCAGGTCACGCAGCAAGTTGGTGGCTGAGCCAGGATCAGGAAACAGCAGGTCCTGGCTCCTAGGCCTGTGGTCAATCCACTAGGCCAAGATCTGTTCAAGGAAACAAAGAGACACCAGATCCCGCTGGGGTCCCACCCGGGCCGGTAGGGCAGGACTGTTCCCCAGGCCTTTGCTCCTGCAGTTCTGCCCATGGCTGCAGAGCCAGGTGGGCTAGTGAGCTGGCACAGGCACCGTGCTGCCAGGTGGTCTGCTCCATCCCCTCCCCTCCTTCCTGCCCAGTGCCAGCGCCAGGCCCAGGCTCCGCGGCAGACAGCGGGAGCTGGGAGAGCCTGACAAACGACTGAGGAGGGCCCGGGATGCCCAGCCCTTCGTGAGGCCTTTATTGTGCCTGACCTACAACCAAATACTCAGGCCCTTGTTTCCCTGGCGACACCTGAAGGCCTACGTCTCCTAGCAACTGGGAACAATGGCTCCTGGGAAAAGCACATGCCGCATTTCCTCGGTGAGCTGCTGGGTCCCGCGATGGCTCGGGGCTCCTGCCCGCGAAGCCCAGGGAGGGATCCAAGCCGCCGCCGCGGTCCCTGCCTGGGCCACTGGAGGCTTGGCGCTGCGCTGGCCAGGACGGGCGGAGGAAGCGCTCACCCACCTGTGCAGGTGTTAGCTGGCTCTAAACCAAAGTGTCTTTGAGAACGTTCCCTGCCGCGTCCCCCTCCCTCGGCTGCGCTGAGACGCCCAGCCCCCGCGTCCCCCTCCCCCGGCCTGGCTGCAAATCCACCCATTCGTGCCGGGTTTTGGGCACTGATTTATTTCTGTTTCCAGCGCTGCGCACCTGGATCACACACGGATACGCTCAGCTGCCGCGGAGTGTGGGCTGGGAAGGGGATTGTCCCCCAGAGCCCTTCATAACCTCAATAACACGAGCGCTGCTTGCCTCAGAGCATCTCTGCTACTTCGGAAATGAAACACCAGTCTCTAGTGGTTAGAGCACATGGCTGGGAGCCAGGACGCCTGGGTTCTCTTCCCAGCTCTGGGCGGGGAGTGGGCTCCGCTGGTTAGAGCAACTGGGAGTCAGGACTCCTGGGTTCTGTTCCTTGCCCTTTCACGAGAATGTGGGGTTGGGCAAGTCACTTGGCAGTGTTGTGTCTCAGTTTCCCCAGCTATATAATGGGTTTACTATTTCCCACCATCCCAGGCAGCTGGGAAGACGTTTGCCACCAGGCATTCTGAGAGGCATAGGTGGGAGGGAGCATATTAGCAAAAGTCATTCTTGCCGTGGCCTTCCCTCCAGAACCTCTCTGCTCCAATGCTGTTAACCTGGAGAGCTCCAAGCACCTGGACTCCCTCCAGGTAACCCCTCCCCCACACTGTCCCTCTCCCACCCCAGCCCCCGCTGGAGAGGAAGCTGGGCAGTGAGGAAGAGACGGGGATGGGGGGGGAGTGCTGAGGACACCCCTTCGGAAAACCACCAGTGATTCCTGCCTCCCAGTTTACAGAAAACACGTCTTCAGTAACCAACGGCTCTGTCAGGGGAGTAACAATTCATCCAGCTTTTCCTGCCTTTAAGAAAAACACACACAAAGTGGGACTGAAGCCTGGGGGGGGGGGGGGTGTGCTGATGAGACACAGTAATCCACAGGCTGTTTAATAGCACAGACGCTCCAGCAGACTCCAGCCAAGGGGGAATTAACGCCAGACATCTATGTCTAGGTGTCTAAGTGGGGATAAGCACGGATGATCATTAATTTAACCCAGCCAAGAATCTGGGGAACAAATTCCCTTCTTCCTAGACCAAGCCCGCTCCACGACAGGTTTTTAGCACACATGCACGGACACTGCCAGAGACACACACTCCCTTACACACACTACTAGTGCATTTCGCTCTGGCTTAGGCTGAGCACGCCGCAGGTGAGCTCTCTCTCAGCCTGGCACTAAGAATCAGAATCCCAGACGTGCAGGACTGGAAGGACCTCAGTAGGTCGCCTGTCCAGGCCCCAGCACTCGCGGCAGGGCTACGGAATAACTAGACCAGCCCTGACAGGTGTGTGTCCAACCTGCTCTTAAACACCTCCAGCGACGGACATTCCACAACCTCCCTGGGCAATTTATCCCAGTGCTTAACCACCCTATCAGTCCCTCCTCCCCCTCAGTCTTTGCTTCTCCAGACTAATGGTTTTGTTTCACCATAACCAGCTGCAATGCTATCGAGTCACCCGAGTGTGAAACAGGCACATTTTCCTCACATTAAAAAAAAAAAAAGTATTCCTTTGTTATTGTACTGGATTCATTCTAGCTCAGCCACACGATGTGAGCGATGCAGGACTCTGGCCTGTGCTCTGCAGGTCAGAACGGAGGGTCAGGCTGGTCCCTTCCGGCCTCATCATCTAGGAATACATTAAATGGATCCACTTCCTCCGTAGCTCGTCTGTCTAGCTACCGGCTTAGAAGCAGTCTGGCCCCAACTGATGTAGGGACTGGACAGCACAACGCGGGCCCGGCTGCAGACGATATCTGTGCCTGGGTGGTAACAACATCCCTTACTTCCCTGTGTCGCTGCCGGCCCCACCTCCCCATGGTGCTGCCCAGGAGGCTCTGCCCACAGACGGGTAAGGGAGCTGGCAGCATGTCTGCTGCTTGTGTGGGCAGACGGAGTTTTGCAGAAGAGGGAGCCGTGGTTCAGCTAATGGGGAAAACGTGACGGCACCTGGCGGATTCTGCGCAAGGCCCCACGTGGCAGCACAGACAGGCACCCAAACCGTGTAAGTGGTCGGCCCGGAGGGAGAACAGCCGGTTAGCGGTGCCAAGGGAGGAGGGCCAGGGATGGAGCTGGGCTGGAGCCGACAGACAGCAGGGGAGGGGAGAACAGAGAGCCAACAGAGGAGGCCTTGAAGGAGAAGTCAGTCAGCGAGGTAGGAGGGGGGCCGGTGAACGCAGTCCCTAAGGCCAAGGGAAGGAGAGCATCTGCAGCAAAGGGAGCAATCAGTCATAGGGACGTGTGAGAGTACCGAGAGAGCCCAGCTACCAGCCTGGGTTGAGGCAGAAGGCTGCTCCCGTGATTAAAGGCACCCAGGGAGACTCAGTTCCCAGCTCTGTCACAGCCGCCCTGTATAACCTAGGGCAAGTCCCTGCATCTCTCTGGCCTCAGCTCCCACATGCGAACTAGGGGTAATCATTCATCCTTTCAGTGGCACGTCTCTCCAGCCCGTACGCTCTGCCGGGCAGGACTCTGTGGAATAGACAGCACCCACTGGGACGCAGCCCTGAACTCAGCTGGGATCTCCAGGCGCCACTGTCCTACAAAGGATTAATACTCCCAGCAAGCGTGGCGTGGCTGCAGAGCTCCTGAGCGAGTCCCACTGGCCTCCACATCATGCCGCACTCAGCCCACGCCACGCATGGCAGGAAAGCCAGTCTGAAAGAAGGGTTCAGAGGGATTTTTTAAAAATTGCACGGGGTTTATTTCTTGCATCCCTCCGCACAGGGCTTCACGCTCACTTAGCACCAGGATTCGAACGGCCCAGGTCTGCCTAGGGATGGGAGGAAAGTTATCACAGCATTTTTATTTGTGAGGTCTTATAGTTCATAATATCCAGAGCCACAGAGAAGTGGGATTTCGGATGGGATAGAGAGCACAGTTCTAGCCCCAATGGCTGTGATGTACTGGAGACTATTATGTATATTACGGTCATGCCCTAAAGCCTGAATCAGGACTGACCCCCCCACACACACACCCCCGGCACAGGACACTGCAACAAACCCATCGTCAGACCCAGTCCCAACTCTGAAGAGCTCCACACGGCACGGGGGCAAGCCTGAATCCTCCTCATCCTGGTGGAATTTATGGAGACAAATTTGCCATCTGGAGGACACAGGGGGGAGGAGACATTTCCTCGGAGAGGCTGTTTCAAAAGGGGGCTGCTTGAAGCAGCTGCTGGGTTTGGCTTGTTAGAAGTATTCTCGCTGGTGAGAGATCAGTGGGCAGGTGAGGCAGTACAAAGTGCATCATAAATGAAGTTTCATCAGAAGGCTCTGCAAATTCCCCTATCTGCTGGCTGCCTGGGCATATGTAATGAGTTGGCAGGCGATTGCCTTGTCTCTCCAGTTCCTATACTCCAGTTACTGAAGGACAGGAATCCTTTCTTTTTTTACTATCTGAACTGAAAAAAACCAAAGAGAGAAGGTGTTTTTATTCTGCTACCGACATCGATAAACAAAGGATTAGCTCTTTGTTTAACTCTTTTGGTGGAACAGCGCCTAGGTGGGCAACCATTCTGTAACGTATGGGAGGAGCTGAAAGGGGATTTGGGGAGACAAAAGAGTTCCTTCATGTTTTAACAGCTCGGTATTCAGTAGTGCTGCCCCAGCGTTAGGAAAATTAAGCTTCTACTTGCCGTTGATTGTCTTGTGAGCTGCAAATATCCATTTGTTGGAATGAAAAGGGAACTCCAGGGGCGAGTAGGTGCCATTTAAACGGTGCAAATGATGGTACAAAATACGAGGGGTAGTGGATGCTTGTTGGACGTGCAGCTGAATCGCAAACTGAAGCCAACTTTTTTTCTTTTCTTTTTTTTGCCTCAGAGCTCGATCCAAATCCAAACGTTCTGACTAGCGCTAGAACCATCATAATCACACATTCCTGATTATTAACCGTTTGTTTTCAGCAGTGCCCGCAATGTGCAGGGTACTTTCCAGACATGAACAAACGCAAGTCCCTGCCCCAAATCACTTACCAATCACAGAAGGACAAACAGAGAGAGGACAAGGAAAGCGGGTGGGATCTCTGAAGCTATGTCTACACTACAGCTTAGAATCACAGAATTGTAGGACTGGGAGGGACCTCGAGAGGTCGGCTAGTCCAGCCCCTGCACTCACAGCAGGACGAAGTATTATCTAGACCAGCCCTGACAGGTGTGTGTCCAACCTGCTCTTAAACACCTCCAGTGATGGAGATTCCACAACCTCCCTGGGCAATTTATCCCAGTGCTTAACCACCCTGACAGGTACAAAGTTTTTCCTAATGTCCAACCTAAACCTCCCTTGCTGCAATTTAAGCCCATTGCTTCTTGTCCGATCCTCAGAGGTTAACGAGAACAATTTACCCCCCTCCTCCTTGTCACAACCTTGTGTGCACTTGTTCTTACGTCGGCATAACCTCTGGCGCTCAGGGGGTGAATAAACCCCTCCCCTCAGCGAAACAAGTGACCCGGGCGAGCTCTCTCCCGGCGGCTTAGAGCAGCCTGGTGCACCCGCACGGCGTAATCTCTCCAGGGTAACCGCCCCAAGTAAAGCAGGCACAGGGGCAGTTGGCCACGGTAGGGGATATAGGGCCCAAGCCTGCCCATTGCTGAGGAAATGCTGGAGGCTAATGAACACCTAAGGGCTCAAGCCTGTGCCGTATTAATTACACCATTGTGTGAGAGGGCGGGGGAGGGGTATCTCCAAGCCGACTCAGCCACAGTCTCTCTTTTCTGACACCCAAAATGCACCAAATGGATAATGGACCAAAACAAACCCCCAGAGCCAAATGCCCCCGACTCAGGGAGGGTTCAGATTTGGACCCCAGATCTGTGCCGTGGGCCCATCTCAGACCCTGACCAGGGAGAGGGCCGGGGCTGGTGGGCACTACAGTGGGAAAAACTGTTCATACAAGACTTTGGAGAGTCCCCTAGCGTTTAGCTTGTGCACCAGTTTGTTCGGGGAGACGCACAGGCATTAAGTGGCATTAAGGCCCAGGCATTCAAAAATCATGAGATCAAGTATCAGGGGGTAGCCGGGTTAGTCTGTATCTACAAAAACAACAAGGAGTCTGGTGGCACCTTAAAGTCATGAGACTGGCTTAAAAAAATCACGAGACTTTTAAAAAAAGAGGGGGGTGCGGGGTGGGTCTTTTGCTATTTGCCTTCTGGCTTCTGCACCTGTAGAATCCCATTTCAGACTTTTCTCCACAACCATGAGAACTAGAAACGTTTTCTGAGTGAAAGCGGAGCTCCCCATGGAACCACCTGACTCGGGAGCTGGGGCTTTACAACCAAACTGTGAGCGCTGGCGACCCTGGTTTGCTCCTCTACAATGAGCCTGGGTAAGACACGGCCTCTGGGAACTGCAGCCAGGCCCCACGGCCCAGCCCCACGGCCCAGGCCCAGGCTTTGGTCCCAGAGCAGCACATGCCAGCTCCCGCCTAGGGGTTCAGGACAGTGTCAGACTGCGGAGATCTCTGGTTAGCAGGGAGGGGACCTGGCCCTGCTCCAGTGATCTCTGGGACTGGCCCCGGCTCCAGGGAACAGCTGTCCCAAAGCCACCTCTTCTTCCCTACAGTTCACCAGTAGCTGGCCGGGACATGGGGCAGGGGCTAACTCTAGCTGAGTGCCCCACACCTCGTACAGGGGCAGGGGAGGCAGCCTGGGGAAGGAGCAAGCAGCTGACGACTCTGAACCGCAGGCCTGACTCCAGGACAGCGGGCGGCTGCCAATCTCTGGGGCCCACGTCTCCAGAGCCTGCCCCACTGCGGCCAGGCTGTAGCCCTGGGGCTCCTCCCTGGGGTCTCTGCTTCCCCTTGGATCAGCCCTTTCTCCTCCAGGCCTGGCCACAATGCTCCCACCCGTCTGCGTGGCGCTCCTCCCTCCGGCGCTGCTCGGCCTGGCTCCCGGCCTGCCCGACGCTCTGCCACTCGGCTGCCCCCTCTTTTCCTAGGTAACCTCCCCACCTATCAGTGCCTCATTTGTCTCCCTGCAGTTCCTTGGAGCTGTCACCGGCCACAGTGACTCTTTGTTCCTCTGGGCTTGTGCGGAGCCTCCCCTCTGGAGGCAGACACCCGGGGGGGCGGGGGGGGTTACATTCTCAGAGCGTAACGCCACCGCCCCCCTGCCCAGCATAGCAGGCAGAGGGGGACTCAAACGCCCCCTCCCCCTGATTGGTATTCGGTGAACACCTTCCGGCCAGGCTCTCTCTGCCACTGACAGAGGGGCCTTTGTCGGGGTGCAGCACCTGGCACCCAATGCAAAGGGCAAGCGCAGCCCGGCTGCCGAGGAGCCCCCTTGCCCTGGCGGGGAAGAGGGAGAGGCTGACGGTGGGGGCACACCACGGCAGACAATCTGTGCCAGGCACACTGCTCCAGAGCGAACACCACGGGCACACAAGCGAGGCTGAGGAGAGCCCGGCCTAGACAGCCACCTGCATCCCCCTCCACGGCTCAGCCAACGGACCCCAGAACAGGGGCCAGTGACCCGTCTCCCAGAACCCGAGGGCTTTCCGGTCCCAGGGCAGGGCTCAGGTGGTGAGCTCCTCAGGGCAGGGCCCGTGACTCAGACTGGTCCACGCACCCCCCCCGGCCCTCAGCAAACTACAAATAGGAACCCTTGGCCTGGCTCTGCCCTGCCCCCTTCAGAGAGGTTCAGACCTCCGGCAGAGCCCCAGCCCTGTGATTCCTTCCTCCAGCCCGTGTGGAGTCCGGCGCACCTGCGCAAAGGGAGTGTCCCCCGCTACCAGCGGCGCGAGCGCATGGAGAACCCCAATTCCTGCCTCGCACAGCTGAGAGCGGAGAACCCAGCCCCCCGCCAGGCCCTGGCTACGGGCGTTCGAGGGACCTGGTGTGCCAACAGACCTGGGCGTCAGAGCAGGCGTCTGTGAGGCTTGGTGGGGAAACGGACACAGGAAGAGAAGAACTTCAGGCTCCCCTGTAAGGGTTCTGGGGCCTCCGGCCATGCAGCATGCACCCAGCGAGGGCTGCGGCTCCACTGGGAATCTATCTGGGGGAATCCCTCACCCCCCTCGGGGGGCAGCGGTGGTGGGAGCACTAATGGAGAAAGGACTCGGGCATCCTGACCAGTCCCTGGTTTACCACAGCACTCCCAGCATTGCTCCCACTGGTGGAGCCGCAGCGTGGACGAGGGACGGGCAGACGAAGCTCTAGCTAACCTTTCCCAGCGCTTGACACACTTGTCTCTGGGGGGGGTCTCAAGTCAATGATTTCCATTGGGAAATCCACTCACTGCTCAGCCTGTGTGCGACGACTGGGGCGGAGGGCAGGCTACAGGAGGGGAGGGCAGTGGAGAATCAGGCCAGAGGAAACCAAAGCGTAGCCAGATGCCGAGTCTGGCTCATTGGCTGGCAGCCAGGTGTCCAGGAGAACTTAGCAACGACTTCATTTTACAAGCCTCACTGTGTATGTGTTGTGGGCGGTGCAGGGGAGGGGGCCTGGTACAGGAGCCAGGCCCTGGGGCCGAACAAACCAAACCCAGTGGCAGAGATTCCAGTCAGCCAACAAAGGCGGAAGATCATCAGCTGGATTTTAACGAGCTGTCACCTTGGGCGAGTTCCGCAGCCTCCTGCCGAGGCTGTAATGAGATCAGCGATCAGCGGGGCAGGGGGACACGTGTAAGCGTGCACCATGCCTCTGGGTTGCAGGGGGGTGTCTGGGTGCACGTGGAGCTGGCAGTGTGTGCGTGTACTGACCCAGGTGTAAATCAGATGGCGCCCCGCTGATGTCAGCGATGCTAACGCTGGGATAGGACAGGCGGCAGACCCGAGGCAAGCTCTCCAAGTCCGGGCTGCGGCCGAACGGGCAGGGAACAATTCAATGACAGGCTGCTCGGGGCGAGTCTCAGAAACAAGGCAGGGTTTACGCTGGTCATGGCTAGTCCCTGGACTCCCCTTCAAAGGGAAGGAGAGACACAGGCTCTCCCGGGCAGGGGGGAACGGTGCCGGGGCTCCCAGCGGAGGTGCTGGAAGAAGGGTGCGGGAACCCAGGCGAGGCGAGCACTTCACACAGCAGCTCTTCTGGTCCCTGCTACAGACAGATGCAGAGTCCAAACAGGCCCTGCTCCCAGTCACCACCTCTGGCTCTGCCAATGCCCCTCCGCCCCGACCTGCGGCACCCCTCCTATTCACCGCCTCGGTTCCAGGCCTTCCTTCTGGCTGGCCAAGGCTCTGGCAGCTGGCTGTTCTCAGTCCCCTTGGATAGCACTGACCGGGGCTGTTGCCTCTCTAGGGGCTATGGAGTTGCCCTTCTCCATGCAGGCCTCCTCCAGATGGGCAGCAGCCACCAGTGCCAAGCGTGGGAGGAGGCAGAGTCCTCTGCCCCTCCCTGAACGGCCCGGATTCACGGGGAAGCACTGCCACGCTGCTGGGAGACACGTCACGTCGCTCATATCCAGACCTCCAAGAAAGGTGAGGAGAGGCTGCTTCAGGCGTCCACTCACCTTCCAACTACCAAACAGTCCCAGGTGCTTCTGATCACAGCTGCCCCCAGCCCCTCTGGCACCCAGGAAATGCCCCGCCGGCAGCTGAGTGCAGACATGGCATTCCTGTCCCAATCAGCCCTTCCGCAGCACAGGGGTCATGCACGAGCCGTAAGGCAGGGGCTGGGGCCACTGGGTGGAGGGATGGGGGGGGGGGGTATCAGAGCCCACCATACACAACCAGAGACACAGAAACCTCTAGCGGGGTCCACCCCGCACGCCCAAGCTGCCCGCCGACACACCGCAGCAGCACAGGGACCGGAGGAGGGAGCAATCTGGCAGCTAAGGGGCCCTGACGCCAGAGGGGACGGCTCTGGAATAGAAACCCTTTCACGGACGGTAAATGATAGAGCTGGAAATGGGAAAGGTATCTCAAGTCCCATCATGTTAATTTCCCCAGGGGTCAGTGCAGGCTTGTGCCCAGCAGTCTGTTCTCCTGGGGGAGGCGGCATCTCGTCTCGTGTTAAATTCCCCAAGCGACAGACTTTCCCTCATTTCTTCTGGGAGACGAACCCACAGTCAGGGCAGCCGAGCGCTAGGGTTACTGGAGAACAGACTATTTCGCTGTAAAGCACAAATCTAACCGTTTGGACGCTAACACAAAGTGGGGTCCGTGGGGAGAGGAGGGGGCTATGACTCCGGTGGGAACCCAACCCTTGGATTTCCCGACTGGGCTGTGTTTAAAGTCTGGACCCCAGCCCTGCGCTGACACGTGTTTGCTCTTGGCTCTCTTTGATCAATCACCTCCGTTTTGTAGCACTGGTCCCCCCCAGGGAATTGGGGAGAGGAGCCCTCGCTGCTCGGGACTCCCAAGCAGCGACGGCCACCTTGCTTTGTTACTAATCAATGAGCAGCCTCCCGCTGTGCCGTCCCATCAGGGTGTTGTTCTGCGGGGAGGGATCCTTTGCACTTGTCCCATCACTTGCCATCACTGAGTGAGTCTTTGCCTGCTCGTCTAAACACAACTGGGTCCCATTCAGCCCTGGCGTAAGAGTTAAACCCGCAATGAATCTCGCTCTAGTCTCAATGTATGACTCCGCTAGCCTCTCCCGTGCCCACAAGACATCCAGCTGCAGGTCGTCTGCAACTCGAGTCCATCAAATCACCCGAGCCCAGCAGCGACCCCTGCACGGCACCGCTGGTACTGCACCACTCACCACGCTACCATTCCCGATCCGCGTAATCTGGAAGCACCTCTACTGCTCTCTGGCGACGGGGCGCGGCTGGCTTGCCTGGCCCCCGAACCGCCTGGGAGTTTTGTATTGACTCACTGGTAGCAGGAGCAGATCCCTAGGCTGGCACAGAGCTTCGGCAAACTAACGGGCCATGTCTTCTTTTTGAAGACTGGTCCATATTTCCTCACTCTCAGCTGTCTGCTCTCAGACCTGTGCCGGACCGGGCTGGCGAGTGGTGGCTAACCGAGCCGCCCACTCTCGGCAGAGCTGACGGCGGCTTTTACTTGCTCCTGCTGACCCGTACGTGGAGGCTGACATTTTGACAGTGCCCGGGGAGGCTGGCGGCCCCACTTCAGACACCGGGAAGGGCCCCTGTTCATGGGCGCTGGGCTCCAACACCCCCAAGATGTCTCAGGTTCACCCCCAAACTCAGGAACCACTTTGGAACATGCTGGTCTCGCCATCCCTGAGCCGTCTGTCCCCATCCTACATGTGTTCTCACACTGACCTTGAGTTCACAGCTCCCTTCGGTAGCGTCCTCCGACAGAGCGGTTCTGTCTCCCAGCCATTGCAGGACCATCTGCTGCTGGATTGCTAGCGGCATCTGATCGTATTGCTCTCCTCCTCCCCCGGCCCTTTGCTTGCTTTTCCTTTTAACATCCCCTTATTTATAGTATTTCTTAACACCTCTGGCTACCAGTTTTCCATCCCACGCGCCTGCCTCCCTGACACTGTTCCTGCCGTATTTAGCCGCCACCATACGTTCTCGCTCTGCTGTTGTGGCCTTTTCCCCATCTCTCTCTATCACAGTGCCTGGTGGCAGCTGCTAGAGGGAAGCAATTTCTGGAGAGAGGTTTACAGGCAGGGTGGGGAAGCAGAGAAAGAAGAAATCCAGGGCAGTTATAAGAAATATCCCACAACCCCTTCCCAGTGCAGGATTCTGGGAGCCACTGGAAAAACACTCACAGGCCTGGGATCCGGCGCTCTCAGAAAAGCTGGGGAAAAGCCTCCAGCCCCCCTCTCCCTTCTTGCCGTTCAGCCTGCCGGATGCGTGATGGAGGCCGGGAACTGCGTGTGTGGGGAGCGAATGTAAATGTGTTTAGCTGTGCGGAGCCCAGCCTGAGAGCCAGGGTCACCTTCCTGCCTTGGTAATTTTCCTTGATGGAAAGAAAGATCCATTTTTAACAGCTCTGCATTTCGCGGGAGACCCCGTCCTCCCGACTGCATTAGGAGGGGAAACCGCAGGGCCTTTGTTCTTCCGTCCAGCGCTGACAGTTTAATTAAACCCAGTTTGTGACAGGGTCGGCGGGGTCGCGCGTTCTCCAGTGAAATCTCAGATCGCCCCGTTTCCAGCCACCGGGGCCGATTAATGAGTTAGCCCCTGGTTCCGGCGGAGATGTAAACAAGGCAGTGCACAACGCACTGACTTGCCTGCCTGGCTCTTTCTGCCAGCCATTCTGGGGCCCTTCTGCCCCCGGATCCTTCCCTGCCTCACACCTTGGCACGGACACAAAGGATTTGGGCCACCCCGTTAGCAGCGGCTTTGTCCCCACATGCAGCTGGGGCTGGCCAGAAAGAAGGCGGGGACAAGGGCAGAGTACAGCGCCGTGGGCAGGGGGCAGACCAGAGCAGCAAGGCACTCATCGGCCTGCGGCGAGCGCCGCTCATGTCAATTCAGGAAACGAGCCACTGGATATCCAACCTCTCCCTGCGCTTGCCCTGCCCCAGACCTGATCGTTGTCTGCCCCACCCCAGCCTGACAAGGCAGGCCCTTGTGGGACCTGTCCGAGGGAGGGTCCTGTAGCGTCAGACAGGTGCCCCCGCCTTCTCAGCTGAGGCCTGAGCAGGGCACATGGCCGGGCCCAGGGCACCGGGCAACCACCCCGCGGGAGTCTGGGAGAGAAGCCTTAGTCTTTATTCCAAGAAATGGCTCATCAGAGAACACGTCTGAACCCAGGCCTGGGCTGGCGTTGGCCCTGACCAGTATCCGGCAGGGAGCCATCAGCCCGGGCTGTCCCCAGCAGTACAGGGGGGAAGGGCTGGGAAAGCCAATGGCCCTGGCCATTCCCAGCAGTTCAGGGGAGCTGGGAGTGGGGCTTGGGGAGCCGACAGTCCTGCCTGTTCCGAGAGGTCGGGGTGAGCGAGGCCCCTGCGCCCACATTCTGGGATCGTCTCCACTGGTTCTTGCCTGTCGTTCCCAGAGTTCAGGTCAGGTCAGAGGCTCCGAGCCAATTCCAATCCCCTCCATGACGGGGATGGAGAAATGCTCTTTGCAGCACAGAGCTGAGTCACTAATGGGCTTTCAGACCATAACATGCCACAAGAGTGGATTGTGATTTGATACTCCGGCCTGGGAGTCAGCAGAGCTGGGCTCTGTCAGGCTCCGACCCTCCCCAGCGTGTGCTCTGGCAGGTCACCCCCCACTGCGTGCCTCAGGTTCCCAGCTGTTCCTCACTCTCCCGAGGCTCTGGGGGGCGGTTTGGGAAGGGCTTCGAGACCCACCATACAGTGGGGAGCGCTGCACGGCCAGCATCTACCTGCCTCGTTGCTTTACTAACATGGCAATGAAGAGTCACAGATGTCAAGGCCAGAGGGGACCGTACGGACCCTTCGGCCTGGCCTCCTGCAGGGCACAAGCCACAGCACCTTCCCCAGCGTTGCCTGCCTCCAGCCCACAGCTGTTGGCTGAGCTAGCGCGGGTGCCTTACACACGATTTAACACCGCCACGTGACACAGAATCCACCCTGGCCCCAGGTATGTCGTTTCTATGGCTCGTGTCTCTCACCCGTAAAAACGTGTGCTGCATTTTAAGTCTGAATTTGTCTAGCTTCAGCTTCCAAGCGCTGGATCTCGAAGTGCCCTCTGCTCTCAGCAATCCTTCCCCAGCAGGGCCGGCTCCAGGCACCAGTTTGCCAAGCAGGTGCTTGGGGCGGCCACTCCGGAGGGGGGCGGCACGTCCAGCTATTCGGCGGCAATTCAGCGGACGGTCCCTCACTCCCGCTCGGAGCGAAGGACCTCCCGCCGAATTGCTGCCACAGATCACGATCGCGG
>NW_020664446.1:1529690-1544382 GCF_002925995.2 Terrapene triunguis | reverse complement strand
TTTTTTTTTTTTTTTTTTTTTTTTTTGCGCCGGTTGGGGCGGCAGAAACCCTGGAGCCGGCCCTGCGCCCCAGGCAGGGGTTTGTGGGCCAAGAGGAAGTCACCTCTTAACAGACAAAGCAAGTTTCATAATGATTCCTGCAGCACCAGGGAGCCGGAGAGCCATTGTCCGAGACTGGCTCAGCCTGCAGCAAGCCAGAGAGAACACCCGGCAGGTGAATCACCCAGCAGCAGTGTCAGGGGAGCAAGTCCCAGCTCAGCAAATGTAACTTCCGGCTTACCCGGAGGAGCTGCCCCGGAGCATGCCTGGGGAGCTGCAGCCGGCCCACCAGGAGGACGAAGCCTTGCCTGAGCAGGTTGTTCAGGAGGCAGAGACGGAGGGCCAGACTCCACTCCGTGAATGGCATTACTCTGCAGTGGAACTGAGGGCTGAGCCAGCCATGGGAGAAGAAATCCCCCGGGCAGCACAAAAGCAGGTTTAGTCCCTTGCTCAGATTTTGGGAATTTCCAGCGATCCAAGAGCATTACGTTCCCTCTCTCGCCAGCTCTCATGCCAAGCCGCCTCTCTCCTGAGCAGCTACCTTCAGCCTCCTCCCCTCTCTCCTAGCTGAGCCCCGCTACCTGGCCCTCCCACGCGCCTATCGCTCATTGCAGGCAATACATCTGTGCAGTGGTCCCTGCTGACACAGGAGCCAGAACCCATTTCTGCACTCAGACCGGCCTCTCTCTCCACAGCTCCAGCGAGGTGCTGGGGATTGCAGGGCTCAGGTGAGAAGCCATCGGAGCCGGTCACCTCTAGGTGCACCCCCCCAGGTGAGACTGACCTTGCTGCAGTCTGACAGCTGGGCAGTGCCCTAGGAGTTCTGGTGCAAGCAGCCACGCCATGACTGGCTCTTGCTGGCCCTTGCCTGCCCGGGGGTCTCTGCAGGGCGGGCCGAGGCTCAGTGGTAGGGCAGCGCGGGGAACGCGACGGGTTCTGTAGCACTATCGCCCAAGCCCAGCAGAGCCGGCTCAGCCCCCTTCATTTATCAAAGGCGCCAGTCCCAACGGAACAGCCACAACCCGATGCACAAGGCTCCCCACAGGAGATCTCCCTGCCCAGCCACCACCTGCCCTGCCGGGCACCCTGAGACAACAAAACCCAGCGCCTGCTCTGCAGGGCAGACAGGTCGGGGAGGGGAGGGGCCGTACCGCTTTGTCCGCACACTTAGGGCTGCACCAGTTTCTAGTTACATCGGCGCAAAGCCCCCTGCTGACACTAGATTCGGTTCAAGACGGGCTTATTTCAGTTTAACTTAAACCTGTTCTTAGCTAAGCTATAGCCACATCGCCCGAGACACATATACAGGGAGCTAAGAGCATCCGCGTGGCCCTTGGCACTGGCTGGACTAAATCCATTTTAAATCTCCCCTCCAGATAAACCAGTGCGAATCTGCACATAGACCAGCTCTGCTCTGGGACCCGCTCCCCTCTCAGCCCCTCTCATTGAAACCCAGAGTCTCCCGCTCGGGAGCAGTGCGGATCCGGGAGCGCCAGGGCAAGGCGGCACCCTACGGGAAATGGCTGACAGGAGCCCTGGGCAGTCTCCTGAGCCTCCCACTCAGTCAGCCACTGCCTTCCTGACTGTGCTCAGGTCACTAGCCCGTTCTGCTGCCCGGGTGGGAATCCCAGCAAAGGGAATCTCCAGTTCCCTCTGCAGCTCCAGGCTGCACAGACACTGGAGCACTGAGTGCCCCATGCGCTCAGCCCTGCAGGGACCAGTCACACCCCGTACCCACCTGGGCTTGCACTTCACACTGCAGGGCACGGGACAGGCTCGGCTGGCAGCCACGGCAGAGTAAATCCAGAGTAATTTAACAGACAGAGAGCGCAGTTTCTCTGGACTGACACCAGTGTAGAGAAGCAGAATCTGGCCCGGTGTCTCTGGATTCAGGATTACAGCACTGCAGACACGCCCCAGACCCTTCCTGGAATACCCTCCAACCCTCGGAGCTCCATGGTTACTGCTGGAACGTACCAGCTCATAACGAGGACAGCAATTGTTATGAAATACACCCAACAGCAAGGGAGTGTTTGGTTTCACACACACCTTCCTCCTTCACGTACCCCGCAGCACTTCACTCGGCGAAGGATTAGACACAGGACAAGCAACAGCTCTCTGCTCAGCTCGCCTGAGCTCACGCCCGGCTTGGGATACAAAAGCCAGCACAGAGACAGTGGTGTTAGCAGCAGGAAGCGCTGTTTGGACCATCAAAGAGCAGCCGGGATAGCTGAACAATCAGGATCCAGGCACAGTCACAGTTCCAAAAAACAACATTTCAGAGAGTCCCGGCAACTGCCATGTTCCCCACCAGGAAAGGGCTAAAACACACTCATAACGGAAACGGTTGGAACAAACAACAAAATAAGAACAGGGAGGCCAGAGCAGAAACAGGCCAAGGGCTAAGAGCGGCCACGCCACACAAAGCAAGGTCGGAAAGGATTTCAAGCTGTCCCTGCCGCCCATTTGCATCCCTCCTGCACCGCCCTTTGTCCGGACACTTGCACGTTAGACCAGGAGCTGTTCAAGGCAGGGATGGTCCCTTCTCAGCTGTCTGCCCAGCTCCGTGCACACCAGCATGGACTACAAATAATCACACCGTGAAAAGAGACCGAGAGGGGGCCGTGACAGCTCTCGCCATCCCAGACCCCGCGGGGGCCACCCCACATCTGTATCCCGCTGACGGGATTTTATTTCAGAGCCTGGTATTAAAACCCAGCACAGGTTAAAATGAAAATGTTCACGGTTTAAACTCGTTACCTTAATTGTTTTTTTCTTTTTCTGTAATAGGAGCCTTTGAGGCAGGACGGCCCTTCCTCATGCTCCACCACCGCAGAGCTGAGACCAAGGGAAATGCCAATCCATAATTAATTGGAAGGGTGCATTATCAGCTGCCATTACATATGCCAATTTTGGGCACTGTTCCACCGTTTCACACACTCCAAGCTGGCAGCCCCAGGCTGGTTTTAACCCTTTACAATACATTTGTGAACGGACTCTTGGGACCAGCTCTCTGGCGGGCAAAGGAGCTTATTCCAAACCTGCTGGCTGTGCCAACAAAGCCAGCACTGCAGAGCTGCCGATCCGTCTGTCTAGGTGCTTTCCTGGCCCTCAGCCCCCTAGTGTGACAGCTCCTCACACTCATTCATGGGCTCTATCCTCGCACACCCCGGTGAGGCAGGAACTATTATCACGGCTTTACAGCTGAGAACTGAGACATAGGCTAGAGGAAGTGACTCGCCTGAGGTCTCACAGGGAGCCTGGGCCCCAGCCCAGTGCCCCGTCCACTAGCCCACTCTTCCCACTCACACAAAGCCCAAACCGGTCAACCTGCTGAAGGAGATCACTGGGTCAGCAGCACCAAAGGAAACTGCTCTAAGCTACGGGGTGCACCTAGAAATAGTCTAGGTCCATACTGTGACTCATCCGCCCTCAAACCCCCGCCTCTAGAGACAGCCAACTTACATTCCAGCCAGGCTGTTGCCCAGAATCCTATTAGCATCTGGTGTTTACATTTGCCGTGGAAGTTGGATGGAGACAAGGGGATGATTATTATTTAGAATTTGTAATTGCTTCGTTAAAAGACTTTCCCCCCACAAGAATGGTACCGAGAACCCAGCCACCCACAACGGCCAAACCGCCCCGACAACCACAGCCCGGGGACAAACCAACCCACCACAAGCAAATTCACAACAGTTTAAAAGCACAAACTCTTCCTCAAGCAGAGTTTTGACCCTCAAAAATGAGACGTGGCAGACGCTCCGTGGAGCCCCGTAGGGCTATTGACTTTACACAGGAGGTGCCCAGATACCACAGTGCTGGACAGCAGGCTGGACAGACAGTTCGAAGATTTGTAAAAAGAGAGACGCAAGGCACGTATACAAGCTCCCTTGTAATGTACGGCCATACTCCTCTCCCTCCTCCTAGCCGCTAGAACTCCGGCTCCTGACTCCCGTCTAACCTTCTGCTCATCTTGGCTGCAATACAGATCAAATCGGGGAAAAACACTAACTAGGCCTCATCGAAGCTCCAGTTCTCCAGCGTTCCCCACAGCCCCGGCCTGGCTTGATTCTATTAGCAGCATTACGGGGACTCGCTGTCCACCTGGGCACTTACACAGCGCTCAGGGCCGGGTGTCTGAGCAGCGCTGCCTCTGTTTTGTTGCACCAAGTCTGTATCAGCCCCTGTGGCATGGGGGTTATTCCAGTCAGAGCAGGGGTAAGAATCAGCGTGCCCTCAGGCTGGGGAGACGGGGGGTTGAGCTCTGCACGGGGTGGGGACCAGCATGGACTGACCCCCGGGACATCCGCAGGCCTGAAACTCGCCTGGGAAGAGAATCCGGCTGGGGGATCAAACCCTCCGCCAACTGCTCATGGCGTTTCCGAGGTAAAGGAGCTAATGGGAGCTCAGTCGCTGACCAATGGCAAAGCGCCAGATCAAGTCATCTGGTGCCATAGTAACGGCTGCCTCAGAAACGGGCCCTTTTCAGGGTGCTTGGCACAGGCCACCCCGTCTCTTGTCCTTTTCTCTCACACACAAAGCGGAGGAAACAATCTTCCAGCCACTTCCCCTCGCCCCCTCCCCCCAGCCTCCGCACCTGGAGGGGAGCAGGGCCCGGCCTGTGCTGAGAAATGGCCTGACGCATTTTCTCCCCGTCCCCGGGGGAGCCCCTAACAACAGGGGCCAGCGCTGGGCTCTGAGCGAGGCAGGCTGCTCCTTCGCAGGCGCCTCTGGAGATGCCCCTTGTCAGGACCCGCTGCCCAGCGTGCCCCCTCCAACGCAGGCCAGAGCAGCCATGGGACCCGCTGGGCACCGAGTGGCAGGAATCCACCTGCCAAGGGCCCGTTCAGACACTTCGGGGAACGCTCTCCAGGGCGCGGTGCCAGGGGAGACCCAGCTCCCCCCGCCGCCAGCATCCCACCACCAACACGGGAGCCATACAAATAACACACAGCCCCGTGGCGGGTCTGCCCCGGCACCTCTCCTGCGCCAGGCGCAGCGCCCCCAGAGCCCCAGCCCCTTCAGTGGCTCCCGCCTGTGTCCCGTCCCGTCTCCCCCCACCCCACACACTTCGATCAGACAAGGGCCTTTTTCCTTCTCCTGAAAGGCTGTGCAGTCCCTGCCTCAGATCCAGATGCATCCCGACGCGCTAATTAGTGACTGAAGGTTAGCGCTGCCTTTGCATTCATTATTGCTTTATTAGCAGCTGCCTCCTTGCTTTCACCTTCCCTCCACCATCTCCCGCCTCCCCTTGGGCCAGGCACACTTCACAAGCCCACACAGCAAGAGCCTGCCGGTCTGGGGATGGAAAGGGTGAAGAGATAATTAAGGAGACACCAAACAAGGGCACTCAGTTCTCTCGGGGCCAGCACGCCCTCCCAGGCTGCAGGTCTCCCACACGGAGAGAACAGCTGTGCGGCTGCGTCCCCCAGTCCGTCAGCACCCCTGGAACGAGGCTGAATGTGCAGGCAGAGCGGTTAGATAGTGGCCCAGCCCAGCATCCAGAAAGCACTTGGCATCTCTCGCTTCCCCTCTCTGTGCACACACAGAACAGAAGTGGAAAAAGGAACCACGGCAGATGTAGGTCACACCCCGGCCACCCAGCGTCCACCCAAAAGGGGCCCTGAGAACATCCCCCCCAAGAGAGGTTCCAGCTCTGTCCTGCCCCAGCTCTTGGCAAGCGCTGAATGCACAGACTGCTGTCTCCATAGAGCACATGCTGCCTTCTCAGCCGGTCCCTGCCCAGCAAGAACCAAGGGGCAAAGGCACTCCGGAAAGATTCACACAACGACACGTGCTAGAAATTCCATTCTTAATCCTCAGAGCTCAGGCCCAGCCTGCGCGGGCTCCCGACGACACCAGCCACTCACAAGTCGTGCAACCCAGAGACACGCTGCACCAACAAACCACCATCCTGGGAAACAAGGCGCACAATGGAGACTTCGGACTCCGAGACAAGCGTGCCGCTGAGCCGGAGAAAGCGCTCCCAGCACTGCCAGCCCACAGCATCCAGCAGTAGCGTTTCCTCCAGCTCGCTCCCCAGGCAAAAGGGCTCCACCCTACACACCAGGATATACACACGCAAGGAAATGCTCTCCAGGCACAACAGAGCTCCCGGCACTACCGGGGAAAGTTCCCTACCAAACTGCTCCATGACAGCCAGGAGAAACCCATGTCTGACCCCTGGCTTTGCACCCCAATACCTCAGCCCTCTCCTCCCACGCTTCTCTAAGGCCCAAAGAAACACCGGTTTCCAACACAGCTGCCTTGCTAGCCAGCCAGAACATGCCACGCCTGGAAACCACTCCTAGAATGCCAGCTGGAGTTCAGCATGGCGGCACAAATTGAAAACCAGCAGCCCGACCTTCGGGAGCAAGTCTAGCTCGGATGCAATCAACACAGCAGCTCAGATATTCCATCCGCGCAGCCTGACGCTTCACACAGCACACGCAGCTCTACCAGAATCAGCAAGGTGTTTCACACAAAGATAGGCTTTGCTGCTGGCCTCCACTCCCTGCTTAGGGCTCGCCATGATGGTTCATCTCTCACAGACAGCAGGGTAAATCCGAAGTAGCTCTGAACACGTCGATGGGGTTACACCAGTATAAGTGAGTTTAGAATCAGGCCCACAAGGGGATCCAAAGGAAAGACATAGGAAACGTATGGGAGAAACCGGAGCTCACAGCCTCGCTTCATGTGTAAAAGTGTCACATTTCAAGGTCTCTGGGACTCCAGCTGGACAGGGCCCTGAGGCATTTGTGTTCCTTTAAATTTCACATTAGCACAGACAAACCTGCATGTCACAATACTAACATTGCTCAGCCAGCCTGGATATTAAGCAGTTTGTTAGGCACTGCTCTTTTCTTTAATAACATTTAACAGCCTTTAAAGATGCTGATCCTTCAGCTCTTCCACGGCTGATTTCTTTTCATACTGCAGACGTCGGGTAATGAATTTACGTCACTCCAATTAAACATGTTTTCTCGCATCCCAGTTAGTTCCCCTTCGGATAAAACCCCAGTTAACTCCAGTGCAGCAGCCGAGAACTCTGGATCTAACTCCTAGAACTCTGCTGCATTCCCACTGGGAGAGGTCGCCGCACCGACACGCCCGGCTCTGTGTGGTGAGCCAGGGCCCCCTCGCTGTCTGAGCCGTCCAAAGGCAGAGGATGGAACCTCGAGCGATAAGAAAGGTACTCACAGTCGCGACAGGGCCTGGTTGTTCTGGAACAGAAGCTCCGGCAGTGTGTGCAGCTGGTTCCGATTCAGCCGTCTGGGGAAAGGGAGAGAAAGGGTTACAGGGAGTCACCTGTTCAAGGAGGAAGGCAATGATCCCAGCCCAACAAGGAGCCGCAGTGCCCGGCTCCGAACCCCTGGGACTGGATGCAGGGATGGCTCCAGTGAGGAATGCTGGGGGGGGCCCATACAGGGTCTCTCATAGACGTTAGCCTTCCCCTTACAGAGTAACTACAGCGTTACTGGGCCAAAATCAGGGCGTTCCTCACATTCTCTCCACTGAGAACCACCCGTCTCCTTAACCGTTAGTCTTCTTAGTCCATAGCTAGCTGAGGGGTGTGTGGGACATCCTGCCCAGGAGTCTCTAGGCACTAAGAGATTTTTGACAATGGGCCCCGGAAGTTGGACTCCTAAGTCCACCTTTAGGTACCTAAGTATGTGGCCTGATTTTCAGCAGCTCGCACTGAAATCGTCGTCAGCACAGCCAGGCCTGAGCTTTGGTGCAGCGCAGCCCAAGGCAAGGCAAGGCGGTCTCCTGCCAGCTCTAGCAGACTCCAGCAAAGGGCAGTTAAATTCGGCCTGTCGCTCAGCCTCTGCTCGGCTCCTTCTTCACCAAAGCCCCAGACCCCCACGCTCTGTACTTCCTACCCACCAGCGCTCACCCCTACCCTTTGCTGTGGCTTTCCTCTGAGTCGACAGCACGAAGCCTTACGCCCTGCTGCGGGAGTTACCCCCCCCCCCCTTTGCTGAGACGTCCTGGCAGCGCTCAACGGCTGAGCGGGGGCCTTGTCTATGCACAGAAGTCGCCCTGGTTTAACGGAACTGGTTTAGAAACTAACTTTGTTTCCTTGCCTGGACGTTGGTTTCAGTGTGAGAGCAGCGGCCACACAGGAGCATTGCAGTGATGTGTCTAAAGCAGACCATGGTGATCGGTCCATTGGTTCTCAACCCACGGCCCAATCAGCACAGAGCTGCAGCCCATGTGACATCCGCAGGGCCATACAGGCAGGATATCTATTGTGTGGATGCGGCCCATGTAACACAGAACGCTGCACAGGCGGTTCGCAATGGCCAACAGGTTGAGAACCACTGACCTAGTCTGACCCCTGGATAGCACCAACAATAGAACATACACACTAACTCCTAACACAGGTGCTGGGTCTAGAGGTACGGGGGGCTGCCGCACCCCCTGGCTGGAAGTGGTTTCCACTCTATCCAGGGGTTATAGTCTGGTTCAATGGCTCTCAGCCCCCCACTGTACACCCTGCTCCAGCCCCCTGACTCCTGACCAAAAGCATATTGTTCAGAAAAACATCCCAGCTTGATTTTAAAATGGCCAGTGATGGAGAATCCACCACAGCTCTTGGTAAACTGCTCCGATGGTTAATTACTCTCCCTGTGCGACTACATGTGCAGCCCAGGCTCAGAGCTGGGGCGGTGCTCAGGAGCGGGGGCCACTTACAGAGGATTGCACAGACAATATCAGCTGCAGCTTTGCCTGGTAACCCGCTGCCCCATCGGCTTGGACGAGGCAGGTTTTCAGTTTGCAGAGTCTCTTTATTTAGCAACAACTGAACTAGAACGGGTATTGCCCTCGTTCGCAGTACTTTACATACACAATATTAGTATTGGTTGTATCTGATTTCCTCCACCATTAAATGCAGCCACCTCTGGGGCAAGCCAAGCAGCTGTTTAAAAAGCACACAGCAACACTGCAGTTTAGGACAGAAAGTGAAGGAGACCACTCCACTGTGACACTGGGTTCGGCCCTCAGTTAGGTCTACACCGCGAAACAAGATCCGCGGCTGCAAGTCTCAGAGCCCAGATCAGCTGACTTAGGCTCACACTACGGGGCTAAAAATAGCAATGCAGATGTTCTCACTCGGGCTGGGGCCAGGGCTCTGGAACCTGAAAGCGGGAGGTCTCAGAGCCCGAGGTTCAGCCCAAGCAGGAAGGTCCACACTGTTATTTTTAGCCCTGTAGTGAGTCGACCCAGGCTCTGAGGCTGAGCCATGCTGCCGCGGGGTTTTCTTTCTGTGCAGGCGGACGCCAAGAGGGGACAGGGCCCCCACTGAGCCGCAGGCCCCACTCTGCAGCCCGGCGCCCTGCGGGAACATGAGTCAGTTCTGATTCGAGATGAACGTCCGCTCCTGAGTCATCAGCACGCGTGTGTGCGCCTTGGAGGCAGCCCAGTCCAGCCCCGAGCAGGCCTGACTCTGCTTCCCGGAAGAGAGCGGCTGGGTCACAGCCCAAGGCGGTGTGTGCGGTGTCTGCTGACCTACCTGCTGGTGCAGGCTTTGCAGTGCCCTGAAGGAGCTGCTAGGCGAGGTCCCAGCTGCGCTCGGGGCTGATTGGCACGCAGACGCGTTAAGCACATCGCTGAGGAGTTATTTGGATCCCCGAGGGAAAAGGAGCAGATTGGGACGCGTCTGAGTGCAAACGGCGGGCAGCTCCGCGGCTGGGGTATAAAACGGTTTGTCCTCCAGCCATCTGTCTGTGTTAGCGAGAGAGCAGGGCCCGTCCCCCAGCACCGCGCCCCGCCGAGACACTGCCATGCCCTGCTCTCAAACGGGGTCTGACTTCAACCACTCCCACAGGAGTCCTGCCCCACAGATGATCCTGCTGGCACCTGAACTGTACTGGAGAGCAGGGATGGACAAGGGTCTGCTCCAGACCCCCCCCCCATTCTCTTTAGCCCCTCCCATCCCCACAAGGGTCTTTGCTCAGGCTGCTCAGAGGAGTCAGGTGCTCTCTCTTCTCCAGGGCATGAGTGCAGTGCCAGGCCCTGCCAGCACAGGGAGAGCAGTGGGCTGCACCCAAATCCCCCGCACGCGATAGCACAGCCACTGGCCCCCCCAGCAGCTCGCGGGACCACCGGCCCTTCTGCTGTCTGCAGCAATAGCGGCCATTCCCCTCTCCCCCTCCCTGTCCCGCAGCGCCCAGGCACTCACAGCCGCTCCAGCTCCTTCATGTCGTCAAACGCTCCCCGCTCCACCGTGTTGATCTGGTTTTCCATCAGCTGCCTGGAAAAGGGAGGCAGAGAGAACAGGTCAGAGCCGAGACGCACGGGGGCAGCGCGCTCACTCACCGGGAATCCACGGGAAGCCCCCGCACCACAGCCTGGGGATCTGCCCGGGGACTGGCTGGGCAGGGCATGCTCATTCCAGGGGTGCAATGGCCCATGTCGTCACACATGTCACGGGGGGCCGAGGCCCTGCCATGCTCCCTTGGAGCAGGGGCCACCATCATAGGGACCCCGGCCACCTCCCGTCAGCGTCACTGGGAGCTAGCCAGGGAAAGGGCTGCTTTGTTCAGACACCTACCGGCGTCCCAGCTAGGCCACTCGCGGTCACCCTCCAGCACCCGCCATGGTGCCGGGCTCCCAGGTCACTGAGCCGGGAGCCCCCTAGCCCACGGGTGTCACACGGCTCCTCCTCGGCACCGCGTTGATGTTCAGCGCCGTCGGAGCAGCTCCCGGCTAAGAGCTCGGGCCTGGCTCCCAGCAGCATCCATTTCCATCACCCGGTTTCCACGCCCATGGAGGGCACGCAGGCCTTGCCAGCAGTGAGCCAGCCGGAGGGCGAGGGCCCAAGTCCCTCTGGGATACTGGGGTCACCAGGCAGCAGACCCAACCCCCTCCCCGGGGCGTGGCCCGGTCAGCCACGTGGAGCAGGACCCTCAGGCACACGCTCACTGTTCCTTTCATCCCAGCCCACTTTACCGTCAGAGGAGTCGCCCGCCTCCCAGCCCAAGTCACCAAGGAGGGCAATGACCTCTGACCCCCCCCCCCCTTTAAACCATGTTTCCGACAGCAGGGGCCCTATGGTGAGCCCGGGTTCCCCTACCCTGCTTGCCCCAGTTCTCTCTCAGCCTGGGATTTAGCAGCACCAGCCTCCCAAGGCAGAGTCCCATCTGGGTCAGCCCCGGCCCGGGCAGGCCTCTCCCCTGCAGGCAGTCCCCCCACCCCCGTCACAGACACTGCTAGCGCTCGGGGCAGGGGACTCACAGGACACGCAGCTGCTTCAACCCCGAGAAGTCGTTCCTGTTGATCCGGGTGATGTTGTTCCCGTTCAGCTCCCTGAGGAGAGAAGAAGGGACGGTCAGCGAACGGGGGCGGATGTAAGGCAGGGTCGGAGCCCTGGGCTCCCGAAGCCAGCGCACGGGGAGGGCTGAGCTGCCCCAGAGGCAGGCAGGTGCCAGACGACAGCTAGACTGAACCGGGCTTCTCCATGGACCTGGAAACTGGCAGCACTCCTGGCTCTGACACCGGCTGGCACCAGCTGCTGGCCAGGAAGGGGCGAGGACCCTGCAAATGGCCAGTTGTTAATGGTCAGCTCATGCCCCAAAGCAGGGGGGTTTACAGCCCTTCTCAACACCCCGGCTGTTAGTCTGGCTTTGGATGTTCCCACTGTGACGGGTTGGACCCCTGGGGAAGCCGCCTGATGTGCTGAGATATCCCTGAGTCTACCTGTTCTGCCAGCCTGGGCCCCCTTAACCTGTCTGGCTGAGCCAGGCTCTAAAAACCTCCTCTAACCCACACACAGGCTGGGCCACCCCCAGCCACAGATCAGCTCTGGGCACACTCAGCTTCAGGGACTTGCTCCAGCACTCAGATGTCCAGCTCCCTTGGAGTGCAGACCCAAAGAGATACTATGATATTCACCCCCTCCCTCAAGGTGGAGAGAGGTGTGCACACTTCTTGCCCCTCCCCCCAGTTAGAAATTACAGAAACTGGGTTTAATAATAAATAAAACTAATTTTATTTAATATAAAAGGCAGATTTTAAGTGATAAAAGGGGTAACAAACAGAACAAAGCCGATTACTAAGCAAATGAAATCAAACACGCAAACTAAGCTAGTTTCACTAAAGAAATCAGTTACAAATAGTATTTCTCACCCTAGACCAGGGGTTCTCAAACTGGGGGTTGGGACCCCTCAGGGGGCTGTGAGGTTATTACATGGGGGGTCATGAGCTGTCAGCCCACACCCCACACCCCGCTTTGCCTCCAGCATTTATAATGGTGTTAAGTATATTAAAAAGTGTTTTTAATTTATGGAGGGGTCACACTCAGAGGCTTGCTATGTGAAAGGGGTCACCAGGACAGAAGTCTGAGAACCCCTGCCCTAGATATTGTTGCGGGCAGGTTGCAAAGTTTCTGTGGTTCAGAGTTCCAGTTCTATTCCTTTTCAGACTAGACCCCTGTCTCAGGCTGGACTCTCCCTTGCCTTCAGTTTTTCTTCTTGGGCAGACAGGCCATGGAGAGGAGGAGCATTCAGTAAATCAGAACCTTTCCAAGGATATCTCACATGAGCCACCTGGCATAAGAGTATATCTCAGTTACGTCATATTCATATCATCAGCATATGTCCACAAGGAATGTGGAATGTCACGTCACACCCATTATCCAGGCCAATGGCCAGCGCTTGGCTCTTGGCCTCAATGAGATCTTGTAGCAGCAAGTTCCACAGGCTCCTTGTGGGCCGTGTGCAAAAGCATTGCCATGTATTAGTTTTTAATCTGTCCCCCTTCAATGGCATTGAATGCAGGGTGGGCAGGAGCAGGGCAGCTCCCTGCACACCCCCCCCACACACACACACGCTGCTCTCTGGGTGGGAGGGATAACGTCGCTGCCACCAAAGCAATGAACGGCTCAGGAACAGCGACAGCTGCCCGCTGTATGTGCACAAAGCCCTGGAACGCCGTCCCCTAGCGCCGATGCAGCAAAGATCCAGCGTCTGCAGAGACCCAAACGCACGGAGCCACGGAGGTTTCTGAACTCCTATAAATTAGCAGGGAGGCCCCCCAACGTGCTTATCTGCAGCTGAGAGCCAGGTTTACACCACGGCACAAAACCCGAGTCACGTCGCACCTTGCTCTCAGCCTCACCCAGCTCTCCTGGAACAAGCCTCCGTAGGGAGAGCCGCCTGGAGCCCTGGAACGTCTACGCTGGAGGCTGGCAGCCAGTCAATGGAAGCCTTTCCCTTCCCCGCCACACACTGTGGTCTTTTGGAGCCCTGCGCTCCCCCCCCCCCAACCCCCACAGACCCAGCCCACTGCCCTAGGTTTGTTTTCAGTGGTATCAAAGCAGCTCCCAGAAACGTCGGTTTGGAAAATAAACCGCGTTTAAAGTTTCCCACGCAGGAGACACTAACACAAACCCCATTGTTTCTTCCGGAGTCAGGTTTCACCCACAAAAGCCGTGGGGCTCAGAGCCAGCCAGAACTCCCAGGGGAGCTGCAAGCCTGAAGTCCGGAGGCTGCGCTGATTCATTCCCAGGTGTCAGGAGGGTGTGGGAATGAGGGGCAGCGACAGACAAACACCCACCCAGCCTGGCTCTGGCTGAGACACACACAGCGCAGAGAAGGGGGGTGTCCGTTCTCAGCACCGCCCGGAGAACCAGGGGGCTACACAGACAAAATCATCTTTGCTAGGCCCAAAATCGGACCCCCAGTGAGCTGCTACAGTCTGGCGGGAAAGGCCTTCTGCATGCAAATTATTTGTCATTAGCCACTGCATCAATTAATACGGCCACCATTTTGGTGTGACTGACACACACACACACACACACACACCCCCGGAGAAGGAAGCGCCAGACAGGTCCTGCCGAGCTAGAACTGTGGGTAGAGGGAAGCGACCCTACCCTAAGAGCCCAGTCCCACTGGCAGGAGCGGTAGGTACGCACCTAAGCCAGGACCGGGCCCTTTGTCTCGGGAGCCCTTTAAACACCCCACTGGGGATTGGGGGGCAGGGAAGGCTGGCTGGCTCCTGCTGCAGAGATGGCCGCTGTGTGTCTGCCCGCGGAGAAGCCCGCACCCAATGCCAGGCAAACCTCCCACGCTCCCTGAGGGTCAGTGTCTCCCCGGCAGTGAGGGCACTCCTGGGTAACACTACACGAACTCCAGCTCCCCTGGCTACTCCCACCTCCCTGCCAGGCCAGGTGGCATCTAATGAGTCACACCTGCCCCCCTGCAATCACTGCAGCTCCGGCTAGCAAGCAGGGCACAGCCCGCCCCAGTTACAGGTCCCCCCTCGTGCATTATAACCAGCCTGGGGGCTACATCATCCCCGGCCCGCTACTCCCGACCCTTGCATGGCCCCATCCCCCAGGTTACCAAAGGGGGTCAAGGTGCATCGTCTCCCAGCTATTCCTGGCCTTTGGGGCCTCACCCAGAGCAAAGGAGCAAGCCGGGGCCCCAGGCTCCGATCTCCCTGCCTCTCCCTGGGGGGCAGCACCCTGCAACACCTGCACTCAATGGCTCTGCCCACCTGGTTGGTAGAACAGCTGCAGGGCGCCCCAAACCGGCCACATCAAGCATATGGGGACGCACAGAACTTGGCTGCGCAGGGGGCCAATGGACCCGGGAATTCCTGATCGGCAAGCGCCCAGGTGTACTGGGGTGATGGAGCCATGGCGGGG
>NW_020664446.1:1453132-1529590 GCF_002925995.2 Terrapene triunguis | reverse complement strand
AGGCTCTCTCGGGGGACGTCTCCACAGCCCCAGCAGCGAGCACTAAGCCGGGCTGGCAAATGCGCTGGGCTGGTGCTGCCGCGCTTAGACACAGCCGTGTCAATGCTGCGGCTCAGGCTGGCACGCGGGCTCTGAAGCCGGGGGGGGGGGGGGGGGTAGAGCCCGAGTGCCAGCCCGAGCCGCAGCTCAAAAGCGCCGGCAGCATGGCCATGCCCTGAATGTACCAGGAGCCGTGCGTGCGCAGGGCAGCGAGCAAAGCGCCTCCTTCCCAACTCAGACACGAAGAACCGCTCTGCTCAGCCCCCACTTGCTGAGTGCTGAGAGATGGGGTCGGGGCAGGGGGTCCCTGAGAGCTGGGGGGTCTGGGGCCAGGGTTGGGGCAGAGGGGCCCCAAGAGCCGGGGTTGGGGCAGGGGGGCCTGGAGCCAGAGCCTTCAGCACAGGGTTTGGGCAGCCAAGTCTGTGCACTCACACTGGGGGCAGCACATCAGGCACTTTCAATCTACCGCAGGGCCTGCGATCTCGGACCGGGCCAGCACCGCGGGGTCCATACCGCGGGGCCTGCGCTCTCGGACCGGCCAGTGCAGCAGGGTCCGTACTGGGGCCTGCACCCTGGGACCGGCCAGCGCAGCGGGGTCCCTACCGCGGGGCCTGTGCCCTCAGACCGGGCCTGCGATCTCAGACCGGGCCCGTACCGCGGGGCCTGCGCTCTCGGACCAGGCAGCGCAGAGTGGGATCTGGCCTCTCCCATACAGAGGGGAATGGAGACTAGATTCATTGCCTGTTGCTCCCCACACCGGGAGCCGGCAGAGGCTCCTTTGCAGCCGTTTCGATGGAACGCACCCCTGGCAGCGCCAGGCCCTGCCCTTGGGGTCCCTACGCAGCGTGGGGCCCGAGGGAGGGCCGAGGTCAGAGGCAGGACGGCCTCCAGCACCTCGGCAGCGTGTCCAGACACTGAAGCCGCGCAGCCTGGGGTGGTGGCATTGTGCTGCTGAAATGGCTGATAATGGCTAATGAGTTCCAACTCGACCGGCATAGTCTCATAATTACACAGCTCAAAATCCCATTCAGCTGCTGAGATTGCCTGGCTCCTTCCATTATGGAGCCGTGTGTGCCTGAGTGCGAGGGGGCTGGGGGGCAGGTTACTAGGACACTGATGAATGCCTCGGTGGGAATGAATAGACGCTCCCGGCCCTGCTGATTAAACTGAAACCCAGCAGCACATCCAGCTCCCAGCAGGCCAAGCCTAGGCACCAGGCGGGCAGAGACATTTGGATTCCCCTGCTCCCTCCTCCCCCCTGCCCCGGGAACAAGGGCCCGATCCTGCCAGGAGGGGAGTAACTCCAGAGGCGCTGAGCGCTCAGAGGCTGCTCATCCCCTGGCAGGACAGGGACCCAGCGGCAATCCAGCAAGGCTGTGAGCCCAGGGCATGGTGCACAGAGATGTGCAAACAGAGTTCAGAGATACCAACTCGACTGCCCCAAGCTGACTCGGGGCTAAAAGGAAGGAAACACACACGCACACACACACACACGCACGCGCGCACACACGCACTATAGGCAGAGCTTTATGTCTGAGTGCCGATTTTCCAAAGTGCTCTAAAATGCACCCACGGATGCAGATCGTGCCACATCAGAAGCGGGGGTAGAGTTAATGGTGCACATGTGGGGTTCCTGGGTTAGAGGTTTCTCAGGGTTCAGACTCCCACCTATCAGGACCTCATTTTAAACTGCTGTAACATTGATATGGCTGGAATACATAAGCCAAGAGGGCCCCACTGTCCCAGGCGCTGCACGCACACGCACCAAGCAAATAGCAGGCTCCCACTCTGAAAGACAAGAGCCCCAGTCATCTCCCACTCCCTGGGCTCCAGGCCCCCGCGTCACACCCAGCTCGGCCCCTGCTCAGCCCGCTCACCAAGGACGTAGGACGTTGGTGGTGTCCCACCCCAGGTTTTTCAATACTGTGTAATTTGCAACTATGCGGCATTGACAGATCGTCTTAGATCGTTAGCATCTTTAGAGTGATTTGTCTGATCAAATGGGCTCGTTCTGCCCCACACTCTTAGGCCAGGGGACTGTACATCAAAAATTACGTCACCTGTTCCGAGTCACTGATATCTTGGAAGAAAATTATCCTGCCTGCTTATGGATCAATGTCCTAACAGATAAAGACCAGAGACGGTCCTAGTTGGTGTCTGCTCCTTACACACCTACCTATAGTGTGTAGGAAGAAGAGCTGTGCGATCGGTGAGAGTGACATATGCTGGAGGTATCATGCAGCCAGGACTAAAATATCCATGGAGTTTCTAAACATTCTAACTGACAATCTCCTAACTCAGAAAGAGTTGCAGCCAACGTGGGTGAATTCTGTGTTAGACCTTGTCCTAACAGATAAAGACGCACGGATCACAGACCTAAAAATGAATGGTAGCCTAGGCACAAGTGATCATGACGGTCACATTTATAATGTGTAAGCAGAATAAAGTCTAGACAAGTAATATAGATACATTGGTTCTTTAACGGGGCCCATTTCACAAAGCTGAAAACGATTGTGAGCCAAATCAGCTGGGAGGAAGAATTTAATCCGAAAAATGTGAATAACTGGAAATCGTTTAAGAACACTTGACTAGATGACCAAAAAGCCACAATCGAGGAAGAAGGTTGTGCTGGTTAAAAAGACAACCTAGGTTAGAGGGGAAGTGAAGGCAGACGTAAAAGAATAAAAGTAATATATAACAAATGGAAGAAAGATGAAGTTGATAGTAATGAATATAAATCAGAAGTTAGGCATTGTAGAAAATTGATAAGGGAAACCAAGAGACACAAGGCGACATCTATGGCCAGCAGACTTGAGGACAACAAGAAGGAGTTTTTTGAATATATTAGGAACAAAAAGAATCCTGACAATGGTACTGGTCCATTACTAGATGGAAATGGTAGAATTATCAATAACGCAGAAAAGGCAGAAGTGTTCAGTAAGTATTTCTGTTCTGTATTTGGGGGTAAAGCCAGATGAAGCAGTGTCTTCATATAGTGATAACAACACTCTTTCCATTCCATTCGTGTCTCTGGGGGATGTTAAACACAAGCTACTAAAGTCAGACATTCTTAAATCAGCAGGTCCAGACAACTTGCACCAAGAGCTTTGAAGAGCTCACTGGCCCGTTAATGTTGATTTTCAATAAGTCGTGGAGCACTGGGGAAGTTCCAGACGACTGGAAGAAAGCGAATGTTGTGCCAATTTCTAAAAGGGTAAATGGGATGCCTTGGGTAATTATAGGCCTGTCAGCCTGACATCGATCCCACACAAGATAAATGGAGTGGCCAATACGGGACTCAATTAATAAAGAACTAAAGGAGGGTGATGTCATTAATGCAAATCAAAATGGGTTTATGGAAAATAGATCCTGTCAAACTAACTTGATAGTGTTTTCTAATGAGTTTACAACTTCTGTTGATAAAGGTGATCATTTTGCCGTAATATACTTAGACTTCTGTAAGGTGTTTGACTTGGTACCATAGGACATTTTGATTAAAAAACGAGAACACTATCAAATGAACCTGGCACACATTAAACAGGTTAAAAACTGGCTAACTGATAGGTCTCCAAATGGGGACTCATCGAGCGGGCGTGTTTCCAGTGAGGTCCCCCGGGGATCGGTTCTTGGCCCTCGGCTCTTTAACATTTTTACCTGGAAGAAAACACACGTCATCACTGATGTCTGCAGATGGCCCAAAGACTAGGGGACTGGTAAATAATGAAGAGGGCACGTCACTGATTCAGAGCGATCCGTATCACTCGGTAAGCTGGGCGCAAGCAAACAATATGCGTTTTACTACGGCTAATCTGGTACACATCTAGGAACGAAGAGCGTCAGCCACACTTACAGGATGGAGGACTCTACCCTGGGGAGCAGTGACTCTGGAAAACACTTGGGGGTCATGGTGGATAATCAGCTGAACACAAGCTCCCAGTGTGATGCTGTGGCCAAAAGAGCTCATGTGATCCCAGGAGCATAAACAGGAGACTCTTGAGTAGGAGCAGAGAGGTTATTTTACCTCTGAATTTGGCACTGGTGCGACTGCTGCTGGGATCTTGTGTCCAGTTCTGGTGCCCACAATGCAAGAGGGATGTGAGTAAATTGGAGAGGGGTTAGAGAAGAGCCACGGGAATGATTAAAGGATTAGGAAACCTGCCTGATAGTGACAGACTCAGGAGCTCAATGTAATTAGCTTAATAAGGAGATGGTTAAGAGCTGACTTGCTCGCAGTCTATAAGTACCTACATGGGGAACGAATATTTACTATTGGGTTCTGCAGTCTAGCTGAGAAAGGTCGAGCATGATCCAATGGCTGGAAGCTGAAGCCAGACACACTCAGACTAGAAACCAGGCGTACATTTGTAATGGTGACAGTAATTAACCACTGGAACAATTTACCCAGGGCCAGGTGGATTCTCCATCACCGGCCGTTGTTAAATCCAGACGGGATGTTTTTCGAAGCTCTGCTCTGGAATTATTGCGGGGCAGGTCTCTGGCCTATGTTTCACAGGAGGTCAGAGGAGATGATCACAATGGGCCCTTCGGCCTCGGAATCTCTGATAACAACAACGCAAGGCTAGCAAAGCACTTCACTGAGCCCCGGCCTGCGGGGAGGGAGGCTGGAGCCATTACCTCCAGACGGGAAGGCAGAGGCTCTGACGGGAGACGTACCTGGACCAAAGGCAAGCAGCTGGTCAGTGCCACACGGAGGAACTGGGTGCACTGGAGCCCTAGCCCCTAGCCCAACTGCCTCCAGAGCAGCGGTTCTCAAGCAGGGTACGTGCACCCCTGGGCTACGGAGAGGTCTGCCGGGGGTACAGCAACTCGTCTAGAGATTTGCCTAGTTTTACAGCAGGCTACATAAAAAGCACTAGCCAAGTCAGTACAAACTAAAAGTTCATACAGACCATGACTTGTTCATACTGCTCCATATACTAGACACTGAAATGTCCGTACAGTATTTATAGTCCAATCGATGTATGTAGAATTAGATGGTAAAAATGAGAAAGTCGGCAATGTTTCAGGAACAGTGCGCTGGACACTTGTATTTTTAGGTCTGGTTTTGTAAGCAGGTCGCTTTTAAGTGAGGTGAAACTTGGGGAGAAGCCAGATTCCTGAAAGGGGTACCATAGTCTGGAGAGGCTGAGAGGCCCTGCTCCAGAGTGTGAAACAGAAAGCTTCAGCCTCAGTCACCGCGGACACTGCAGGGCATTTGGGGGAATTTAGGAGATATTTCAGGTCTAGATTTTGAGCAGGGGGCGAGAGAAACCAGGCAGCACAGCGTGTGCAGTGAGTCAGGGGCAGCACGGCTGTCTCCAGCGCCAGGAACCATAAGGCATTCGTGCTGCTCAATCGTCCCTCCGACAGCCAGCGATTGAAGTGTGTGTGTGTGGGGGGGGTGTGTGTGATCTGCAAGGGGTCGCAGGCCCAGCCACAAACCCCGTGTTTTCCTCGAGCCGCGGCGCTGAGGGGCGTGCTGTCAGCACTGTCTTCCCAGACCTGTAGCTCCCACATGATGACAGATCCCCCCCATTTCTCCCAGACCACTTTAAGCATTTCCAGCCTCGTGCAGCAGCTACCACCCCGTTTGCAGCGTGTTCGGGGGCTGGGCCGTGCTCACAGCTGCACACTGACCTGACCATCATCCCACTGAACCGTCAGACTCCCCTCGCCTCTTTGTTCGGGGGAACGGCAGCCTTTGAGCCCAGAGGGGAATCAGCAGCAGGTGAAAGCGTGTTTCAAATGCTGCCAAGACAACAACGCTGCGATTTCACTTCACGCCACTTTCTCTCCCCCAGTGCCTCAGATACTAAATTACAGCCTGTCAGGCCCAGGCCTCTGAAATTCTTGCTGCTCGGTAGCTAACCCTTTGCCTTGCTGCCCTATTCCAGCAGAGTAAAAAATACCTCCTTGGCCGCGAACCATGCAGCTACCAGAGCTCACCGGCGCATCCCGAGGCCTGTGTGGGCACCTGCTCGAATCTCCTTGGCTGGGAAATAACAGCCAATAACTTGCTCTTCCTTGTCGTTCCTAGCGGTAAAGGCCAGAGGCAACCATTACGGGCCTCTTGCCTGACCTCCCCTATAACACAGCCCCAGTGCTTCCTGCCTTCAGGCCAGAACTGGCGGCTGAGCGAGGACACGGCTGAGACAGAAATGCCCAGGCTCCATGTGAAGACGTCAGGTGATGGCAAATCCCCCACATCCCTTGGTAAAATCAGTTCAAATGAATGAGCCCTTTGTTACCACGGTAGCAGGTCACACCCTGCGGTTTATTGGCTTACAGTTCCTTGTGGGTTTGCTGGATTTTGCCCCAGCCGCTTGGAGGGTTTGGGGGCTGGCTCACCCTGTAGCAACTGAATGGAATGGAAACGGTGAAGGATAATTAGACACGGTCACAATCAAATCTATTCCCTAGGGACTTGATGGATGGGGAAAGCGGCGCAAGGCAGGCACGGCGATCCGATCGTCCGTAATTCCTGGCAGTGCATGCCCGAAGCCCAGGAATGCCGAGTGTGCCCACCACGACAGGGGCTGGCACACACTTGGCTCTTGCCACCGTGTTGACCCATTTAGTTTTGCTTTCTTGCAGCAATGCCCGATCGATTTGGGGCTCTCGGGGCCACACATGCAGCCGGCCTTGATTCAGCCTCTGAAATTGCCCCAGATACGGGCGTGGAATGAAAAACCTGCCTTTGCAGGTGGAAGTGGTGTGACGTCTCACGACCCAATCGGCGCGTGCCAATGCAGAGTGCGAGCCCCAGCATACGGGGCTGCCATTTCAGAGGCATGTTGTGAAAGATCTGGTGCTTAATCCGTCACCCGTCAGACGTGATCACGTGGCTCTCGCTTCGACTGGGGCGGCAACGGCCCATCTGTCCGGCCAGTCCATTGTTACCGGGTGCTCCTCACCCCCAGCCACTCTCTACCTGCCTAGGACACCCTTCTGCTTACACTTCGATTGCAAGCTCCTCTCGTGAGATGTGCGTGCAGCGCCTGGCGCCCTGGGCCTAGTCCCTGCCTGAGGCTGGGTGACACCACGACTCGATGATGATGCCTGAGCAGCTGCAACTTCACAAACTCCTTCCATTGCATTCTGTAAACCTCCCCAAGCCCAGTCGGCTTCTGGAACGTCACTGCCTGCGTCGGCCCAGCCCTGCCCCATGCCGCCAGGGGAGCCCTGTGCCTATCCCGCACGGTGAGGAGGCGCCATCCCTAGCTAGTGCTGGCAAGGAGGAGCTTCCATGCAGCAGTTGGCCCCGCTCTCCCAGGGCACCCGCCTGCAGCTCCCATAGGCCCAGGGGATGAAGGCTGCCATCAGCGAAGGCCAGCCAGCCAGGTGCCTCCTGGGAGCACGCCAAGGAGCAGAGCCCTTTCCTGGGGCTCACAGTAGAGCGGCCGATGATAAACTAGCCCCTAGCAGAGGGCGGAGCAGCCAGTGAACGCTGGGGAGCAGAGGACAGGCCGGAAGAGAGTATTAAACCAGGCTGACACCACAATACACTTCTAAGCCTCACAAGCAGCCCGGCTTGGGAAACTAGTGCTGGGGAACAGGAGAGTTTTATGCTTTTCTCACTTACCTCTGGGGGGTTCGTGCCCCCGCTCTTAGCCCTTCCTCCCCCTGGGTGGGCTTTGCACAGACACAGAGGAGTTCTTTGTCATCCTCCGATTTCAAAGCCCTTGATTTAATACAATAATGGCTGAATGTCATTATCCCCATTCGAAAGATGGGGAAACTGAGGCACGGAGCAGGGAAATGACTTTGTCCAGCTGCACAATGACTGGCAGATAGGAACAGAACCCATGAGTCCTGACGACCAGCCCTGTGCTCCGTCCACTAGTCCAGCTGGACACACTAAAGATTTGAGTTCTGCAGTTACTGCCTTTGCCACGCCTGTTTCCCAGATACAGGGGAAGGATAGCCCAGTGGTTAGAGCACTACCATGGCACTCAGAGCTGGCTTCTGTTCTCAGCTCTGCCACAGACTGCCCGTGTGACCTTGGGCACATCACTTAGTCTCTCTGCCCCACCCCCCGTCGGCAAGGCGAGAGCAGCAGCACATCCCTGCCTCGCAGGGGGCGTCCGGAGAGCACACGGAAGATTAGGAGGTACTCAGTTGCTATGGCGATGGGGCGAAGCAGGACTCCTGTCACCCCCGGTTTAGGAGCGGCAGGGATCTGCGGCCCCAAAGGCTGCTGGGACAGACTCCTGCGGGAAGCCTCGGCACCCAGATATGGGGGTTCTTGAATGATCCACATCCCTTTGCTCTCCTGAATCCCCACATCTCCCAGCTTTGCCCCCTCCTCCCTGCCCCGGTTAGGGAACCAAGAGACCCCGTTTCTACTCCAGGCCCCAGCCTGGTGACGCATCCTCGCTTTGCCAAGCTCCGGCTCCATCGCTGCTCTTGCCGTCGGCGCGGTGAGCTTGTATTCCTCCGCTTTCAGAGCCCAGTGGCCTGAAAAATTCATTTCTCTTTTTCCTAGCAGCGCCTCTGTCCCCATGGGCACTGCCTCTGCTGTCTGGAGCTGCGTTTGCATCCAAAATTCACGCCGTGAAAGAGATTCTCAGCAAAGCCTCAGGAAGCCTGAAATGGCCCCGGCCACAGGCCAGGATCTGGGCCAGATCCTCAGGTGTTGTAACGCAGCCTGGCGGCAGCGGGTGCAAGGGAACTACCCTGATTTACACCACGAGGGGTCTCTGTCTCACACGATTTATCTGCTCATTTAAAACAACACCGTGAACTGAACAGCCACGTTCTCGACAAACCCCTGCCCCTGTCTGTGTTACCAATGGGCCCTCGACGTTAACGCTGGGAGAAATCCAACGCGTCACTTACAGCGTCTCTCCCGGCTGGGACAGAGGGATCCAGGGAGCCCATCGGCCCTTGCTTTAGAGTCAGTCGCACTTTCAGCTTCTTAGCAACAATCTGGGTTTCAGACCCTGCAGGGGAAGAGCCGCTTGCTGGCACTCAACCAGCTCTATTCCTTGTTCTTTGAATCCTTGGGAATGTTTCTATGGCCCCTTGGCTTTATGAAAGCTCGTTTACAGAGAGTTAAAAAGGCAGGACCCCATTTAAGCTGGCGGTGCTGAGCACCTCTCGGAAGGGCACAGAACCAGGCAGGATTGGGCCCCACTCGGGGATGCAGACTCTGTTCCAGCATTTCCATCTCGCCGTTCTCCCCCATCCACGCACATCCCCTTCCCCCTCACTTTACGCTCCTCTGCTCCTAGTGATGAGCCTGGCCCTGGCCAGACTAAACCCCTCCCAAAGGTGGGCTTCTCTTCCTTCGGGGAATACACTCTATACACTGCCCGCTCACCCAGGAACCTGCGCAGAGCTCTGTGATTTCCCACGTCGCATCGCACTCTCCGAACGCTCGCCTGCTCCATCCTGCGTGGCCTCCATGAGACGCTCCAGCCCTGACACTTCATTACACACCGGGCAGAGACTGCCTCGCCCCCCGCTGCTTCCCAGCTTCGGGGGAAACAGAAACGGAGCAAACGCTGAAGGAAAGGGAGCATGAAATTAGAAGTAAATGCAAATACTGTAATGAGCTGGCTGGAGTGTGTGTGTGTACGTGCATGAACCCCCTTGTCACATTTTCAAACAAGCACCTTTGTGTTTCCTCCCCGGCTGCCCCTCACACCTGGGAGAAGCTCCCTGTAAACATTGGCAAAGCCACCTCATTGTCCTCCTTCGAATCCCTCCTCAAAACTCTCCTTTGCCGCAATGTCTGCACAAAACTCAGCAACGGTTCGGCCGCCCGCACCAAGCCCCCTGCCTGCCCACCCGCGCCGAGCCCCCTGCCCACCTGCCCACGCCGAGCCCCCTGCCCGCACCGAGCCCCCTGCCCGCCCGCCCGCGCCGAGCCCCCTGCCTGCCCGCACCAAGCCCCAGCCCGCCCACCCGCGCCGAGCCCCGTCCACCTGCGCACGCCAAGCCCCCTGCCCGTACTGAGCCCGCCGCCCACCTGCCCACACCGAGCCCGCCGCCCACTCACCCGTGCCGAGCCCCCCGCCCCCCCCCCCCCCCCCACCGAGGCTCTCTCATTGTTTCCTGCTACTCCTCCATCTGATCCACTTGTCATCTCCCGTCTTACACTTAAATTGCCAGCTCTTTGGGGCAGGGACTTTCTGTTCTGTGTTTGTCCAGCGCACGGCCCAATGGGGTCCTACAAATACTAAACAATAACACCGCCTGCTGGACGGACTCTGAACTGTTCCACTGGACATCACTGCCCCTCTACTGCGGATGGGGAGTCTCTCTCAGCGCCTGTGCTTTTGGAGCCAGAGGGCCCGGGTGCTGCCACTGGTGAGAATTGCAGCGAGACCGTGCCAAGGGCTGGGCGTGCGGTATGGGGAAGTAGCAGACAGACAAGAGCCTAAATAACAGCCCCGTTTTGAAGTGATTGTACAGGCCAACCGATTCCAAGTGCAGACAATTCTCGCTCCCAGGCGCTGTATCGGCTCAGAGGAGCCGACGGCGGCAGAACAGCACCACTCCGGGGGAAACAACGCAGCAGCACATGTAAGACAAAAATATGTATCTGAAACGGTGCAATAAACCCGGGATGGATCAGACTTTCCCGGGAAACCACTGCTGCTTGGCGTGAAAAGTGGCCACCCGGGGCCAATCCGAGAGGCTTTAATGTCTCTTACCGGTGACTTTTCCCAACGTGGGGACAATAGATTCTCCGCTACCAGCCTCAGCTCCAGTCAAAACAAACACGACATAGTTTTTTAAACTAATATTTTTCCAGCTCGCAATTCCATGGGGAGAGAGGCCCAGCGTTGCCATGGCAATATATAGACAGCATCTGCCTTGGAAGGAGCTGAAGGGAGAAATTGGAATAGAATTGCAAATTTGCTCAATCCTGAGGAGGACTCCAAGGGAATCCACCGAGCAGCAGCCTGGCTTCCAGAGAGAGCCCTGCCCAGGGCAGAGCCTGGCACAGCCCGCGACCCTGGGGCTCCAGAGGGCAGCTCGGCCTGGGGAGCGGAGCCATGCTGGGCGCTCGCTCAGATGGAAGCTGCTCTCCTATTCTGTCCATCGAGCCACCTGAGGAGAGGCAGCTCCTTGCACTCCCACGAACAGCCACAGGGCTCCAGTCATCATCTGCATCTCCCTCTGTCCCCCCCTGGGCAGACACCACGCTGAGCGCCTCCATCCTCTTGGGTAGCAAATACCCCGGGGGCAATTCACTGCACTCACGCAGTGCATCCCCCTTTGTCCAGCGAGCGGGGCCAGCGCCAGCTCTCTCTGCACTTGCCTAGAGCAAGAGGATCCTTGGCAGCTGGCTACAAGCCCTTCACCGGGTCCCAGAGAGAAAGGGGAAATTTCCTCCTTCGAGCTCTCCTGCGCCAGCCCCGACGCTGCTGACGACAGCTCTCCCCAACCAGCCCGTGGAGACCCAACGCTAAGACTGGTGCTGCTGTCAGACTAACTTAACATCACTGAGTGATGAGGTTACAAGTCTGGCTGCCCAGGTAGCAGTGCTGCCGTACCGCGGTACCGCACAACGTCCCTGGCACGACACAGCACACACGGACTGGCTGAACAGCTGCCGGCTGAGAGGTCTCAAAACGGGGGATCCTCATCGAGCCCGTCAGGTTCCAGGGGGGTCCTGAAGGGTTCTTAGCCCCGGGCTCGTTAATAGTTTTATCAGTGACCCAGGCCTGAGGAAGTCTGCAGATGACACGACGACAGGGGAAGTGGTACATAACGCAGAGGTCACGGATACAATCCGGATCCCGTGGGAAGCTGGGTGCAAGCAAACAACGTGTGTTTTAATGGGGCTAAATGCAAAGTCATACATGTAGGAATGAGGAACGCAGGCCACACTTACAGGGTGGGAGTCTCTGTCCTGGGAAGCCGCGACTCTGACAAAGATTTGGGGTCATGGTGGAGAATCAGCTGAACAGTTCTGGTGTCCACAACTGAAGAAGAATTGAAAGAAGAGCGACAAGAATGATGAAAGGGTTGTGCAATCTGCCTTGCAGCGAGCGATTCACGGAGCTCAGTCTCGTTAGCTGAACAAAGAGAAGGCGAAGGGGTGACGTGGTCACACACTATAAATACCTACCTGGGGAACAGAAATGTGATCGTACAGGGCTCTTCAATCCAGCAGGAAAAGTTATAACAAGACCCAGTGGCTGAAAGCTCAGTAGACAATTTCAGACCGGAAATAAGGTGTGCGGGGGGGCATCACCCCAGGAAGAGCGGACCATGGGCTGGGGGGGCGTCTCCATCGCGGGAAAGGTTTAAATCAGGATCGGATGTTTTTCTAGAAGTTATGCTCTAGTTCAACCCCAGCGACTGGACTTGAAACAGGAATGGACTCAGGCAGGTCTCGGGCCTGCCCTCGGCAGGAGGCCAGCCTAGATTATCACAATGGGCCCTTCTGGCCTTAAGAGCGATCAATCTATGTCCTGCCCTCCCATGTAAGCGTCTGGCCGCCTCTGAGCCAACAGCTGAACACTTCCAAAGCAAAACCAAATCCAAAAATCAGGCAGACGCGATCAACAATCACCAGCAAATCCCAGCAGCAATGTGAGGGTGGGTCGGAACCCGCACGGATTCTCTGGCCAATGGTCAGCGCCCTGCTCGGACAGAAGCGGCGTGGCTTTCTGCAGAAGATCTCAAAGAACGAAAATTAAGAGGCCAGGAAAACGTCCCCATCTGTCCACAATGTTCTACAGCAGCCCAGACGCCGGGCAGCTCTCAAAGCGGTTAGACACGGTCATGCTGAGGCTGCCTGCCAGGCCCTTCGGCAAAGGCCGGGTCCTGCAGCCTGTCCTGCAGCGCTGCCAAAGGCCTGGCCAGAAGCCCAGGAGGCAGCCTTGCAAATCTCAATTCAAGATTCCGGGGCGTCCTTTCCTCCGCAATGGAAACCTCTCGCATTCATCTCCAGAGGCTGATTCACAGGCCACTTGGCCTTTCAGTCCTGGGGCAGGATGAAGAGGCTCTGAGGCTGCCTGAACTCTGCCATCCTGTCCAGGCGAGCTCCTACCCAGCACAGCACCGGTCAGTGCTGCCAGCGTACCCGGCTTGGAGCAGCCCTGCTTGTGGAGAGAGCAACGTGACACCCGAAAGTCAACTTGAGCCATTCTGGCCTTTCTAGCCCCCCTTTGTCTGATGCTCACAGACTGCGAGGGGACCATCAGGATCGTCTAGTCTGACCTCCTGCACATCACAGGCCTCCGGCGCCCAGGACTCTTATTTCCCAAGGTGTGCAGGTGACAACCCACCTTGCACCCGGCAAAGCCACTGCCGATCCGCAAGAGCCACACGCGCTCCTGGGCTGCGGACGCGAGGGGCCAGCAAACGGGAAGGATTTCACACACTCCGGAGGCACTGGACGGGGGCAGAGGGAATGGAACAGCGCAGCCGGGGCTGGGTGGAGGGGGGTCTGCTAGACACACATGGGGCTGATTCTCAGCGGTGCTGACCATCTGCAGCCCCCACTGAGCTCAGTATTTATGAGGATTTGTATCATGGTCGTGCCTAGGACCCTGCTGCGCTAGACTGCACAAACACAGAGTAGACCCTGGTCCCTGCCCCATGGGACGCTGGGGAAAGTTAGACAAGAAGCGCCCTGGGAAAGTAACTTTCTTTCCCCCGAAGGTGAGGGAGATGGAATAGAGCCACGCAGCGGCGGCGCTGGGCAGCTTAAATTAAATTAAATGGAGACATCCTAGCTCCTAGAACTGGAAGGGACCTTGAAAGGTCATCGAGTCCAGCCCCCTGCCTTCACTAGCAGGACCAAGTACTGATTTTGCCCCAGATCCTTAAGTGGCCCCCTCAAGGATTGAACTCACAACCCTGGGTTTAGCAGGCCAATGCTCAAACCACTGAGCTATCCCTCCCTCAATGAACGCCTGTCCCTGAGCCCCAATTAACATTACTAGGCGCACATGTCTCTACACAGCAGCGGGCAGGAGGCGCACACAGGGCTTAGAAACACACCTGCTCTCACAAGGCAGGCACGGCTCTCCACCCTCCCGCAGCCGCAGCTCCTGGCTCAGCTGGGTCCAAGAAAGAAAGCTCGGGAGAATTCACAACTCTGCTAGGGAAAAGGCAAGTCACCAGCCCAGATCTCCAGCTGGGCTAAACCCATGTGGCTCCGCTGCCTACAGCTGAGGATCAGTCCAGCGAGGCGGCTCCGGCATTAGATCCTAGAGCCAAGTGAGGCTAAGGGCTCCCCCAAGAGAACAAAGGGACCAACGGGCCATGAAATGCCAGGACACCAGGATAGGAGGCTGCAGACTGGCTCAGGACATGACAGCAGGGAAGCAATACCCGAAGGGCCTTCCTGGGAGAGGTGAGAAGGGTACCTGGGGAACACAGGGCTACTTGCCTGGAGCAAGGGTGGGGCAATCTGGCCTAGTTCGTTACCCGCTAATTAAACCCGAAGTGCCCATCGATTACGGGAAGCAGGCGCCAAATGAAAGTAGCCCCCTGACCTGAAGGTGCAGCGTGCTGGGTAGAGTGCTGATGGGGAGCGTGCCCCCCCAGACCCACACATCAGGGCCTCCCTGCCTCAACTTCCCCCTGCCACTCCCAGACCCGACAAGCAGAGCACCCCCGGGACTCTCCTCGAGCTGCAGCAGGCAGTGAGAGGGGCTCGCGGACCCCTCCAGACTCAGCCACAGCGGCCGGCTGCGACATGAACTGCCAACAGGGGTCCCCTCTGGGAGCTGGCAGGAGCCCCCAGCCCACAGGGCCGAATTCACAGCTGGCAAAAGCAGGCACAGCTCCACTGAGCCCAATGGGCTTTTCTACGCTCAGCCCAGCAATTAATGTGGCCCAAGGACTCGAGTCAGGGCTGGCTCCTGGTTTCTCTTGGCCCCGTTCGCTGGAAAACGTGTCGGGCGCCATCAGACCCCCACAGCCTATGCATCTGACGGGGGGGCGGGGGGGAGCCGGTCAGGTGGGGGAGTTTGGTGAAAAATTGGCATTTTCCCAGCATGCCCACTCTCTGCCCCCTCCCCACAAGGCTCCTGGGGGAGTTCAGGTGACCCCGCTGGGGGCAGAGAATGGGGGCAGGCCTGTTCCAGGTATAAATGCCATGTGCCCATGGCTCGTCAGGAATCAGGCCCCGTTGGGCTCGGCTGCCCCATGGAGTTTACAGGCTCCATGCAGCGTGTGAGCTGCCGCGCCAAGGAGTGACAGAGCAGAGGGAGAACCCCGGCTGCAGAGAGCCCCGAAGCCTAGCGCGTGGGGCTGGGAAAACCCCCAAACGGCACCTGCGAGAGACGAGAGCTCCCAGCCCAGCTCTGCCCAAGGGCCCCAAGTGTGCCAACGGGCTCAGTGCAAAGGAAGAACCCCCAGTACGAGACGCTGCACGTGGCAGGCTCCGGGGCACAAGTGGAGAGTCCAAGCTCTTGCCACCGGAGTCCATGGTAAGTGCCAGGGGTTCTCTGAAGTGGCTGGGGCTGGCTCCGGCCACAGCTGGGACGCTGGGCTGGATTCACTGCACCCGCGGGACTATTTCCAGCTCAGGAGTCAGAGCCCCGAGTAGGAGAACGTCTCTCGCCCCTGAGCAGCTGGGGGAAACGGCCGCAGGAGCAGCCGGAGAGGCGCTGAGACCAGCCGCTCCCAGAGATGCCAGCGGGCGCGTCTCTCGGGGCTGTCAGCTTCACGCGCTGCTCCGAGCGCACTGACGGGCGGGGGGCTAGAGAACAGACGCTGTGGGTCCTGCCAAGCTCCCAGAGGGACGAGCCTGGGGCTGTGGCAGACCTGAGTGTCTGTGCAAACCCAGCCCCGCGCCCCCTGCCCGAAGGTTTAGTAAAAGGTGGTTCGGTCATTAGAGTTTCCCTGTGTCCACAGCTCGCGGCAGACCTGTCACCGCGCGGTGTCATCATCACTGCTCCGAGGAGAAGAGAAAATCCCATTAAAGAGGCGCCCTGCAGGGCTGCTGACACGCTGGGCGCTGGCAGGGCCGCGGGGCTGCGCTCACACGGGGCAGGTGCAGAGGCTGGCTGCCATTCCTGACAGGCCCCTGACCTAATTAGGCTCAATCCCAGTAAATGACTTGGTCTGGAGAAGGACTGGTAATGAGGGCGCCAGTCCAGGATGGGTCTCTCACCGAGTGCGCTCCATGGGCCTGTGCAAGCCTCATCAGGCCGGCCGTGCTGAGCCCCGCTAGCCCAGGGTCCTGTCTTCTATCAGGGCGGTGCCAGGTGCCCCAGAGGAAATGAACAGAACAGGGAATCATCCAGTGATCCATCCCCCATCGCCCATTCCCAGCTTCTGGCAAACAGAGGCTAATGACACCCAGAGCAGGGGGCTGCATCCCTGTCCATTTTGGCTAATAGCCAGTGATGGACCTGCCCTCCAGGAACTGATTTCATTCTTTTCTGAACCCAGTTATACTTTTGGCCTTCAACACCCCCTGGCGAGGAGTTCCACAGGTTGACTGTGTGTTGTGTGAAGTACTTCCTTGTATTTGTTTTAAACCTGCTGCCTATTAATTTCATTGGGCGACTCCTGGTTCATGTGTTATGTGAAGGAGTAAATAACACTTCCCTAGTCACTTTCTCCACACCAGTCATGATTTTATAGACCTCAATCATGTCCCCCCTTAGTCGTCTCTTTTCCAAGCTGAACAGCCCCAGTCTTTTCAATCTCTCCTCATATCAGAGCTGTTCCATCCCCCTAAGCATTTTTGTTGCCCTGCTCTGTACTTTTTCCAATTCGAATATATCATGTTTGCGATGGAGCGACCAGAACTGCACGCAGTATTCACGGTGTGGGCATGCCCTGGATTTCTATAGTGGCATTATGATATTTTCTGTTTTATTCTCTATCCCTTTCCTAATGGTTCCCAACATTCTGTTCGCTTTGTTGACTGCTGCTGCACATTGAGCAGATGTTTTTAGAGAACAATCCATGATGATTCCAAGATCTCTTTCCTGAGTGGTAACAGCTAATTTAGACCTCTTCATTTTATATGTATAGTTGGGATTATGTTTTCCAATGTGCATTACTTTGCATTTATCAACATTAAATTTCATCTGCCATTTTGTTACCCAGTCACCCAGTTTTGTGAGATCCCTTTGTAACTCTTCCCAGTCTGCCTGGGACTTAACTATCTGGAGTAGTTTTGTATCATCTGTAAACTTTGCCACCTCACTGTTTCCCCGTTTCCCCAGATCATTTATGAATATGTTAAATAGGTCCCAGTACAGACCCCTGGGGGACACCACTATTGTCCTCTCTCCATTCTGAAAACTGACCATTTATTCCTACCCTTTGTTTCCTATCTTTTGACCAGTCACTGATCCATGGGAGCACCTTCCCTCTTATCCCATGACAGCTGACTTTGCTTAAGAGCCTTTGCTGAGGGACCTTGTCAAAGGCTTTCTGAAAATCTAAGTCCACTATATCCACTGGATCACCCTTGTTGACCCTCCTCAAAGAATTCTAGTAGATTGGTGAGGCATGATTTCCCTTTACAAAAACCATGTTGACTCTTCTCCAACAAATCCTGTTCATCTATGTGTCTGACAATTTTGTTTCAACCAGTTTTCCTGTCACTGAAGTTAGACTTACTGGCCTGTAATTGCTGGGATCACCTCTGGAGCCTTTTGTAAAAAGGTCCTGTAGCCACCCAGGGCATACTGGGGCAGCTCTCTGCAGCCATTCACACTCCAAGCCCCTCCGCACACAGCCCTTCCTTTGTTCCTGCCGCAGATCTGAGCCCATTAACAACAAAGCCCTGCACCCAGTGACAGAGCCAGCCTGTGATGCCCCTCACTGTGATGCCCCGGGGAGCTGGCTCTGCACCTGAGCTGGTGAGCTCCCAGACAGGTGCTGCCTCTGCAGACAGGTGGGAAGTCACGGGAAGAGCACACACCCCACCAAGGACTCACAGGGGCCACGCACACCTGAAAGAGTAACTAGACATTCCTGCTAAAATTTTAACAACCATGACACTTATGCCACTGCCATCATTAGGTTCCAGGGTTATCACTCCATTCTAAGGTGTGCAGGTAGCTCCCAGAACTGCTCTTTCCCACGGCCTGCAGACACCATGGCCCAGCCCTGTATCGGGATCAAGTGCCAAGGCTAGACATGTAATATGACTCTTACACCAAAGCTGTAATTCTGGGGCCAGAAACGTGCACCCCCCCAGCCCAGACTCTGTGCCAATGCGGCAGGACTGGCTGTGCATGGAGACAGAGAGCTGATAGGCCAGGGTGGTGTCTGCCTTGTGCAATGCAGAGAAGATTAACTAAAGCAGTCATGTCTCCCGTCACTTCCTGCTGGGTCAGTCGCAGGTGGCCAAGGAGCAGGGGGCAGCCCAGAGGAGCTGTGGAGACGCTGAGATGCCCCAAGACACCCATTTCCTGGGGGCCTGGCACCCGGAGCTGATGCACAAGAAACTAGGCGTCACCAAATGAAATTAGTAGGCAGCAGGTTTAAAACGAACACAAGGAAGTATTTCTTCACCCAGCACACTCACCGTCAGCCTACGGAGCTCTGCCAGAGGATGTTGTGAAGGCCAAGACTATAACAGGGTTCAAAAAAGAACTAGATAAGTTCCTGGAGGACAGGTCCATCAATGGCTATTAGCCAGGATGGACAGGGATGGTGTCCCTAGCCGCTGTTTGCCAGAAGCTGGGAATGGGTGACAGGGAATGGATCACTCGATAACTGCCTGGTTCTGTTCATTCCCTCTGGGGCACCTGGCATTGGCCGCTGTCGGTAGACAGGCTACTGGGCTAGATGGACCTTTGGTCTGACCCAGTCTGGCCGTTCTTATGTTTCACCCACTTTACAAATCTCCCGGCCACGCTTGCCAGAGTCATCCTCAGCAGAGCTGCATTGGCTCACCCCAGGGCAGGGCTTACCCTAGTGCATTCAATACAAATGACACCTCATCTCCGCCGGGAACAGACTGAGGTCCCCTGGTGGGGCTGCCTGGCCACCTGGCTAAGTGGGAGCAGCTGAGCAGGCCCCCAGCTGGAGACAGTCAGCAGCAACACTGCAGCACACCAGGTCTAGGATGGTAATAACTGGCCAAGCAGAGAATTCATGCTCCCGCCCCCGCCTCCCTCCCACTGGGGTTCAGATCCTGGCTAGGGGCCCAGGGCTGGAACCTCCAACAGACCGGCAGAGCTGCAGGAGCCTAGGGTGGAATTTGCACCGGTCAGGATGGGGGGGTCCCAGAGAGCAGGTGACTGGGGTGCAGACTCACAACCCCCAGCAGATCCAGCCCGGCCCCTTCTCTGCCGGGGCTCGCCCAGCGAACACCCCTCCAGAGAACCCAGCACTGTGCTGGAGAAGGGGGGGCGGCCCTCACGGGCTTCCCCCAGGGGCCGGGGGCGGGCCGGGCAGGCCGGACCGCCGGGGGGCGTCCTCCGGAGGTGCCGGGGAAACTCCCCGAGGACAGAGCGCGACGCTGGCTCGCTGGGGCTCGCCCCGCTCCCTCCGGACCCGAGCCCCACGTCCTGCCCCGCGGAGCCCGTTACAGGCCGGGCAGCCCCCCCGCCCCCGGCTCCGGGCCCGTCTAGACTGGGGGGCGGCCCCGCTCCGACGCAGCTATTGTCCCCAGCCGCTGCTGCGCCCGGCTGCCCTGTCACCGGGGCGGTCCCCAGGTCCCAGGCGGAGCCGCCCGGCCCGGGCTGGGGGTCCCTGGCGAAGCGAGCGAGGGGAACCGGCCGCCTCGGCCGTGCGCCCCGGAGCGGACAATGCGCCCCGCGCTGGGCCGCGGGGGTTTAATACGAGGAAAGTTGAATCGGAGCCGCGTGGGTCTGTGGGGAGCCCGTGACCCCGTCCCCCAGCCAGCCCCGTGGGAACGCGCGGGGAGGGAGCGTGGGACGGACCCCGGGGGGAGCCCCGAAAGCCAGACGTCCCAGGCGGGCTCCGCAGGACACAGCGGCCCGGGGGGCTGGCGCACGTGTGCGCGGCCGGAGAGAGTGCGGAGATCCACGCGTGTGCGCGGAGGGGTCCCGCTCCGATTCCATCCCACAGCCCCACGCGCGGAGCCACAGACGCAGCCCCCCCCCCCCCCCCCCCCCGTAACAAAGACAATTGGAGGCTGGCTCAGGAGCTTCAAGACAAAAATCCCTGTCTGGCTCCCCCCCCGCCCCCTTTTGTGCGCCCCGCGCCGGGACTGTCACCCCGCGGGGGTCCCTGCAAACCGCTGCACGGCGCCTTCCCCGGCCCGCCAGCCCGGCAACCGGCCCTACCCCACACCTGGGGGGGGGGGTGTTGATCCCGGCCCCAGCCCCTATCCCACACATGGGGGGAGCCCGGCCCTACCCCACACATGGGGGGGGGTCGATCCCAGCCCTACCCCACACATGGGGGGGCTCGATCCCAGCCCTACCCCACACATGGGGGGGCTCGATCCCGGCCCTACCCCACACATGGAGGGCCGGGTGAGTAGCTGTGACGCCAGCTACCAAAGCAAGAGCCCAGGCCCCCCGTCCCGGGGGCAGGGGGCAGCGCGGGGGTCTCTGCGGGGCGGGGCGGGGCGGGTCCGTACTCACAATCGCTCCGTGTTGCGGGGGATGTTTTTGGGGACGCCCCGGAGCCCGGTGCCGTGACAGTCCACGGTGGTGCCGCTGCAGGTGCAGAGCGCGGGGCAGCCGGTGGCCCGCACCCCGCACGCAGCCGCCCAGGCCAGCAGCCAGGCGCCGGCTCGCAGCCACCTGCCCTGCGGGGCCATGCCGGGGACCGCGCTCGCCGGGACGGGGACCGGGACCGGGACCGGGCTCGGAGCTGCGCCGCCGCCGAGCGCCCTCCCCAGCCAGCAGCCGGCTGCGTCTGAGCGCAGAGCTCCGCGCCCCCCACCCCCCATCCATCAATCGCAGACACAACCCCCAGCCCCGGCCGGCTCCTCCCCCAGCGCCGGCCCCTCGCCGCGGGGCGCAGCGCCCCGGCGCGCACACAAAGGAACTGCCCCCTCCGCCGGATCGGGCCCGGCCTGGGGCGCATGCGGCTGAGGGGGCTGCAGGAGGGGAGGGGGCACCCCGAGGCTCTAGTCGGAGCAGGGGGTTCAGCCCCCCCGCCCCACCACATGGGGGGTCATGGTGTGTGCAGAGCCTGGCCCTGCTGGGGACAGGGCGCCGGGTGCCAAAGGTCACGGCGGGCCTGGGAACAGCATCAGCTCTGCCATGAGCCACCTGGCAAAGCGCCTGGCGTGGCCCTGCCCGAGTCCAGCCTTCGGCCCCGCAGCTGCGCCCGCCGGGAACCCTGGTGCTGAGCAGAGCGGCTCCAGGGGGCTCCGGGAGGGCTGGGCTGTGGCCCTCTGGTGGCTCCGGAGTCCGCCCAGCCCAGCCCACGGCTCCGGGTCCACGATGTCAAGTTCCTCCGAGGGAAGAGCAAAGGGAGCCTCCCGCGGGCCTGGGCTGCAGCGGCTGCTCCTGGGAGCAGCGGAGGGGCCAGTGGCTCCCAGGGAGCTCAAGTCACTTCAGAAGCAGTTGGACTTGGACGGGCTCCAGCGGGGAGACGAGTCCAGCCTGCTTGGGACAAAAGGACTGAGCTGCCACACTGATCTCCGGCCCCTGAACTAGCCGGCTCAAGTCCTTATCTAGCCCCCATCAGCTCGGTATCTGAGCACTGCCCAACGCCCAACCATTAATGTATCTAGCCCCATGCCCCCAGCTGTGATCCTCACCGTACAGATGGCACCAAGGCACACACAGGTTCAGAGGCTCATAAGAACGGCCAGACTGGGTCAGACCAAAGGTCCATCTAGCCCCGTATCCCGTCTCTGACTGTGGCCAATGCCAGGTGCTCCAGAGGAAATTAACAGAACAGGTAATGATCAAGTGATCCATCCCCTGTCACCCATTCCCAGCTTCTGGCAAACAGAGGCTAGGGCCACCATCCCTGCCCATCCTGGCTAATAGCCATGAACTTATCTAGCTCTTTTTTGAACCCTGTTATAGTCTTGGCCTTCACATCCCCTGGCAAGGAGTTCCACAGATTGACTGTGCATTGTATGAAGAAATACTTCCTTTTGTTTGGTTTAAACCTGCTGCCTATTAATTTCATTGGATGACCCTGGTTCCTGTGTTAGTGAATAGGGAAGTGTTATTTACCCCTTCACATTTCTCCACACCAGTCATGATTTTATAGCCCTCTATCAAATCCCCCCGCCCCTCCTTAGGTGTCTCTTTTCCCAGCTGAACAGTCCCAGTCTTTTTAATCTCTCCTTGTACAGAAGCTGTTCCATCCCCCTCCTCATCTTTGTTGCCCTTCCGGGTGTCTTTCCCAATTCTCATAGATCTTTGTGAGATGGGGCGAGCAGAGCTGCGGGCCGTGTTCACGGCATGGGTGTACCAGGGATTCCTACACTGGCATTAGGATATTCACTAATGATCTAGCCCTTTCTGCCCGTTCCGTTAGCTCCGTTCACTCCCCCGAAGCTACACAGGAAGTCTGTGGTGGAGCAGGGATCGAACCCGGGTCTCTGGTTAGTGTCTGGATGTAGAAATTAGTCCGGGGGGGGTGAAGCTCCCAGAGGGGGATCATGTTAAGCCCACACTGGAACCCCAGATCTGAACACCCCAACTTTGGGGAGACTCAGGGCTGAATCAGAGCTCTGCAGCTGGCCTCAATAAACTGAACCAAAAGCCTGTCTCCTCCAATCAGGGAACAGAAACAGTGCCACATGACTGGTGCCCGGGGCCTGAGTTTCGAATCCATGCAGCAGCACCATCCACGCAGTATTTCCTGATGCAGTTACCTGGGGAATGATTTCAACAAACAAAAAACTCTCAGTTCATGAGAAAGGAGGCAAAAACCACCCAATGCCAGTGTGGCCAGTGCCGGTAATCCTGAGTCATAAGAACGGCCAGACTGGGTCAGGCCAAAGGTCCATCCAGCCCAGCATCCTGTCTGCCGACAGTGGCCAATGCCAGGTGCCCCAGAGGGAATGAACAGAACCGGGAATCATCAAGTGATCCATCCCCTGTCACCCATCCCCAGCTTCCAGCAAACAGAGGCTAGGGACGCCACCCCTGTCCATCCTGGCTAATAGCCATTGATGGACCTAGCCTCCATGAACTAATCTAGTTCTTTTTTGAACCCTGTTATAGTCTCGGTCTTCATAACATCCACAGGCAAGGAGTTCCACAGCTTGACTGTGTGTTGTGTGAAGAAATACTTCCTTTTGTTTGTTTTAATGCTGCTGCCTATTAATTTCATTTGGTGACCCCTAGTTCTTGTGTTATGAGAAGGAGTAAATAACACTTCCTGATTTACTTTCTCCACACCAGTCATGATTTTACAGACCTCGATCATATCCCCCCTTAGTCGTCTCTTTTGCAAGCTGAATAGGCCCAGCCTTATTAATCTCTCCTCATACAGAAGCTGCTCCATACCTCTCATCATTTTTATTGCCCATTTCTGAACCTTTTCCAATTCCAATATATCCTTTTTGAGATGGGGCGACCACATCTGCACGCAGCATTCGAGGTGTGGGCATCCCAGGGATTTATGTAGAGGCAATGTGATATTCTCTGTCTTCTTATCTCTCCCTTGCTTAATGGTTCCCAACATTCTGTTCGCTTTTTTGACTGCTGCCAGCCCTCCCAAAAGACTGGCTTCAAACTCATGAGATCTTACACAGTAAGCAATGGCGTTCTTTCTATCCACCTGCTGCTCTTAGAGCCTCTGGGATGTCACTTCCCAGCTTTTCTCCTCAAGTAGCAGGGCTGGAAACGTCCATTATTGCAGTGAAAGCTGAGAGTCTCACAGAACCCCAGGACCCCCGAAGCTGGGGTTGTAAGAAAAACACCCAACATTGTGAGGTTCATGATAAAATCAGGAGTGTTTGCTGCACCGAGATCAGCTGCTATGAATGATCCGCTCCGTTCTAAGCGTATCGCCCCAGAAAACAGATGCCACTAAAAGAGACAAGGCTGGGGCCCTGTTAGGCTCCATGCAAGCGCCTGGGGCCAGACGTGGATTCGGAGCAGGGCTCTGACAGCGTAGAGGGAGTGAGTTACAGCGACGGAGGGGCAGTACATTAACCCTCCCCGTGTACCATTCCGCCTGGACTAGCCCTTTCCTCGCTCCCCTGCTGGGGGGCTTCCTTCCCCTCTGGTTTCTTACCTAGGTCAGGGCGCTGCCTCTCGGGACTCTGCGGTCAGTGGTTATTTCCTGGCTGCTGCGTATTGCTAAACCCCAGGGACCGGCTCCTCACAGCAGTCTGGGCAGCACCTAGTGTGTATCAGAGGCACCCTGCCAGCTTCCCCCCCCCCCCCAACTCCTTCCCTCCAGACCCCACGAGAGCTCGGCCTTTTACCAACACACAGTCCCTGCCCCAAGATGGGCCTGATCCTGGTCCCATTGGAGTCGCACCATTAACTTCCAGGGGCGCAGGATGGAGCCCTGAAAGGGGCTCCTCTTTCTTCCTGCGTCTCTTCCCTCCCCCTGCTTTTCCTTTGCACCTGCTCCTTGTGCTGGGGGGCAGGAAGGCGGATACTCCGCAGAGGCTGAGCGGTGGGTGCTCCCCACGTAGCTCCCCAAGCCAGCGCTCCTCCACCAGACACACGTCTGCGCCAGCTCCGGGGAGGGCAGCCAGGACACACGCTTGGCCCACCAGAGCATCCTCCCCCCAGGCCTCGGTTACAGGCTCCTCATCTGTCTGTGTCTGTGACATCTCCTTCCTCTGGCCCCAGCGCTGGGAGGGAGCCGAGGCCCAGATGCATGAAAGGGGGGTTTCTTGTTGCTACTCAGAAGCCCTGACCTTAGGGAAGCAGCGCTTGTTCCCAGCCTCTGGGAGCTGCTCCGGTGCTGGCAGGGCCCCAGGCCGAGCTGGCCCCAGGGAGGAGGGAAGCCGAGCGGTGGCTCAAGGAAGTGTCCCAGCTGGCACAGAAGGGGACCCCAAGGAGGGCCGGGCGCTGGGGGAGCCCCACGGGCTCTACCTTCTCTCTCTGCTGAACGTATCCTCCGCGCCCCAGAGCCCCTGGCCTAGGGCCAGCCTGCCTGGGCCAGCCTTTGCTCAGACAGAGGGGTCCTGCCCCAGCAGGTGAGAGAGGGAAGCTAGCTCCCCCAGCCATTCGGGGCTCCCTGTCCAGGTGAACCTGGCAGCGGGACCAGGGTGGGAGCAGAGCCATTGCCAGAGTCACTCAGCCAGGGAGCACCCTCCCGATGTGTGGGTGAATGGGCCCCCAGCCAGCATGTCCCTGCAGCAACAGAGCGAGACCTGGCACATGGGTCCAGACGCTGCCATGCCAGGAGCTCAGGAAAGCACCGGGGCTGCAGCAACAGCCCAGGGAGCCGCTCAGCAGGAGCGGCTGGGGAAGAAGGGGTCAGGCGCTGGGCTGGGCCTCGTGTTCCCAGCTCTGTGACAGACTCCTGGGTGTCCTTGGGTGAGTCACTTAATCTCTGGGCCTCAGCTCCCTGCTGGAACTTGGGCTCACCGATGCTGGGAGGGTAAATGCACGGTATGCGCAGGCGCCCAGAGGCTCCGGTGATGGCACCCATGTAAGAACCTACTTACGTAGGGCTGGTAGCCATTGCCAGCTGCTACCTCAGCCTCAGCCTTGCCCCCTGGAGGGCAGGTGTTCTGAGTGGGCTGAAGGAGTGACTCCATAGCTAGGAGGGGTAGAAGGCTGTTATCCTATGTGGACAGACAATACACAAGTAGGAGTGTGTTGCTACAGCTGGTTATTTTGAGAAGAGCGAACACAGGAAGGGCCTGGTCTGGGAGCTGTAGTAGAAAGCGAGCCTGAGACATAAGCCCTCGTATCAGAGGCCCGGTGTGAGGCCTGAGGCCTGAACTAAAGTAGTGGTCATGCTTTGCTGATGTAAAGCAAAGTTGTAGCTCAGTGGTTTGAGCATTGGCTTGCTAAACCCAGGGTTGTGAGTTTAATCCTTGTGGGGGCCCATTTAGGGAACGGGGTAAAAATCTGTCTGGGGATTGGTCCTGCTTTGAACAGGGGGTTAGATTAGATACCTGCTGAGGTCCCTTCCAACCCTGATATTCTATGATCTCAATTTTAAAGTGAGCAGAAGTCAGGCTCTGCCTGCTTGCAAGGAACGGGGCTGGTATTGCAGAAACACAGGTGGCTACGAATTGCTAGGTACAGAACATTCACACAAACACGTTCCAGAAGGGCAGGACCAGCCCGCCCCGAGACCAGGAATGGTACAAGGGCGCTCCCCAGAGACAAGAGGGACCTGCTGACCCAGCTTAAAAGTGTCAGGGTGACAGTACGATGGGTAGAGGTGCTGGACAGGCAGCGAGCTCGGCCCTGGCAGTCCTGCAGGTCCCTCTGGAGGGAGACAGCAGCGTCCCCAGCTGCTCAGCACTGACCCCAGGAATCCAGCATCCCGCGGATGCTCCGGGAGAGCGTTAGACGCGGAAGTCATTGTCCAGTCAACCTGGACCAGGCCACTAGGGCCAAGGGCTCTTCGCTTGTGGGGGTGCTGGGGGCTGCGGTGCCCAGGAGCTGAGGCTCCTGCAACCAACCCAACAGGGCGCCAGCTGTGCAGAAGGCAGGTCCCATGCGCCCCAAAGGGATGCAACGGGGGGTGGACAGGAGCTGCCCTGTCGGCAGCAGCCTGGCCCGGGGTTCTAGCAGGCGGCGCTGGAGGGAGCTGACAAAGATCTAACATCTGGGCTCCCTGCAGAGCCCCGGGGACCAGCCAGCGGCCCCATCACTGGAGCCCCCTCCCCATGTGAGGATCTGTTCACTGGCTGAGCCTGCCACCGCGGAGCGGCCTTGGGACTCCTCTTGGCAGCAGCTGAGGTGGTAGCGTCACCGATGACCCTCGCTCCCGTTGTCCCCAGAGATCCCGTGGAGGGGAGCCAGGCGCGGCCAGGCTGCTGTGCTGAGCTCCGCTAGCCTGTGTCAGGCCCTGCTGCCGGGAGCCCAGGGCCGGAGCTGTGCAGGCGTCTGCATCGCCAAGGGGCAGAGCGGATGGCCGTTGAAAAGAGATTCGATTCGGGGGTCCAGACGGAGGAACTGCAGAGCCCCGGGCCCGCGGGAGCTGGGCTCCGCACCGCACGGGCAGTGGGCACGGACCATGCCAGCCTGTGTCTTTGCAGGAGTCAGGCAGGGTGAGCAGGGCACCAGCCAGGGGAAGGCTAGAGGTGAGGCCAGTGCAGGGTGAACAGGGAGCCAAGTGCCCAGTCTGGAGCCAGCAGCCTGCAGCATGGAGCTGCTGCTGTCGCCCGTGGACGGTCACCTCGAACCCGCCCCAGGGCAAGGGTCAGGATTTCCCTGCTCGCCATGGGACACCGTGCCAGGGACCCCGGGTACCAGCAGGGAGTGTGGGCTGGTGGACCCCCGGAGCCACCCAGGAAGCTCCCGATGGGAGGGGAGGTCTGGCCACGGCTCACTATTTAAGCCAGAAGGAGGCACAGGAAGTTGTCTTGACAACCATGTGAATCCTTGGCCGGCTGCTCCATTAGACCCTGCGTTCCTGCCTGAGTCCCGGGCCCTGCCTTGTCCAGATCCCTGCTCCTACACCCCACCCCTGCCTACGGACACCGTCTCCGACCCTTGGCTAGATTCCTGACCGGATCCCTCTCCGACCCCCGTCTCAATGCCTGCCTCCTGCTCTGACCCACAGGCCTGACTGCCCACGTCCCGCTCGACAAGCTGCACGGCCCAGCCAGCCACGAGCCTGTCGCTTGCCAGGCGGAGCCAGGGTCCCGGGGAGCTCCACTGCGGTCGCTAGGGGCATCAGGGACTCACCGGTTACAGCCGGGCCAGGCAGACTGCAGCAGAGAGGCCGGGGTTACATGCAGGGGCCTGTTCATCCAGCAGCAGCCTGGCCCAGGGCACTCGTGAGCTCCAGGGGTTGCTGAACTGGGTCCCCCTCCTGGAACCTGATCCGATTTCAGGCGTCTCGCTGTACTGGAGTGAGTGAGGCCAGCGCTGCTCAGCTGCCTTTGCAAAGCCCTGCGAGATCCGGGGGAACGGGCTGGAAATCAGCCAAGCCCCTGGACTCAGGTGGAGCCTGCAGGTTCACACCAGCGGGCTCTGAGCCAGGGAGCGAAGGGTTGGGATTTCCCCCAGCCCCGTTGTCCAACAAAGGTCCTGCCATGGCCCCCACCCCTCAGGCTGGTGCTACATTAGCCCAGAGTCCCCGGCTCCGGGGCGAATCAGAGAGGGGCCCGGCTAAGCCAGGCCCCTGGAGCCCTTTGCTAAGATCAGGGAGGATCCAGGCTGCAGCCCCTCGGGGGCAGCGATCCGCGCCCAGCCGCACTGCCCGTGCAGGGGAAAGCGGGGGTCCTCGCCTCCACGTGCTCTTTGCATTTCTGTTTTATTCACAGCCCAAACTCCCTCCCTCCCTGCCCTGCCGGGCCGGGCCCTCAGACACTAACCCACGTCAGAGCGAGCGGCTAGGGCCCGAGCCCTGCCCCTCGCATCCCCCCAGCCTGCCCCACGTGGGGCCGACCCTCTGGGCCCGGGGGGCTCGTTTGCTCTGCTCTAGCTCCCCCTGGTGGCCCCGCGGTAGAAAGGCCGTGTGATGGAGCGGTGTGGTCCAGCCGGGAGCAGATGGATTTTACACAGGTACCCTCCCGAGGAGGGCCCCTGGCTGCTCCCTCCCCGGGGCATGGTGAAGAACCGGCTCTGAATTTCGATTTCGTAAGGCAGCGTTTTGCAGAAAGTCAGGCTCATCCCCATAGGGAAGTGCGTGGGGTCTCGCTCGCTCTGTCACACCCGCGTACACATGTACAATCGCACACCCAGCCCTATTCAGGGTGACGGGAAGAAACGGTTACTCACAACAAGACGCGTTGCTCACGTCCAGTCCAATGAGCTGTATGCGCCACGTGCACACTCGTCGGAACGTTTCCCTTAGCAGCTCCCTCAGGTCAGCTGTGGAGCCTCTGGAGTGGCACCTTCACGGCACTGAACATAGGCCCCTGCCGACCCGGTCCCGCCTCAGTCCCTCCTTGCCGGCTACTCCGACGGGGGGAAGGGGGAGCAACACACCTCGAAGAACAAGAGTTATGAGAGGGGAGGAACTGTTTTCTCTTCTTCGAGGGATTGTTCATATCGATTCCAATTAAGTGACTCCCAAGCCCGACGCAGGCGGTGGGGTCGGAGTTATGGAATCGCTGATTGCAGCACCGCTCTGCTGGAAGCCGCGGCGTCTCTGGCGTGCCGGACGATGGCGTAGTGAGAGGTGAACGTATGCACTGAGGGCCAGGTCGTTGCCCTGCAGATTTCCTGTACTGGGGCCTGGGCCAGGAACGCCGCTGAGGCCTGGGCACTCGTGGCATGCGCAGTAAGAGCCGGGGTTGGGCCCTTGGCCAGCTCGTAGCACGTGCGGATGCAGGACGGGATCCAGGAGGATATTCTTTGAGATGAGACCGGGAGCCCTTCCATCCGGTCCGCCACCGCTACGAACAGCCGGTTCGACTTCCTGAACGGCCTAGTGCGCTCGATGTAGAAGGCTAGTGCCCGTCAAACATCCAGGGAGTGCAGCCTCTGCTCCTGGCTCCTCGCATGGGGCTTAGGATAAAAACAGGCAGGAAAATGTCTTGGCTAGTATGGAAAAGTGACACAACCTTAGGAAGAAAGGCCGGGTGAGGCCTGAGTTGCACCTTATCCCTGTGGAAAACCGCTGCGGCAGGAAGAGAAATCTCCATCAGAGTCAGACGAGACCGATCTCGACCGTGATGACCACGGTGGCACTGAAGGGTATTGTGCTGGGGACCAGTGTCGAAGTGATGATACGGGGGACCAGTGCTGAGGTGACCGTGCCGGGAATCCGGTGCCAGTGATCAGTGCCGAGGGTCCAGTGCTGCTCCTCCCGCGGTGCCGGGGAAGGGGAGCGTCGCCCTGCTGGTGCCATGCCCAGAACCCAGTGCCGGAGAACGGGGTCTTGCCAACAGTGATCGGGAGCAGCGTCGGGGCAAACGGTGCCGGACTGGCAATGGTGCTCTCCTCAGCATGGCTGGCTTGCCTCTAGACGGAGCCGGATAATGCGGTGCCGGAGAATTGTCCCTGACCGCTGGGGGCTGTGGTGCCATCATGGCAACAAGATCCCTGGCAGCCTCAAAAGTGTCCGGGGTGAAGGGCAGCTCTAGCTTCTCCACCTGGCACTGCTCCGGGGAGTTGCCGGGCACTGGACTCGACGGTCCCCTCAGGGGAACCGAACTCAACGGTGCCGACTCCTGCTGTTTTGGTGCCGAGTGCTCCTTTGCGGGACGCACTAGTGATGTGTCTGCTGGTCCCGCTGTCTTTGGCACCAAGGAGCGCCCCGTCGGTCTTCCTATGCCGCTTGTGAGGCACTGGTGAGTGGGAGCAGTGCCGGGCTAAGCTTGCAGTGCCAGGGAGCGCCAGTGCCGAGGGTGTCTTAGGTTAGAGTCCTTCCTCGGCACCATGTCACAGACCAGGGCGCTCCGTACAGACGCGCTCGGTGCCGGGTCCTGATGGTCCGCGGCAGGCTGTGGCCGAAGAAGAGCAGATTCCATCCGCAATTGTTTCAGTCGGAAGTCTCGCTCCTTTTTCGTCCTGGGGCGGGAAGCTCTGCAGATTTTGCACTTGTCTGTTTGGTGCGCTTCCCCCAGGCACTTCAGACACGAGTTGTGGGGGTCGCTCGTTGGCATAGGTTTGCTGCAGGCTCTGCAGGGTTTGAACCCCTGGGCTCGCGGCATGTCCCAGAGCCCAAGGGGGAAGGGGTTAGGGATTGGAGAAAAAAACCCCACTCCCCAACCTTATCTATCACTATAGCCACTAACTAAGAACTAAACTACAAGTATCAGAAAGTACACGAAGGGAAGCACTTGCTAGGCACGCGGCCGCAGTTCCAACGACTGTCACTGGCAGTACGAAGGAACTGAGGAGGGGCCAGGGCGGCAGGGTCGTATATTCAGCGCCATGAAGGCGCCACTCCAGAGGGCTCCACAGCCGACCGACAGGAGCTGCTAAGGGAAAACGTTCCAACGACCGTACACACAACACGCACACTCATTGGAATCGATATGAGCAATCACTCGAAGAACTCCACCTTCCCTCCCAGCATCACAACTCCAAACACGGCAACGAGCCCCAGAAAGGGAACTTTACGCCGTGACACATGGCGGGAGGCTGACTCCTGAGATGAGCCAGGCCAGACAGGAACAAGCTACCCCCAGAGGGGGCAGGAACGGTGGGTTTTAATTCTTCCCTTTTAATGCAGGAGGGTATTAGTGGGATAGGCACGGCGCCACCCCCTGTACATTACTTTTTAACTGGATCTTGTTCCCGTTTCCCCCCCTTATTCCCCCTCCATCTGCGCCTTGCTGGGACTGGCTGGGCTTCACGGGGCTATGGGGCAGTACAAGCAGTGTCTTCGCTGTTAACTGAAAGCCCTGGGAGAAGCAGAATCACAGACACTCTCCCTGGACATCTGGCAGTGGGAGGTTTGGAAACGCCACTCACTCAGCCAGCTCCTGCGACACCGTGCGAAATAGGACGGGGCAAAGTCCTTTGCAAGTTGCTCCATGATTCAGATGCACCCGGCTGGGGCAGTGCCAGCCTCAGACTGCCAGGCGGCTTCCTCCTCCCCCAGCAAGGCACAGACCAGTCTCTGACCCTGGAGGGAGACAGTCCCAAGCCATGGAAGAGAAAGAGAAATTAACCAGCGAGGCCAGAACTCTATCCTCATGACAAGCCTGCGCCTGCTCCCATTGACGCCAGTGGCAAAGCTAACATCGGGCCAGGCCCAGCCAGCTGCAGCTCTGCCTACTGCCAAACAGCGAGGGGCTCTGAGTCCCCTTCCCCCCAGCATGGCCCTGGGCCCCCAGGCGGGGAGGAGAGACCTGAGCACGCGAGGTAGGCCCAATGCCTGAGCGTCTGGGAGGAGGAAGCACTGACTGGCTGGCTAAGCGTCTCAGCCCACTCTGCTCCCCAGTCTGCATTTGACATTAATGGTTTGCACTAAAATCAGCCCCTGGGAAGTTCCCGCTGAGAGGTGCCACCATGGAGCCCAGCACCAGCTGAGCGCAATGCTGGGCACAGCTTCCAGCTGGCCTCCTCACAGAGATTAGCCCCGGAATTAAACTCCCAGAACCCCTGAACACCCCCTCCAGCTAAGAGAGGATCAAAGCAGGATGGAGACGGATGCAGCCTCAGAGATGGGGTCCCGCAGACGAGCTGCCAGCCAGACATCGGAATCTCAGACGAGGCTCCGAATTCCATGGGAACACAGCCCAGAGCTGTCTGCATCTATCTTCATACACAATTTAGCAGCCCCAGCACAAAATCTAATGCCCATTACCAAGGGGATGAGAAAAAAAAACTCTGGTCATTTATTCACCCAGCCAAAATTATCACTTGTTCCAGGCAAACTACACTGTAAAAATGATTTTATAGATATAATCTTGTCTCCAATCCACGCAATGCAGCCAGTGCTGGGGTGAAACATAGCAGCTGTTTGACAGCTTCCAGCAACACCACATGACCATAGAAGAGATTAAATGAAAACCACACGTCAAATTGAAACAAGAGGGTGAAGTGATTCAAGGCAATTTTAATCATTGATTTCAATGAGGTTGCGGTTTCATAAAACTAATTTGACAATTTGTGCTGTTAAAAATGTAGATTAAAATGTATTATGAAGTGGGTTTTTCCCCCCAGTGCAAGTACAGGCTGGGTATCTCATCTAAATTTACAAAACTACTATTGGCAAAAACCAAAATTTTGGAAACTAAGGCGGCAGTTCCTGTAACTTTCCTCACGCCCAGCCCCATCGACTTCAATGCCCCGGCTCGGCTGTGTAAGCGGAAGCACAGGCGTAAGTGTTTGCAGCATCAGCAGCTAAATCTGTATTTTTATTAAAAACTTCTCTTTGTGGCATAAAATCGCTGTCACTTTGAAACCAAAATGTGTCAGAGTTAACACTGCGAAGGGAGTTCGATTTCCAATACACGAATAAAGTCACGGGGGGCCTGTTTTTAAACACACAGGCTGTGAGGAAGTGGGACTGTTCTTAATGTTTCCTCTGAATACTGTGTGGGTGCCTCAGTTTCCCCTATGCATTTCTTAAGTCTCTAGGTGGTGGGGAAACGCCAGTGTGCATAACTCACTGACACTCCGTCTCCCTGGCAGCAAATGGCCAGGGCCCCTTCCCCCCCTGCAAGGAAATAGCTAAAGGTGAACAAAGAGATCAGGTGACCTCCTGGCCTGGGAAAGAGACAAAGCCCAGAGAAGGAGGGGCTGGAGGGGTTTTCAGAGTTGGAGCTGGCTGGGGACGAGGAGCGAGAGCAGACGTGGGTGTCTGGCTCTCTGAACCCCAGAATGGACCTGGCCGAGGGGTCCCGTTCGCCGCCGTACCTACAAGCTCTGTTTTAGACCGTGTTCCTGTCATCGAATAAACCTCTGTTTTACTGGCTGGCTGAGAGTCACGTCTGACTGCAAAGTGGGGGTGCGTGCAGGTCTTCTGGCTTCCCCAGGACCCCGCCGGGGCGGACTCACTGTGGGAAGCGCACGGAGGGGCATATGCTGAATGCTCCCAGGAGAGACCCAGGAGGTGAAGACATATGAGCTTCTTGCCCTGAAGACCGTCTGCTCCGAGGGAGAGGAGGCTCCCCAAAGTCCTGCCTGGCTTTGTGGGGAGCAGTTCCAGAGCATCGCCCGGGGACTCCGTGATACAGGCCATCTTTGGGTAGACGTTTCAGACTTAGGAGCACAGGACCCCTGATTCCAGACCGCCAGCTCCAATGAAGGAGGGCAGCCTGGGCGAAGCATTACAGCTCTCTTGCCTGGTAGAGACTCACTGTATGGGAAGGGAGTGTTGGTTGCAAATGGTCCACAGGCTGTCTGCTTCTCCAGTTTGTCTGAGCTCTTCTCACAACAAGGACATTAATGAGGCCCTGGGTTGGTCTTTTACAGCCCAGAGGAACATTTTAAGTGTGAAGGTTCTTGGCAGAAAAAGAGACTCTAGAATCCAAAATTCTACTAAGAATCAGGAAACGAATTAGAGAAACAGGCACAAAACATCCACTTCAGCTATTTAAGATGATGAAATGGGCAGAAAGCAAAGAATGAGCAGCGTACACATTTAAAAAAAAATAGTTTACATTTTTTAAAAAAAGATTTAAATAAAAAACTCTGATTTTCATCCACCCGGATTAAAAGTGGCGGGGTGCTTATGGAGGTCAGCTGAAGGAACACTCCATCAGCATGTGTGGGGGACCCCTGCCGCTTGCAGGAAACCTTTAAAGACCCCGAATGGGTAGGAGCGTGGCTTCACAGTGCCTCTAGGGATGGTGGCCCTAGCCTCTGTTTGCCAGAGGCTGGGAATGGGTGGCAGGAGATGGATCACTTGAGGATTCCCTGTTCTGTTCATTCCCTCTGGAGCACCTGGCATTGGTCGCTGTTGGAAGACAGGATACTGGGCTAGATGGACCTTTGGTCTGACCCAGTCTGGCCGTTCTGATATGCCTCCTCCCCTCCACCATCCCGCAGGATCAGTGCTGCCCAAGTTACCCCGCCCATGCCCAGCTGCTTGACTTGTCAGAGCTGACAAGACCAGATGAAGGGACTGGCTTGGTAAACAGCTATCCCCCCACCCCGTAGCAAACAAACCCACCCCCAAATCCTCACCGAACAGCAGGAGGTGACCCAGTGAAGCCGAGAATAAGCCACTGAGTGTAGAGCGCTAACAAGCCTTTAATATGGGAACTCCCCGTTAAGGCATGGAGAGGAGACGCCAGACTGACAATCATACACTGCACGTATAAATAAGGACAGAGATTAAAAATGACACCGAATGCCCGGGCTCCGGGGCCGGGCTCGCGAGGCCGCTTCGACAGCAGAGCTACTCCCAGCACAGCCCAGGCTAGGGGTGCTCCGTAGCTACTCCAGCCCGTGCCCATAAGTGACGAGTTGGCACCCAGTGGTTTCTGGCAGCTCCTGTGGGCTCTGCAGCTGGTCTGGCAATGCCCAGAGACACACCACGAGCCCCCTCTGCCCACAGAGCCCACAGGACAGAGGGTGCTGCCAGCGGGGCTCTGATCCCTTGTGTCCTGCACTGAAATCCCCACGGACAAAGTCCCGGTAGAACAAACAGTATTTCTGTGGAATCCAGAAACCCCGCACTGGGGCCAGCGAGAAGTAACCCAGTTAATAGCCAGGCCAGGCTGGGATCTGTCAGGGGCCTGAACTCTGCCCTCCTTCCCTGGGGAGCTAGGAGACGGGCAGTGCCCCTGCGCAAGCACTGAGGCTAGGAGCAGAGGCTGGAGGGAGGCACTAACCGGGCACCTGGCCTGTCCCTCACTGGGTAGTGGCCAACGACCTGGACCGGAGTAGCACCAGGCTCCAGTGAAGGGGCTGCCCCCAGCACAAGGACCACGCTGGCTGTTCAGTGGGTCTCTGGCTCCGTGGAGTGTTTGAATGGGGGGTGGGGGGCGCAGTCAGGAGGGTTGTGCTTTCCCAGGGTCACCATTCAGGGCAGGGGCACGCACACGTCTCTCCTCACAGGCCCTAGCGCCCCATCAGGCTTTCCAGCATCACTGCTAGTCTGGTTCTCTGGGGGAGCTCACCTGCCAGCAGCACCTGCTAGTGCTCGCTCCAGCACCCCACGCACACAATGCTGCTTGCTTGGTGCAATAACCGTTAGCTCATCTGCTGCTAGGCGGAGTTATCCGTCCGCCCAGCTGCGTATTTGGATACAGGCTATTTATAAAAGGGCTCCTGGCGGGGGTCTGTACGGGGCCCATTTACCCCGGCACGGCCTCGCAGCAATACGAGCCCCGGCTCTACGTGCTGGTGGACACTGCACTGGACACACAAGCCGTGTCCTTACTCCCTCTCTGGACTCTCCCTGGCCAGAGCGCTGGTCGAGAAACCCCTTCCTGGGCCTCAGCTGTTCCAAATAACGTCACGGGACAGAGGCAGCCCACGGCAGGGCTGGGGCAGGCCTGGCCCCCCGAGCAATGCCATGCAGTCCCATCTAGCTGAGGCAGAGAGAAGCAGGACAGGGCTCCAGCCCTGGTGGAACTGAGCCAGGCCAGTCGGGATCCCAAAGGGTTACCTGGCAAGTGCCCAGACTGTCCAGAGCCCCAAGGCCATACGTCAGCTGTCTCTGGGAGGGGCGGGCCATGGAGGATGAAGGATCCGATGGAGGAGAGCATGCTGGGACCCCAGTATTCATTGATTAGAAAGGAGGGCAGGCATGGGCCTCATCCTTCCCCAGGACCTCCAAGCCCCCCCACTTCGGTACCGCAGCCAGAGGGTGGGGGGTTTGTGAGCCATGCAGAATGCAGGGCTAATGCTGTTCAGCTGGGAAGGACAGAGACAAACCTCTCCTAGCTGGAAAACGAGGCTAAGCACAAAGACACAGCATGTCCTTGAGCCAGGTAAGGAGAGGCTGCTCCTCTCTGTATGCCAGACAGAGCCCCGTGCGTGGCACCGCTTCGGGGACATTTGAAGGGGAGCTAAAACCCCACTTTTCCTCGTAGCTGCCTGTGAACGTGAAGCAGTTTTGAGTCTTTATGAGTAAAGTGACTCACTGCTCCATTAAAAGGGGGGGGGGGCTGGAGGGGTGGAGTTATTTTAGATTAACACACAAATCCAGTACCTCCAATTGACTCTCTGTTGGCAGGGTTTAGGGATCCAAAGAGGGGACTGGGAGTCCGGCCATACCCACCTCTGCCACTGTGTGGGGTGTCCTGGGCAAGTCACGTGCCCGTTGGGTGGCAGCACCAGGAACAGAACTCTAGCTCAGTCCCCAACCTCCACTAGCAGTGCCTTTCCCACTGGGCCACGCTACTTCTCTGACACTGGACAAACCGGGGTTAGGGACCTGCACGCACAGCTCTGCCCCTTGCCTAGAGCTGGACTCACATCACTGCTCGGGTCTCTGTTCACACCTGATGTCACCACTCCTCAGACATGGAGAATCTGCCATGGATGGAGCTCTACCCCTGCTGACTCTTGAAGATTAGGAGACAATTATAATTGGATTGCAGTGATTATTTGCTCCATCTAGGAGGGCTGAGAAGTGTTTAGCTGGCTCCCCTACTGATTAAATCTTTACTTCACAGTGGTGATCTGGTGTATCTCCATATTCCACAGTGCTCGCAAACAGACATGTGGCCGAGGTATCGGCTTAGCAGAGCACTTCAGCTTAATGAGCCAGACAGCTGCCAGTGACCAGCTGCGACTGGGGCTTATTCTGCGTCTAGGTGATTTCATCCCGTTTCTGCAGCTCTGAGCCGAGATCCAGTCTCCTCCCGCACCTCAGGGGACAGCTTGCTAACTGATTGTGCAGGCAGTCTGAAGTCCCTGCCAGTCTTAAAGGTGTATGTGATCAGCATATTGGTTACAAAACACAGGCTGCAGGCCAGTCTTCGGTACCACTGGCAGAGGGAGGTACGTATCCCAGGGCACTGGGCCTGGCAAACCTACCTCCAGCCATCACTTGGAAAGCTGCCGCCAGCTTCCAGCACCCACCAAGCAACACCCTCGCCCCTGCACAGCTCCCATGTGGACTCTGCCTGGCTGCCATGGCCACCTACTTCTGAACCATGGGAGGTCACACCGCCATGTTAGCCCCAGACAACCTGTCTGCCCCCCTCCAACCCCATTTTACATTCGAGAACTTCTGCCTGGCTCAGCACCTCCTCGACAGAGACTGTGAAAGGCCATTAGCTGTCCCCTACTTGTCCTCCAGAGACCTCGACCATGGAAACAGCCGGGAGGTGACAAGCAATGCTGAATGCGTCAGGCAGCCGGCGGCTGATTAGAAAGGAGACAGACCTTCCAATGCCTCAACAGTCTTGGCAATCAGCCGTGATGGGAGAGGAAGCACAGCAAAGGGAGGTGACAGGTACATGGAAACACAATCCACTCCAGATGCAGTGAAACCTGCCTTCCAGCACGAGACACGGCCCTTGCTTAAACAAGCACTTTAAAGTATCCGTCTATAATTATGTCTGACCTTTAGTTAGAGACCACGCAGTCTGTTCCCAGGGCTGGTTTCACTGTGCGCTTTCTACAGACTATCCTGTAAGTAGCAGGGACTGCGGCTAAGGGGCTCTGTTAACATCAAGATGACGAGAGTTTATTCTGGAATCTGCTTCTTCGCCATTTGACATGAAGATGTCACCCCCCAATTCCCCTCCTCCCGCTGCCATTCCCCACATCCCTGCAGCTGCCCAGGGGCTGACATGGCCAAGCCAGCATGCAGCCTGTCAGGAAGGCAGAAATGACCCCTGGGGTTGGGGATCCCCCCTCATCGATACCCGCAAGGAGAGACCACTGCACAAGAGCTAGTAAGACAGGGTTAGCTGCCGGGACGTGGCTGACCGTTCTGGTTGTTGATGGGAGGCAGGGAGTTAAAAACAAGACAAACGTGTTAAAAGCTCAGAGAGCGAGAACCCGGAGCACTGAACAAAACCAGTGAATACAAAGCTCCTGCCTTCTTCCAATGGGCTCTCCGGCCCTTCCTCAGACCCAGGGTCAGATACCCTGCAGGTGCTTGGTTAGATAGTGGTTTGCCCATATTAACAGAAAGAAGTCAGAGTCCTCACTATGCTCACAGCAGGCCCCATTGCAAGCCAAGCCCCGGTGAGCTGGGTTAGAGGGATCGCTGGAGGCTGAGGCACTCGGTCCTCTCACAGCTTGAGATGCAGCAGGCATTATTCACAGCTTACAAGTCCAGATGTCTGCCGCACACACGGGCTGGTGCCTGGCTGCTCAGACGGACGGCTCCTTGGTGGAAGGCGCAAGGGCCTGCAGATGTTTACGGGAGTCCTGGGCCAGAGGAATTACAGCGGTTAATATGCCCGAAACACGGAGTATAACTGAGCATGAAGGGGTCGTGTTTCTCTCCCCACAAGCCCAGGTCTCGGGGCAGCCCCAGTGGTGGGTCTCTCAGCTATTCAGCGTCTCCTGCGAGCTGGCACACTGTATGAACAATCCCTACAGGGTCAGTAACTGGTCACCCTCCTTTCTCCTCCTCTAGGACCCGCCAAGCCAGCACCCATCTCCTAGCAGGCCTCATCTCTACCACCACCATGCTGCTGCTGCTGTCACTCTGTCCCTCCCTCGGACACCCGCTGCCAGCCCAGCAAGTTTCAGACAGCGTGTTTCCTGACAGCACAGTCCTGGGAAGTGCCTGGCTGGGGCTGACATTCGGTACTGGGAGCTGGGATGAACTCCCTTCCCAGGGGGCTTTTAACCAGGCCCTACAGCAGGCCCAGCACATTCCAAAGCACCACACCGGCTGCTCGCAGGCAGCCTGACAGCTGCACCTAGTCAATATGTTCAATCCTCCCCACTCATGCTGGGTGATGACGTTTGGAAGCCCAGCGTGAGACACCCCCGGCCTGACTTCCAAAGGGGCCAAGCACACACAGCAGGCCACAGCAACCCTCATCTTTAATACAGAGAGAAAGACCCAGGGCACTGCAGCTCCTGGGACGCAATGATCCAGGCACTGAAACCGAGATGCAGCATTGCGTGCTGGGATCGGTCATCCTGCAGGCCTCATGCCCATATTCAAGATGAAGGCAGGCACAGACCACAATTTAGAATGCAATGGGCTGCAGGGGTTTACAGGTACTGGAGTGGTGGGGAGGACAACATGTGTGCAGAATTTCTCACCTCTTTCCTGCCCTCAGACAATTTCAACTTTGCTCGGGTGCCATGACTTGCTGGAGATTCAGGCGGTCTCTGTAACTGGACACAGTTTAAATGGTGAGACAGAGGCAGAAGGGTCAGAGGGAGCAGGGACAGGCTGGGGGATGAACGGACACTCCAAGATCTTCCTTGCAGGCAGACCATGCTAAGTAGATGGTTAGTCTCTTACCCAAGTCCAAATTCACCCTGACTGGCACTGGACATGGTGTTACCGCACAAAGGACAACGATCTCCTGTACAGGGAGCAGATGCCTTTGCCTTTAACTGCTGGTTAGTCTAGATTAACCCACCAAACCGACCTGGGCCTGGCACTGACAGAGTGAGAGGAAAGATGCAGGGCTGGTCTGGAGGCCAATATGAAAATAATCTGAATTCAAATTGGAACGGTGCAGAGAAGGGCTCCTAGGATGATCAGGGGAACGGACAGCGAGCTTCCGAGAGGAGACTGGAAGACGGTGGCTTGTTCAGCCTAGCACAGTGCAGGCTGAGAGGGGATCAGTTACTCTCTATAAATACCCTGGGAGGGAGAAGAGCTGCTGCAGCTAAAGGACACTGCTGGCACCAGAACAAATGGAGCTAAGGCTGGAAATGAGAAGTGGTTTCCAACCCTCACAGGGAAGCAATCTGGAGCAGCCTCCCAGTAGGAGCAGTGGAGCAAACAACCTACTAGTTTGAAGATGGAGCTTGATAAGTCAATGATGGGGACAATCTGACAGGGCTTCCCTGCTTTATCAGGGACTGGACTCCATGGCCAGGAGGTCCTGTGCTCCTAACATGAATCTTCAGCTCAGTCCCTCAGAGAGCGCCATGGCAAAGATCCGGGGGAAGTGGGAGAAGCAGCTTTAGGAGGAGTGAGAGAGCGAGGCTGATATAATGGGATAAACTATGGAGGGCAGAGAAGCCAGGACAGAACTTCCACAGCATGACTGGAGTCAAAGGAGCACCGCCCAGGTGAGAACCAGCACTGAACTCCAGGGCTGTCGCCATTCCAAGCCTTGGGTTGCACAAAGGGCTGTCCCCAGAATGGCATCTTCTGGCCTCGTGTCTGATTGCAGACAGATCATCCACAGGCTCAGACTCCGGTAGAGCACAGCCAACACTCCCCCGGTGAAGCAAAGTCCCACGTACCACCTCCCCCCCAGGCAGCACACGCAGCCCCAGGCACAGCTCTTACCAGGTGAAGGTTCTCTTTGCTGGCTCGCTCTGATTCCGGTGTGGAATCCCTGCTTTTCCTTTCCAAGATCAGTGGGTTCCCCAGCATCCTCCTCTGAGTTAGAAAGAAGAGAGGGTTGTTGGTAAGTGCTGAGAGAGGCCTTAAGGGGGGAAGGGAGCGCTGGGACAGGATGAGGATTCTGGGTTGAAATCACAGCCTCACATGGCCAGCAGCTGGATGTTGGGAAAAGAAGCAAAAGACTCCCCGCAAACAGGACCAACCTGAAACCCGACCCAACAAGGTTTGCTCAAAGAAAGGTGTGGCAGGGCACCTCCTCCCAGCACTTCCCCCTCTGATGGTGGCAGGGCCTGGGGTAAAGCGGCCACACTTGGGACAGTGTTTCTCTTCCCCCCTGGGTTTACTTATCAGGATTTTGGAGATAGGCCTCGGGGCAGGCCCTAGGAGCGCTCCTCCACCAAACAAAGAGAAACCAATTTACAAACACAAACAAACCTTCCCCTGCCCCCTCGCTGGGGGGTGTTGTCCTGTTGTAGGCCCTGGGGTGTCAGTCCTTCCCCTAAACAGGCATTCAGCTCTCCTCTCCCTCTCTCACCAGAGGAGGGGTTTGTAAAGGTCTCCTGCAGCCCTTAATTGGACTCCGGTGTCCTGAACTGACCTGAGGTAACCCCTTCTCAGCTGGTAGGAAAAAGGGTCTTTATCATTCTAGGGCTAACATATCTCTCTGGCAGTCATCAGACTGACTTTGTCACAGAAGGATGAAAGACACTCGCTTCACTTTGCATAGGCACAAACACTGGGCCTGAGACCAGAATGGGCCCATTTAGCCCGATATCCTGTCCCTGACAGTGACTAACACAAGCTGTCCAGAGGAAGGTGTGAAACACCCCGGAGGGAACTGGGGAGTTAAACTTCCCTCGTGGTGGGTCTTTCCCAGCTGTCAAGTGGTGGCTGCCTCATGCCCTGGTGCAGGATGTTTCTATCCTCACAGCGACATTATTGTTACTCTTTCTAACGTACCTGCAGACGTGCTGATTATCTGGAGAAGCAGCTAGTCCCATCTCTTACTAGCTATGATAGCCTGGGGCAGTGAGTTCCCCAACTGGTTACGCATGGTGTAGAAAGGTCTTAGCAGTTTTACATTTAAATTAAAGCTCAGAAACGATAAGAGCAGTAGACCAATGGCACAGCCTGCCTAGGGAGGTCGTAGAAGCTGCTTCGCTGGAGGTTTCCGAAGGAGGCTAGACAGCCATCTCGCTGGGATGGGTTAGACACAACAAATCCTGAATCTCAGCTAGGGGTTAGACTAGCTCAGTGTTTCTCAACGACCAGTCTGTGGACCGGCGCCGGTCCCGGAGATCTCCCTGACACAGGTTGGGAAGGCAGCAAGCCGGTCCCTGGTATCACAAAGGTTGAGAACCACTGGACTAGATGACCCTTGCGGTCCCTTCTAACCCTATGATTTACATGTGTTGTCTCCTGATATCACTGCCCTGCCGTTACGCAGGGTAACTAGAGCACAGGCTGTTTTCTCTGCACCATTCAGTATTTCATATCCCTCTCCTGGCCCCTCTCTCCAGTACACGGTCCCAGGCTTTTCAGTCCCTCCAGAGCTTGTCGCCTGTTCCTGGACCCCTCTAGGCTGTTCTGGAGCCGGGGTGACCTGTTCGCACACGCGTACGCCCCGGGGCTGATGCAGAGGATTGGAACAGTCTCCGTTTTGTTTTCTACCCCTTTCCTCAGGCACCTCAACACTTGGTTTACTCTTCCGACCACTGCACTTGAGCAGGGGGCCTCACTAAGCCGGACCATCCCAACACGCTGCAAAGAGCCAGGCCTGAGAGAAGACTTGGGAGCTCCCCAAAGCATAGGAGAGGGCAGCGGGCAGGGCCAGAGAGGGACTTTGACCAGAGACCCGCAGCAGACAGCGCTCTGACGGGGAGCTGCAGTTACCTTAATGAGGCCGCTGAAGGAGCGGGAGCGGGTGCGCCTCTGGACCGGGGGTGTCGGCGCATCAGGCCCAGGAGTGAGAGTGCCAGGATGCTTATGGAACTAGAGAGAACACGCAGGGCACCATGTTAGGTGTTAAACCAACAACTACGCTATCTTCCAGTCACCCCCCACAGCTACCCGGCTCAGCTCCAGGGCAAAGCACTCCAACCCCCACACATGCTCAGGATCTGTGGGTGGCTTTGTGGGTGAGCCCTGCCTCTGGGAGCCTGCAGCCAGTGGTGTGCTCCCGCGGACTAGCCCCCGCTCCCTGAACACTACCTGCCGGATGAGCTTTTTCTTCTTCGCAGAGTCTGGCATGCTGTGGATGTGGTGGAAGAGCTCCTTCAGCGCCTCCTCCGTGCGCTGCTGCGTCTCCTCCCGGTGGGAAGGATCCAGCCTGCTCCGCTTCTGAGACTTCAGGGGCTGGAGTTCCTTGGACCCAGCAGATGTCAGCAAATCCAGGTCGTCCTGGGAAAGTTCAGAGGGGCACGGTCATGTTCCCATGTCACTCCCTGCCCTAGTGCCAGCCTGCTGCGCTCCACAGGGTGGGCATGCTGGCGATCCCAGGGAGCGACGCGACTCGTTACAAAACCCAAACCAGCCACTGTGTCTGAGGGCCCGCAGGAACAGCTGTGCCAGCTCCCGTGCAAGACTGGTCCCACTCCATTCCCACTGCTGTGCAGCAACGGTCCGAGCTGTGCCAAGCACGGGGGCGGCAGTGAGAAGGTGACTTCCACTGGCTCCTCCCGTCCCCTGGACGCCACAGGGCAGCAGCTCCCCCAGGCTGAGATGGGCTCGGTGCAGCTCTCCCTCCAGTGCATCATTCCACTTCCTTCAGCTAGACGGGAAGGACTGGTTTACTGGAGAGCGAGAGGAGAAATTCTCTTTCCCCATCTAGTGGAAGGTCTGATCTCCAAGCCCCCCTTGCTGCAGCAGCTTGTGCAGCTCCCGGACCAAGAATGGCCTGAGCCCAGTGGTTAATGTGAACGGCTCAGGTTGGTTTGAACGCAGCAGCCCAGTGAAGAAGTATCTAGTCACTACACATACTGTGCCTGGGGACAGAGAATAGGCCTGGTGTTCGATCTGGGGGCTGCCATGGTGTCTATGCTCCAGCTCCTCCCTCCAGTGCCATCACCCGGGTGATCCTGAGTCATGGTCCCATGGCAGCTCCCCCTCCCGTCTCTGGGCAGAGCCTGTTCTTGGCACTGTTTCAGTTTTCAGCTTCTCTCACTTGTAAAACCCTCTGCACAGCACCAGAGTGACACTTTCCTCCCAGCACCTGCCCCTTCCCCGTGGGCAGCCACTCATCTGCTGTCCTCACCTTTGAAGCGTGCACTCTGGACCCCAGGTAGTGCAGCCTGGCACATTCTCGAACGTATGCCGGAGCCTGGGCAGGAAGAGAAGGCAGGCAGTGAGCACAGACGAGAGCTGGCATTTCCCATGGGCCCTGCACCACACTGCACACCCCACCAGCCCCTCTGCACTCAAGGAGCCAGTGGCTTCACTAGCGCTTTTCTCTGTCCATGCAGTGACAGTGATTGTGGTACAATGCGCTTCTGCTGAGACACAAAACCAACCCCAGTGGAACAGAGAGAGTACGGCCAGCCCAACGTACCCTGAAAAGGGTCTCAAGTGCTTTCTCCATTTGCAAACAATTCCCCCAGCCGTGGGCACCCCGAGCCGGAGCCTGACTAAGAGAGGAGGAAATGCTCACCTAGAGATGGTGGGGCCTTGCAGAGAGAAAATGGGCATGCTGAGAACTGTTTTCCTGAAAACGGCAGCTCCAGGCCTTGGAGACCCTTAGCGTGACTGGCAAGTGTGCTGCATGGCCAAGACACAGGCTACCCTGCAAATGAACTCTATCCTCCCCGAGAGAACCTGGACTGGGGCAGAGAGCCCCTCAGCAATGTCCCACTAACCCACCCTGCACCTGGAGCGTGCAGTGCTGGGCCTCTCCTCCGCTCACAGCCTACCAGCTCAGCCCCACCCCAGCCCTGGGAGAGGCTTCGCCATGTGCATGAATATCTATGAGACCAAGGGCATCCCACCTGCATACAGATTCAACTCCTACCAGCACTCACCACGGGAGAGCCCCAGGAGATGTTCTCCTGTACACAGGGACCCTAAGATCCCCAGAAACGGCCTTTGTGAACGTCCCCTATGAAACAATCGTGCTTCAGAGCCTGCCAAAGCCAGTGCCTGAACTGGCCTGCAGAGGGTGCTGTCAACCAGCAAAGGAGGAAGAGGCCAAGTTCGGGCATCGCAGACCTGTGCACTTCGCTTCTGCTGGGTCACTGGCTTGGCACTTCTCAGCTACCCCCTCTCAGGAGAGCACAGGCAGCGTCACCAGCCAGCCACAGCACCCTGCGAGCCCCTCCAGGAAGGGCATGTGGAAGCGACAGGGAGAGCAGGGGTAGAGGCCCCTGTGGGGCGCACTGACCTTGAAGAGTTTCTGCGAGTGTTTGATCATGAAGGCCACGCCGTCATTCAGCTTTGTGATATTCTCCTGCAGGTCGTTTGCTGTCACCTGGCGAGGGGACGAAGGCCAAGCATGAGCATTAGAAGGGGAGGGGGCAGGATGTGCTGCCAGACTCCCCGGGGAAGTTCCTGTCCCTCTGCTCAGGCCTCTATTGCACTGGACACACAGCATGCCCATAGGCAGACTGCACAAGATCCAAAGCCTGCGCCAGGACAGCCTAAGCTCTCAGGCACCTACACTTCAGAGCAGATGTTTAGCAGCAGGCACAGGTGGCCCTGCAGAGAAAGGGCTGTGGTGCATCCCCCAGGCCACGTGCATCGCTCACAAGGCAATTCTTAGATACAGCAGGAGTCTGGTGACTTTTCAGACGTATTGAAAAAGAGGAAGCAATATACACGGCTGTCACTCATACGGCAGGCAGTGGCCATGGCACCAGCGTCCCCCAACACAGCTCTGCCAAGGCCCCTGAATCTTGACTGTCAGCCCCACCCACTCTCCCACTCCTGTGTCCCCCACACAGCCTGGCCAGCACCCTCCCGTCCTGGCCCACGGCCCCATCTATTGTTGTAATCCAGAGTCCCTCCCAGCTCCACTGTTCTGCCCTGCAGTATAACCCAGCTGCTGCTAAGCGTTGCTTACGTTTCTGGGCCACAGGATGTGGGGTGCAAACATGAGAGCCAGGTTGTGGGCAGACATCTTGTTCTTGTCCTGTTTCTTGGCCGTTTGGTAGAGCAGGTCCAGCAACAGCTTGAGCAGGTTGCGACTGGGCGGGGGGAGGATCAGGAAGAGCAGCTGCAGGGCTTCGATCTGCCGCTCCTTATCCGGCGTGCTGGTCTTGTTCCCCTTGTCATCAAACTGCATCAGGCCTGCAAGCCCGGGCGCAGGAGCTGAAGCCACTTGGAGCCCCACAGGTCTCCGTAACCAGGAAGCTAGGTCCACACTCGCCAGTTACCCAACCCTCCCCCCCATACATTGTACTTCTCCAGACATGCCTACCCTGGCTCCATCACCCCCGGGAACCCTCCACATCCCCCAGATGGGTATGGTTAACTCCTGCCGCCGGGGCTGAAACATACACAAGAAAAACATCCTCGGGGTCATTCCCTCCCCTGTCCCAAGCCCCAGGTGCTGAAAGAGACGAACATCCCAGGGTGTGGCCAGTTGACATAAGCTGCCCTGGAGGAGGCTCGCTCAGCTCCCATCCCTAGTGTCTATCACTGCCCCCTTGCCTACTCACCTGCAATTTTGAGGTGGGCTTGGAAGTGCTTGTGTGTCAGCAGGGGCTCTGGTAATTCACCCAGGAACATCTTCAGCAGAGAGGCCACATCGTTGGGGTGAAACTCCCCCGATTCCAGGTCAATATCCACCCCGCTGTTCAGGGCATCCTTCAGGATCTGCTGCCGGAGACTGTTCCCCGGCACGCGAAACAAGCCCTCCATTCGCAGATCTGCTCGGCAGGGAGTAGGAGAGAGATCACTCATCGTGAGGAGGGGGCTCCCGACCTTTGACACAAGGAGCCCTCTCCCAATTTCCCTTCTAGCCACCTGGATGGGATCCCATAGAGAAAACCTTACTCAGTGGGCTATATACAACCCCAAGGCCCCAGGATGTGCCCTACGGCTCTGGCAGAAGGAATGCTTGCAAAATCAGAGAGGTGAGAGAAGGGCTAGGAGCTGCCACAGGTGACTCTGGGTCACAGCACCAGCCCACAATCCAAGCAAAACACTCAAGTTTGGAGCCCAGTGTTCTGCCCTGTGCTACAAAGCAACCCCAGAGGCCCCAGCAGGATGCACCCTGGGAATGACAAGCTGGCAAGAGAGCTGAGAGTCACTTACGCTTGTGCAGGTATTCGATGAGCTGCGAGACCTGGGCGATGCCCTCCTCGGTCAGCGGGGAGCCAAACACCACCCCTTTATCTGGGGAACAAAGCGATCCAGTCAGCACACATGGGACAGGAGCAACTCAGGCATGGCACCTCGGGGTGCAGGAGCCACAGAGCTTAGCAGGCATTTTCCTACTGTGAGACCAGGATTTCCAGCAGGGGGTTCTGTTGCTGGGAAATTAGTGGCCAAGAGAGTTGGGGTAAAGGTCAGAGGAGAACCCCACTGCTCTGACATCACAAGTACCCCCAACCAATGGCTATGCTCCAAGGGGCTTTCATCAATTTGCTGTTTATATCAATGCAACTGCAGATTAATTCTCACCAATGTTCTAAATACAACGTATTACTGAGTCCCCATAAGGAAAGCCATGTCAGACCAGGGACACTTCCACCTTACAGGATGTGCTAGCTACAGCCCAGACCCACTGGGAGCAGGCTCCCTAGTGGAGCGGGAAAGTTAAACAAGACACAGCTTCCCCTCCAATTCCACGGGGAGCTTTAATGCAGGTAAGCAGGGGACTAGATTAGGCCCAACTGTGGCTTGTTTAACTCGACACGGTGAACTCATTAACTCTTTGGGACTCAGTTACAATGCAGCAGTCCCACAGTATGTTTTGCCGTGTGGCTAGGACCAAGGCGTTTTCACGGTTCCCCCAGGCAGTGCCCCTGTGCTAGAGCCCAAGGCTGTAACAGGCAGGGGGCACTGCTAAAGCACAGCCGCTCCTGATGGTGTCGCGGACTCTCATTTTGTAAGCAACACCCCCCCGGGGGCTGATTGGACAGTGCAGAGGAGAATGCTGCTGGGTGCCTGGGGAGAGTGAGGCTGGTGCACGTGCAGGGGGCAGTCGTGAGAGGTGGGGGGCAGGGAACAAACACTGAAGGTGAGCGGAGCTGTGGCCTGACTGGAGAACTCCCATTGCCGGCATTCTATAAGCTCCATTTCAGGGTGGCCAAAAGAAAACCAATCCTGGCCTCCTGCGTGTGTAAACAGAAGTGAAAAGTGCCAAAAGGCAGACAAGGACATCACCAGGAGAAGTGGGGAGCTCGGAGGTAGGTCCATAAGGAGGGGTGGCGTCTCCACAGCGAGGCTCTCATCTCACTCACTTGGGGCCACCAGCCAAAATGCAGGTGTAAGATGCCAGCCTGAATACCCAAGCCTCGCTCAGCAAGTCAGGAAAAGCGATGCGCACAGGCTGAACAGGGAGACGCCTGGATGGAAGGAAAGTCTTAGATGAGAAGCAAATTCAAGTGAAACACTCTTGCTTAACCAATACAGAAAATTGTTCCTATCTGAAGAGAGACTTTCCAGTGCGGGACAGTGTCAACAACAGACAGGACAGAAATCTGCCTAGAATTCCAAACAAAGGGAGAGCTGCTGGTGAATAACCTTGTTCATCAGAGAAATACATCTACAGATAACAAGAATGCTCTGTTCTCCGAGGGCTTGATCCAACTCCCATTGGCTATCGCAGCAACTGGATCAGGTCCTTGGTGAACAAGGACAGTCTAATAGATCAAAGGGAATTGATCACAGAACTAAAAGTTAGTGGTTGCTTAGGTGCAAGTGATCGTGACTTGATCACATTTATAATGTGCAAACAAAAAAGTCCTAACCAGCAAAATAAAAATTAAGGGTTTTTTTTTTTTTTTTATACATACACATACACACACACACACACGGTGCTTTAAAAGGGACAATTTCACAAAGCTGAAGACAATTGAGCCAAATCAACTGGGAGAAAAAAATTAAATAAAAGAATGTGACTACCTGGGCACTCGAAGAACATTTTATTACATGTTCAAAAAGCAACCACTGATAAAGAGGCTACATTAGTTAAACAAATGAACAATTTGAGTTAAAGGGGAAGTGAAAGCAAGTATAAATTTTTTTAAAAACAATATATAAACAAATGGAAAAAAGGAGAGGTTCATAGTAATGAATATAAATTGGAAGCTAGGAAAGGTAGAAAATTGAAAAGGGAATCAAAAAGACACAAGAAGAAACCTACGGCCAGCAGAGTTCAGAATGATAAGGAGGACTTTTAAAAGTATATTAGGAGCAAAAGAAATCCTAACAATGGTATTGAATAATGAAAGAATGGCACAAGCATTCAATAAATATTTCTGTTCTGTTTTTGGGAAAAAGCCAGATGATATATTCATAAATGATGATGATGATGATTGATGAAATACTTTCCATTCCAACAGTAACTAAGAAGGATTTTAAAAGGCAGCTACTAAAGTTTGATATTTGTAAAAAAGCAGGTTCAGATCAAGAGTTTTAAAAGAGCTGGCCAAGGAGCACTCTGGACTGCTAATGCTGATTTTTAATAAGTCTTGAAACACTGGGCAAGTCTCATGAGACATCTAAGTACTAGGCTGAGGTCCCAAGTTGCAGTAGGGATCCTTAACTTGAGTGTAGAGGTTCTCCAAACCCTTAATAAACCTTGAAGACATAGGGTTAGCAAATATAGAAAACTCGAGAGGATGAAAAGCTGATACTGTAGCCAAGTGAACCTTAAATCGAGCTAATTGATAACCCTGGTTTCTTTAGGTCTAACAGGTAAGTCCAGGATAGCTGAAAGTGATGAAGATTCAGACATGAGCCAGTGGTGTTGACACCAATGACTGAATCTGTTCCACTTCTGCAGGTAAATAATTCAGTTTTACTTCCTTCTACTGTTGAGTAACACTTGTACTTTCACAGAGCAGGTAGATTCTAACCCCACGAACCATCGAGGAACCATGCCCTGATGCGAAGTAAATGATCTGGATCTTGGAAGAGCTGAGGAATGATCAGAAGCTTGATCATCGGGTGGACACATAGGTGAAGCAGGTCAGGATGCCAACCTTGTCTCGGCCAGGTTGGTACTATAAGGATAACCCTGACTTTGTTGTGTCTGATCTTGTATGTCACTCAATACTAGCAGTGTTAGAGGAAATGCACAAAATAGTCCCTTCATCCAAAATAGGAGAAAGGCGTCTCCCAGAGAGTGACGGCCTAGACCTCCTCTTGAGCACAACTGATGACATTTCTTGTCCTGGAGTTAGAGCAGAGGTTCATTTTTGGAAATCCCCAATTTTGGAATATACCATGGAGAATTTGAGAGTCCAGCTCCCATTCATAATCCTGGGAGAAGCGCCTGCTGAGAGTATCGGCTGTGGGGCCCTGAACACCAGGGAGGTAGATGGCTGAAATTTGGATCTGATGGACTATACACCAGATTCACAACATTATTGCTTTGGTGCATCTTGTTTCTTCTTGTTTGCTGATACAGAACATGCAGGCCATATTGTCAGTCAGGAGCCTGATAGATTTGCCCCTGATGAGGGGTAAGAAATGAAGGCAAATTCACAGCTGTGAATCCCAAGCAGAGATAAATGCCTCCCTTCAGCCCTGAGTTAGGAACCTAATTACCTTGTCAGGATGGGACTGAGGCTTCACCCGTCTCCTTGGCATTCCCTACTGGCTAGGGTAGGCTGAGGTCCTCAGCTTGCTGGCGTCTGAGAATCCCATTCTTAGGCACTTAAATCTCCCCATGCATTGTATAAGTGCAAAGTAATGCACACTGAAAAACATAATCCCAACTCTACATGCAAAATGATGGGGTCTAAGTCAGCTGTTACCATTCAAGAAAGATCTTGGTGTCATTGTGGATAGTTCTCTGAAAACATCTGCTCAGTGTGCAGTTTCAGTCCAAAAAAACTTAACAGAATGTTAGAAACCATTAGGAAAGGGATAAATAATAAAACAGAAAATATCACAATGCCACTGTATAAATCCCTGGTATGCCCACACCTTGAATACTGCAGTTCTGGTCACCTATCTCAAAAAAGACATTAGAGCTGGAAAAGGTAGATTAGGGGATGGAACAGCTGCCATCTGAGAGATTAAAAAGGCTGCGACCGTTCAGCTTGGAAAAGAGACGACTAAGGGTGTTGATATGGTAGAGGTCTATAAAATCATGAATGGTGTGGAGAAAGCTACTAAAGAAGTGTTACTGTCCTATTTATATAATTCAAGAATTAGGGGTCACCTAACTAATGAAATTAATAGGCAGCAGGTTTAAAATAAACACAAGGAAGTATTTCTTCACACCACACACAGTCAACCTGTGGAATTTGTTGCCAGAGGATGTTGGGAAGGTCAAAAATATAACTGGGCTCAAAAAGAATTAGATACGTTCATGGAGGACAGGTCCATCAACGGCTATTAGCCAAAATGGTCAGGGAGGCAACCCTATGCATCAGGTGTCCCTAAACCTCCAACTGCCAGAAGCTGGGACTGGACAACAGGGGATGGATCATTTGAAATTTCCCTGTTCTGTTCATTCCCTCTGAAGCACCTGGCACTGGCCACTGCCAGAAGACAGGATACTGGGCTAGATGGACCATTGGTCTGACCCAGTATGGCCTTTCTTATGGTCTTATTGTATAAGGAGCCTGGGCACCTAACTCAGAACTGAGTTTTCCCAGAGCGGTGCTTGCTAGTGTCGGGAAAGGCTAGATATCTTAACATGAAGAGACTTCTCCTCTAGCCTAGAGTTGCAGCTCTGAAACACCTGCCAACACAGCTGTAATATGGATGTGATGCATAGCTGTGAAAACACTTCTAGATTGTATCAAGAGAGGTCAAGCTCTCTGGGCTATTCTTAATGGAACCTGGGCTGGTGGAGACATCAGTTCTGAAAGCCATTAAAAAAACCGGTTACCTACCTTTCGTAACGGTTGTTCCTCGAAATATGTTGCTCATGTCCATTCCAGTTAGGTGTGCACGCACCGCGTGCCTGGCAGCCGGAAGGTTTTTCCCCTAGCAGTACCCGTCGGTCAGTCCAAGCCCCCCCTGGAGTCATGCCTCCATGACGCCAAATATAGGGCCCTGCCAACCCGACACCACCTCAGTTCCTTCTTGGCAGTTTGCTCTGACAGAGGGGTAGGTGGGTGGGTATTGGAAAAGTAGCTAACCGTTTTTTCTTCTTTGAGTGATTGCTCATGGTAATTCCAATTAGGTGATTACCAAGCCTAAATTTGGGAGGCGGGGTCAGAGCTCAAAGGTTTGCTGACTGTAGCACCGCTCTGCCAAAGGCTGCATTATTTCTAGCCTGCTGGGTAATGGCGTAATGTGAGGTGAACGTGTGGATTGAGGACCAGGTCGCAGCTCTGCAGATTTCCTGGGTCGGAACCTGGGCCAGGAATGCCCTCATGGAGTGCGCTGTAAACAGAGAGGCAGGTATCGTCGCCCGATTGTAACATGCCCAGATACAGGACGTGATCCATGGTGAAATTCTGTGGGAGGAGACTAGAAGCCCTTTCATTCCATCTGCTACTGCGACAAACAGCTGAATGGACTTCCAGAATGGTTTCATCCGTTTGATATAGAAGACTAACGACCGGCAAACGTCCAATGAGTGAAGTTTTTGCTCCACGCTGCTTGCGTACGGCTTAGGGTAGAAAACGAAGATATCCTGGTTACCATGAAACTGGGAGACAACCTGTCACGTTATTGATTTGAACTGGGACCATATAGAACATGGTTGCAACCAAAGTCCTGTAGTGGCACCAAATCTAGTATAAAGGGGGTCAAAGGAGGTGTCTAAGACAAGGTGATGGTTTGCTGGTTATAATTATGCTGTCTATATGTGTGTATCAATTTTGTAGTTGAAGTTATGAATATTGGCTCTATACTGTCTGTATTTCAAACTTATGCTATGCTTCTGGGAAACATCCCAGACAAGTTGGTGTTAGCTCTGCCTAGCCTGCTTGATGGCCCATTAAGGACCATCAGTTATACAATTGACCCATTGAGAGAAGGCAAATACGCCTTGCAACTCAGCAAAGTATGCAGGAACTGGCCCATGTGACTACAGACCCCATTTTGCTGTAATTTTCCACAGTAAGGACAAAGAGGTTTTCTTACACCTGGAAAAGACTATAAAAAGGCTGATGCCTCTCCTCCATCTTGTCTTCAATCCTGCTTCATACCTCTGGAGGGACTTTGCTACAAACTGAAGCTGTGAACAAAGGACTGAATGACCCATCCCAGCTGGGGATGTATTCCAGAGACTTGATTTGAACCTGCAGTTTATTCTATCACTGCTACAAGCCTGAACCAAGAACTTTGCCATTACTGTATGTAATTGATTCCTTTTAACCAAGTTTAGCTCTAATCTCTATCTTTTTCCTTTTATGAATAAACCTTTAGATTTTAGATTCTAAAGGATTGGCAACAGCGTGATTTGTGGGTAAGATCTGATTTGTATATTGACCTGGGTCTGGGGCTTGATCCTTTGGGATCAGGAGAACCTTTTTTCTTTTAATGGGGTATTGGTTTTCATAACCATTTGTCCCCATAACGAGTGGCACTGGCGGTGATACTGGGAAACTGGAGTGTCTAAGGGAATTGCTTGTGTGATTTGTGGTTAGCCAGTGGGGTGAGACCAAAGTCCTCTTTGTCTGGCTGGTTTGGTTTGGCTTAGAGGTGGAAAACCCCCAGGCTAGGGCTGTAACTGCCCTGTTTTAAGCGATATGTCCTGAATTGGCACTCTCAGTTGGGTCCTGCCAGAACCGCATCGTTACACAACCTTAGGAAGAAAAGCCGGATGTGATCTAGGTTGAACCTTGTCCTTATTGTTGTGAAATGAGAGCTCCGCTTGGGACCAGATACCCTGAGTCCTGCAGTCTCCCAGGTGCGCGCCCCAACCCAACACTGACGTGTCTGTCACCAGCGAAAGGGATGGCTGTGGTCTGGCAAATGGGACACCCGCACACACCGCCTGCGGGTCGAGCCACCGTAGGAGGGACTCGAGGACCGGTCGAGGTAAAGTGACGATTTTGTCTAGACCGTCCCGAATAGGCTGAAGAGGTCAGAGTCTCAGTCTGGCGTGCTATACTACATAGGTACAAGCAGCTAAGTGGCCCAGAAGCTTTAGGCAATTCCTTGCTGTGATGGTAGGGAACTGCCTGAGACTTCGTATGATGTCACACAGGGACCAGAAACGCGACTCCAGGAGGTACACCCTCGCCTGTGTAGAATCCAGTACTGCCCCTATGAACTCTGTCCACTGAACGGGGGATAGGGTTGACTTCTGTACATTCAGTAGAAGGCCCAGGTTGTCAAAAGTAGCCCTTATGAAGCTCAATTGCACCTCCACTCGCGCCCTGGAGCCGCCCTTGATTAGCCAGTCGTCGAGGTACAGGAACACCTGCACCTTATGCTAGCGTAAGAACGCAGCCACAACTGCCATGCACTTAGTAAACATTCAAGGAGCTGCTGACAGGCCGAATGGAAGGACTGTGAACTGATAATGATTGTGGTTCACCACGAACCTGAAGTACCTCCAGTGGGACGGCGTTATTGAGATCTGAAAGTAAGCATCCTTCAAGTCAAGGGCAGCGTACCAGTCCCCCGGATCCAAGGGATAATGGAAGCTAAAGAGCCCATGCAGTTCAGTTTCTTTATGAACCTGTTGAGCTCTCGCAGGCTTAGGATGGGCCTGAGGCCACATTTGGCTTTCGGTATTAGGAAATACTGGGAATAGAAGCCCCTGCCCTTCAGCTCCTGAGGAACCAATTCCACTGTCCCCAGCGTTAGGAGCATATGCACCTCCTGGGTGAGGAGTTGCTCGTGAGAAGGGTCATAGAATCATAGAATATCAGGGTTGGAAGGGACCTCAGGAGGTCATCTAGTCCAACCCCCTGCTCAAAGCAGGACCAATTCCCAACTAAATCATCCCAGCCAGGGCTTTGTCAATCCTGACCTTAAAAACTTCTAAGGAAGGAGATTCCACCACCTCCCTAGGTAACCCATTCCAGTGCTTCACCACCCTCCTAGTGAAAAAGTTTTTCCTAATATCCAACCTAAACCTCCCCAACTGCAACTTGAGACCATTACTCCTTGGTTCTGTCATCAGGTACCACTGAGAACAGTCTAGATCCATCCTCTTTGGAACCCCCTTTCAGGTAGTTGAAAGCAGCGATCAAATCCCCCCTCATTCTTCTCTTCTGCAGACTAAACAATCCCAGTTCCCTCAGCCTCTCCTCATAAGTCATATGCTCCAGCCCCCTAATCATTTTTGTTGCCCTCCGCTGGACTCTTTCCAATTTTTCCACATCCTTCTTGTAGTGTAGGGCCCAAAACTGGACACAGTACTCCAGATGAGGCCTCACCAATGTCGAATAGAGGGGAACGATCACATCCCTCGATCTGCTGGCAATGCCCCTACTTATACAGCCCAGAATGCCATTAGCCTTCTTGGCAACAAGGGCACACTGTTGACTCATATCCAGCTTCTCGTCCACTGTAACCCCTAGGTCCTTTTCTGCAGAACTGCTTCCTAGCCATTCGGTCCCTAGTCTGTAACAGTGCATGAGATTCTTCCGTCCTAAGTGCAGGACTCTGCACTTGTCCTTGTCGAACCTCATCAGGTTTCTTTTGGCCCAATCCCCTAATTTGTCTAGGTCCCTCTGTATCCTGTCCCTACCCTCCAGCGTATCTACCACTCCTCCCAGTTTAGTGTCATCTGCAAACTTGCTGAGAGTGCAGTCCACGCCATCCTCCATCTGAAGAGGGATGGAAGGGAGTATACCCTTTCTACCGTGCGGAGTACCCAGCGATCCAATATAATTTGGGCCCATGCAGAACAGTCGGCACAAGAAGGTAAGGGGGGAATGGATCCAGAGTCCAGACTGGTGTGTTGCCCCAGGGCGCACCTTCAAAAGTTCTGCTTCTGGCCTGAGGACTGTTTTGCCTGCCCAGAGCTGAAGGGGGAGGCCTCTTTCTGTTGTTTCTATTATGCCTCCGAGAAAAATCCTGCCTGTTTTGTGGGTGGTAAAAACAAGGCGGGGGTTGCGACTTAAAGTGCCTCCATTGTGTAGCCAGAGCGTGCAGGCCCAGGGACTTGAGGGTGGCCCTCGAATCCTTGAGGCTATGAAGCCGAGAGTCAGTCTTTTCTGAAAAGAGGGCCAAGCCCTCAAAGGGGAGGTCCTGTATAGTCTGCTGGACCTCATATGAGAGCCCCGAGACATGCAGCCAGGAGCTCCTCCTCATGGCTACCCCAGAGGCCATGGTGTGGGTGGCCGAATCAGCCACATCGAGGACTGCTTGGAGCAAGGCGCGGGCAATGAGCTTACCCTCTTCTACCAAGGAGAACTCTGCCCTGGAGTCCTCCGGGAGAAGCGCCATAATCTTCACCATCGCTCTGCACAAGTTGTGGCTGTACCTACTGAGGACAGCCTGGTGATTAGAAATTCGGAGCTGGAGCCCCACGGTGGAAAAAATTTTCCTCCCAAAGAGGTCCAGCTTTTTAGTCTCCCGTTTTTTTGTGGAAGGGCCCTGGTATTTTTGGTGCTCCCGCTCATTCGCCACGGCTACCACTGGCGGAGGATGATGTACAAATGCTTGAACCCCTTAGAGGGAACGAAGTATTTCCGCTCATTCCTCTTCGCCATTGCTGGTAAGGAGGCGGGGATCTTAGTGGAGTCCTGTATGGTTTTAATAAGTGGCAGGGTGATACGGGAGTGACCAGAGGGGGCGAGAATGTCCACCACGGAATCTGATGTCTCAGCAACCTCCTCCGCCTGGATCCCCAGGTTCTGCGCCGCCCCTGCTGTCCTCCACGGCCGGGGCCGTCGACGTTCCCGCCATCGCCTCATCAGGCGAGGATGAGGACAAGGGCCTAGCTGGGAGCAGGTCCTGTTCTCTGCCCTCGGCACCCAGGGGATCCCGCAGTGCCTGGTCTTCCAGTGCGATCGTGCTGGCGTGGCAAATGATTGGTCCTGTCCCGGGTGAGGTGTCAGAGGCACGTATGATGCTGAGGCCACCGACTGACCTCGAATGGGACCTCTGGCTCTGATGGAACACCCAGGGGGTCCAGAAAGGCCACTGGGCGGGAGCCTGCCACTGACCAGGCTCCAGCCCTGGATGAAGCTGCTGGACCGCCTGCTTCTCCTGGACCTATAGGACTCCACTTCTGACTCCGAGGACTCACTGTAAGATAACCATGGAGAAGCGGTGCCCAGTGGTGCCGGAGAGTGGTGCCTGGAACTCGGGGACCAGTGCGGCTCCCCATCCGTCCACTGGTGGATGGTACTAATGATTGGTGCCATGGGGATAGTGACTGGCGTAGTACAATCACCGGCTTGCCTCTGGACGGCACTGAGGGTCTCACAGGTGCTGCTGAGATGGAGCTCGGTGTCCTGTCTCGCCTAGGAGGGGAAGTCGGTGATGTGAAGGCAATGAGGTCCTTGGCAGCCTCAAATGCCTCCGGCGTGGAAGGTAACTGTAGATTGCGGCCTTCTCGGAGAGGGGAGCGTTGGGGGCCCAGACTCGACTGGTCCTGTGCTGGGGCAGGAGTCGATGGGACCCTAGTTGGAGGACTCAAACTCACGTGGCCTGCCATGGTTCTCACGGTGGCGGACTTCTGCGCCGGTTTGGGTGTGGGGGAGTGGCCCCTTTTGGGTCTCCTCTTCTTGTGGGGCACCGGGGATTGCGAACGGTGCTGCCCACTGCCCTGCATGGATCCCCTATGTGGGGAACTGTGCTGGTGCCGAGGGTCTCTGGCAGAGTCCTACCTCGATGCCAACTCATGTATCGGTGGTGCCAGCACACTGCGCACCAATGTCGAGGTGCTCAGCGTCGGCTTGGCTGACCTGGGGCTCAAGTGGGGACGGAAGGCAGCCTCCATCAGAAGGATCTTGAGGCCCTGATCCCTCTCCTTCTGAGTCGTAGGACGAAATCCCCTGCAGATCTTGCGGCGTTCCTTTTGGTGGCTCTCCCCCAAACATTTCAAGCAGGAAGTGTGTGGGTCACTCCTGGGCATAGACTTGCCACACGCTGCACAGGGTTCAAACCCTGGGGAGAGGCGGGCAGTGGGCGTACCCCCAAACAAAAACTACTACAGTTAACACTATCTAACTATTTACAGAAAAAGTTCAAGACTGCTAAAGAAGCGCTTGCCGAAGCAAGAGATAACGAGCGTTCCGGCTAACCGTCACAGGTGGTAAGCAGGACCTGAGGTGGCGGCGGGTCGGCAGGGCCCTGTATTCAGCAGCGTGTCTCCAGGGGGCACCTGGACCGACCCGACGGGTACTGCTAGGGGAAAAACCTTCCGGCTGCCATGCACGCGGCACACGCACGCCTAGTTGGAATTGACATGAGCAATCACTCGAAGAAGAATCAATGCTCTAGACCAGGCATGGCCAAGCTGTGGCTCATGAGCCACATGCGGCTCTTTTACAGTTAAAGTGCAGCTCCCAGAGCCCCCCACGTACCCCCCCCATTCTCCACTTACAAGACTGGGCAGAGGGGAGCTCGGGGCTTCTGCCCTGCAGTGGGATGATGGGACTAGAGGCTTCTGCACTGCAGGGAGGGGGGCCTCAGGGCTTTAGACCAGCAGGTGGGCATCGGGGCAGAAGCCCCACACCCCAGCAGGCACCACCCTACGGGGCAGGTTGTGTGCGTCTTGCAGCTCTCGAACATCTGAAGATTATTGTATGCGGCTCAGAGGGTCAGTAAGTTTGGCCACTCCTGCTCTAGGTGAATACAATGAATAAAACCACCAAACAAATGAAGGAGGAAGCCTCATAAGACCTCCTTCAAAGGCTGACAACTCTCCTCTCAAGAGATCATCATAAGAGCTTTAAAGAGGCAGCACTGCCTTCAAAGGAAGGTTACTTGAGAGCAGCAGCCCACAGCTATGCCTGTTCAGTAGGCAGCTGGTCTAAATGGGACGCCATGGCTGATGGTAAGTGGGTATCAGGGGTGCACAGATTGAGTTAATTAGTTTCTGCCCAGCTGGGTGGAGAGAGAAAACTTATGAGGAATGTCTGGGCCTGCCTTGACGCGTGGGAAGGTGACGTGGGCAACAGAGAAATACTTCTGGAAAGGCTGGCAAGTCCAGTAGGGCATAGTGCCAAGACTGTGCTGTGGGTGCCAACTAGCAATGAGAAGAAAAGGCAGAGCATTTAAATAGATCTCAGAACATTTGAAGACTAAGGGCTAGATTCACAAAGGGACTTGGGCATCTACCTGCCTCTTAGGCATGTAAGTCCAACATTTTGGCCCTACTGGCATTCACAAAACCCCAGCTCAGCTGCCACTTAACCTGTAGGTCCCTCTATTTCCCAGGCACCTATGTTTCTGCCAGTAAAGTCCCCTACATGCTTGAGTTTCCACTGCTGGGTACGAGCAAAACCACCTAAGTCCTGATGCTGCCGAGCTGCCCGGAGCCCTAGCTCACGCCTAAGCTGTGATGGGATTCTCAAAGTAGACATTCCCCCATCTGTGGGCCTGATCCAAAAGGTATGCGCTGAGCATGACTAACCCACCCAAAAGACAGCAGGGACGAGAGTTTGGGGAGCATGTATTTTCCCCCTTTACTCAACTGTACAGTGGTTAGGGCACTCACCTCAGATGTAATACCCCCAGGTTTGATATCTCCACTCTGCCTGACTTGGAGCAGGGACTCAAACCTGCCTTATCCCCACCCCGGGGCAGTCAGTCCCCTGACCATGGGATATGGGGTCAATCTCTCTCACTTTCTCTCTCACCCAACGAATGTTTAATTACATATACAAAATGGAACACCGTCAACAGGAGAGCTCCAGCCCAGAATGCTCAATAGCCAGATGGTTAGGACCCTTTCCTGGGGTGTGAAAGAGCTGGGTTCAAGTCCCTGCAGCTACTGGTTATAAAGGGATGGTCTCTCTTTCACTCTGGTTGGTTGTGTTCTGCCAGAAAGCGCTGATCTGGCTTAGGCGCCTAACTCCAGGAATCCTGAGTGGAAACGGGCCCTTCCCTTCAGCCCAGAGTTTGGCACCTGGGTAAAGGCCTGGTGAGTCTGAGCATTATTGTTTCTCAGCAAAGCTGGTCCTCTGGCTTTCTATTTTCTCAGCCTGTAGTAATGCCCGGTTGTTAATATGAAAGGCCTACTGCGCCTGGGAAACTAAACCAAGGAAAACTCTGCAAGTTCTGAATGGAAGCTCAGAACCCTGAGAGGCAGAAGCAAGGCGCTTGGACCCCTTCAATTTGACTGATTGCATAGACCTGTCCAAGTCTGATATAACCCATCCAGTTAGACTGACCTCGTTCTCAGAATGCCACTGTGACGTTCCCCTCTGGTGTTATCTGGACCGGTGATCTGCTAGGTCACTCCAACCCTCGACTCTGGGAGCCAGCCATACCCTGCTCTGCTGTGAGAACCCTCACCCCTGGGCTGTTCACGCACAGCCTCTGGCGTGTAAACTGCTCCTTGGATTGTGCAACCGAATGACACTAGCCAATATCTCCAGTCCCAGACACAACCCTAGGAACCTCTGTCTTGCAGTGTCCAGTTGTGCCCGCTGGACGCTGCAAGCTTATATGAGTTTGTCAATTTAACAAGGAAATTGATATGTGCCAGGCATGGTATCCCAAGGGGAGTCTGACACGCTTCAAACCAAACGCACTGCTTCAGGTAGAATAAACCAACAGATTTATTAACGACAAAGACAGATTTAGTGATTATAAGTCAAAGCACAAGTCGGATTTGGTCAAATGAAATAAAGCAAAACACGTTCTAAGCTGCTCTTAACACTTTCAGTGCCCTTACAAACTTAGATGCTTCTCACCACAGGCTGGCTGGTTGCCCTTCAGCCAGGCTCTCCCCTTTGATCAGCGCTTCAGTCGCTTGGTGGTGGTGTCTGTAGATGGAGGTGGAAGAGAGAGGAAGAGCATGGCAAACGTCTCTCCCTTTTATCATGTTCTTTCTTCCCTCTTGGCTTTGCCCCCCCTCCCCCCTTCAGGGTCAGGTGAGCATTACCTCATCGTAGTCCCAAACTGACCAAGGGAAGGGGAGTGACTCACTCGAGAGTCCAACAGATCCTTTGTTGCTGCCTACGGGCTAGTCTGCCATGGCAGCGCTAACATGCCTTGTGTGGTCGCAGTGCCACCTCAACAAGGGGTGTCGCTCCCAGCGCTGGGGCACTGTTTACACTGATGTTTTACTGCGCTGCAACTTGCTGTGCTCAGGGGGGTGTTTTTTCATACCCCTGGCTGTTAATTGCCAGTGTAGACAAGCCCTAGGCCAGTGTCCTTTGTTCCTTTGAGGCTGGGCTGGGCTTGTCCCATACATGCCCTGATGAGGTGTGGACTGCCCCTCTGCTCTTGGAGAGTTTTTGCCTGGGCTGGTTTTAAGCCAGGAGGACACATTTTCAGCCTCATAACTATATATAGGAAATTACAACCTATAACCTTACTAACACATTGCTGTAGCAACAATTACTATAACATCACTATAACAATGCTCAGAGCATCACGAGCCTTCCGAAGACACCCGACGTGACAAACTTTGCATTAGACACCACACAGTCATATTATAAAGATGAACATGGGGGTGCAGGGTATTCTCCCGAGGTACACAACGTCACACTGGTCCTCTGGCTTTCTATTTTCTCAGCCTTTAGTAACGCCTGGTTGTTAATATGAAAGGCCTACTGCGCCTGGGAAACCAAACCAAGGAAAACTCTGCAAGTTCTGAATGGAAGCTCAGAACCCTGAGAGGCAGAAGCAAGGCGCTTGGACCCCTTCAATTTGACTGATTGCATAGACCTGTCCAAGTCTGATATAACCCATCCAGTTAGAGACTGACTTCATTCATTCTCAGACTGTCAGCTCTTCAGGGCAGGGAGCATGTCTTCACACATGTTTGTACTGACTCTGGCACAATGGGGCTGCCTTCTCACGAGGGCTTGGGGGAGCAACAGGAATCTGAATACTCAATAAGACGACTTCCCCAAGAAAGGCTGATGCTTTGGGAATGACGCGAACAGATGCAACGATCTCCCCGCAGCTACCCTGGGGGTCAGACACCACAAATCAAGCAGAAACAAAAGAAGGGGCGACCTTGTATTCACTGACTGCTAATTAGATGCCCTCTTGGTTTGGCTCCTTCCTTCAGGCTAGGGCCCTAGTCTGGGATGACAGCCCCAGGGTGCCAGGCAATGAATAAACAGAGAGACAGGCCCAGTCCTGAAGAGCTTACAATCAGAAGAGGCGACACAACAGGTGGATGCAACAAGGAGCACATGCAACATGCCTGGCTCCCAAGAGTGCTTAGAGAGAGTGTGTGGTATGTGGTATAGCTAATGGAATCGGATTCAGTACCTCCATGGTCCACATCAAACTATGGAGACAGCTGCCAGGCAGAGCACAGTGCCTACCTTTACGCTTCAGAGACATTAGGGACCGAAAGAATCCAGAGGCTGTGCCAATGCCACCAGGCAGCTTGGGCTCCTCCTCCCCCATCAGCTGGGCCAACTCTGCTCCTGGCAGGTCGATGAGCCTGGTGATGTTGCTGACAACCAGCTCTGTGAAGACTTCAGGCTTCTCATGCCGCAACTTCTCCACAAAGAAGTCAGGGTTGAAGATGACTGTTTGCCCACGGAGGGAGGAGTCATTGCAGATGACAAACCTGCAGATGGCATCGCTGGGAAAGAAAAGGAGACAGGTTGTAAAACATTTCCTCCGGAATTCACTCGTACAGCCAGTGTCCCCCCAAATCCCAGGCCTCCTGAGCAACCTCACGCGGGAAAAGACATCTACTCGCACTGGAGCTGCCAGGGTGTTCTTCAGAACCACTGCCTATCCCATGCTTGCTATTAGTCAACAGCATGCGTAGCTCCAGCGGAGCCGGGACAACAGCTCTTCTTGGTTTTGGTTTTTAACGTTCTAATTAACAACTGTACCCAACACAAGATGCACAAAACAGTATAACTGTCTCACAACTCTGTCTAATAAACCTTGCCAGCAAGATTTCAGATCACTAAATGCCTCAGGGTAGAAATCTCAGAGAAAGGGAAAAAGCCCCAAAAGCAGCTATTTTAATCATTAACCAAACTTTAAACCTGAAGGCTCTAGTCACACTACCAGAGCAACTATCACTTGTGACAGTGAGCATATCCCCAAAGAATATATACCAGGTAACAAAAGCACAGCCACACATGGAATGCTACAATGCAGCCTGCAACTACCTTTATCTTTAATACAAAGGCCCACAGAAACTGCGTGCCCAAATGTACTCAGATCAAGATTAGGAACTAAACACTGGGACTGGATTCTCCACTAGCTGCACCTCTTACCAAAGACAAGGGCAGTTGGAATTGGCTTGATTTTATCTCAGGCGCTGCTTACATGCTCATGGGAAATTACTAGAGGGGCCCTACATTTAGGCAAAGGCGGGGTGTCTGCAAGGTACACATACACCACTGACAGTCAGCATCCAGACAAATATCAAGACTTTCCTCTAGCTTTCACAAAGGTTCAAACTGGTAGCACAGCACCAAATGTGCACAGACATTTAATTCCCCAGTGGGGAGTGTTAAACATATTTTTTTCTGCTGTAAACCAATAATTACAAATAGCAACGAATGGAGAAGACAGAAAAAAAATCCCATACTACACATAGAAAGGTAACCTCAATCTACAATCTATTGTCTCCCTGTTATTTGTGAGCTTCAATAACTATGTGAACTATATGCATCTGTGACGTTACTGACATGAACTGTGACCGTATAGATCATTGTTACAACCAAGGTCCTATAGTGGCACCAAATCTTGTACAAAGGAGGTCGAGTGGGGTGTCTATGGAAAGGTTATGATTTGCTGGTTATGATTATGATATCTGTATGCAGGTATCATTTTGTATCTAATGTTATAAGTATTGGCTCTATCCTGTCTGTATTTCAAACTTGTGCTATACTTCTGGGTGACACCCCAGACAGGCTGGCATCAGTACGGCCTCGCCTGCTTGATGGCCCATTAAGAACCATCAGCTACACAACTGACCTATTGAAAGAAGGCAGATACACCTTATGACTCAGCAAGGCATGCAGGGACAGGCCTATGGACAGAACTCTGAAGCTTTCAAGCCATGTGCTGGGCAGCTTGTGTTTGAAACAAAGGAAACACAGGCCACATGACAAGAGGCTATAAAAGGCAGCTGCATCTTCTCCATTTTGTCTTCAATCCTGCTTCTGACCTCTGGAGGGACTATGCTTGAAACTGAAGCTCTGAACAAAGGACTGAACAACCCATCCAAGCTGGGATGTTTGTATTCCAGAGACTTAATTGGTTTAAAATCAGCAGTAATCCCATCAAGCCTAAACTAAGAACTTTGCAATTGTTGTATGTATTTGATTCCATTTAACCAGTTTTAACTCTCATCTATATTTCTTTCTTTTTATGAATAAACCTTTAGGTTTTAGATTCTAAAGGATTGGCAACAGCATGATTTGTGGGTAAGATCTGACCTGGGTCTGGGGCTTGGTCCTTTGGGATCAGGAGAACCTTTTTTCTTTTACTGGGGTATTGGTTTTCATAACCATCCATCCCCATAAGGAGCAGTGCTGGTGGTGATACTGGGAAACTGGAGTGTCTAAGGGAATTGCATGTATGACTTCTGGTTAGCCAGTGGGGTAAAACTGAAGTCCTCTCTGTTTGGCTGATTTGGTGTGCCTCAGCTAGTAAAGGAACCCCAGCCTTGGGATGTAACTGCCCTGCTCTAAGCAATTTGTCCTGAATTGATACTCTCAGTAGTGTCCTGCCAAAGGCAGTTTCGTTACAGCATTTTTGACCTAAAAAGCAGAAAAGACGGTTACCCACCTTTTCAATAACTGTTGTTCTTCAAGATGTGTTGCTCATGTCCATTCCATTCTAGGTGTGCACGCGCCTACGTGTGTGGTCAGCAGAGATTTTTGCCTTAGCGATATCTGTAGGGCCAGCCATGGCGCCCCCATGAGTGCCACTCTCATGTGCTGGTGTATCAGGCACTGCCGGCCCTATGCCTTTTCGGTTCCTTCTTGCTGACAACCCTGACAGAGGGGCAAGAGAGTGGGTAATGGAATGGACATGAGCAACACATCTCGAAGAACAACAGTTATAAAAGGTAGGTAACCGGGTTTTTTTGGGGTCTTGCTCATGTTGATTCCATTCTAGGCGACTCACAAGCAGCATCAATCAAGGTGGGCTCAGAGTTCACAGTCTTGCAGCACTGCTCTGCCAAAGCTAGCGTCATCTCGAGCTTGCTGGGTCAGTGCATAATGAGACGCGAACGTGTGGACGGCCGACCAGGTAGCGTCTCAACAGATTTCTTGGCTCGGTACCTGTGCCAGGAAGGCTGCCATTGATGCCTGTGCCCTAGTTGAGCGTGCCGTCACTATCACTGGCGGATGCAGGCTGAAACCTGTGATCCAGGATGAGATCCTCTGAGCAGACATTGGGCAACCCTTCATCCTGTCTGCCACTGCAACGAACAACTGCATTGACTTATGAAACGGCTTTGTTCTATCTATGTAGAAGGCCAGCGCCCTCCGGATGTCCAGGGTGTGTAGCCTGCATTCCTCATCTGACGCATGAGGCATTGGAATTAAGACTGGTAAGTATATGTCCTGGCCAGTATGAAATTGGGATATGACCTTGGGCAGAAACGCCAGGTGCGGGCACAGCTGGACCTTGTCCTTGTAGAAAACCATACAGGGTGGCTCTGAGGCAAGCGCCCTGATCTCAGACACCCTACGGGCCAACGTTATCGTGACCAGGAATGAAACCTTCCAGGAGAGAAGCAGGAGAGAGCAGGGAGCCAAAGGCTCAAAGGGAGATCCCATGAGCCTTGACAGCACAAGATTCAGGCCCCAGGATGTGAGGATAGAGCCACTCCAGACTCTTCAAAAACCACGCCGTCATATGGTGGGCGAAGATAGACCTGCCTTGGAAGGGAGGCTGGAACGCTGAAATGGCAGCCAGGTGGACCTTGATCGAAGAGAGGGACAAGTCTTGGAGCTTGAGGTGCAGCAAATAATCCAGGATATCCTGCAGCGGGGCCTCCGAGGCCCGAATACACCACTCCAAGGTCCAACATGTGAACCTTTTCCACTTCGCCAGGTAGGTCATCCTGGTGGAGGGTTTCCTGCTGCCTAGCAAGATCTGCTGAACACGGGTCGAGCGTGCCCGTTCGTCCGTGCTTAGCCACGCAGTAGCCAAGCCGTCAAGTGCAGCGCTGCCAGGTTCAGGTGCAACAGACTGCCGTGGCTCTGGGACAGCAGATCTGGCCGACGTGGCAGTTGTAGTGGGGCAGCTGCTGAAAGGCTCAGCAACGTGCCGAACCAGTGCTGGCGAGGCCACGCGGGGGCCACCAGGATAATCTTTGCTCTGTCTTGCTTGACTTTCACAAGGACCCTGTGAATCAATGGCACTGGCAGGAAGGTGTACATCAGCAAGGTATAGCCCTGAGATACTAATGTCCAGTACCCAGCAGTCCGAGGTGACCCGCAACCAGGCCGAATGGTAGGGGTGAAGGCAGTTGAAGAAAGAAAACGGTGGAGCTGGGGAATTGACTGGGGCCTCGCACGCTCGCTTCTGACTTCTAGAATGCTTTGCCGGGCCAGGCTGTTCAGGTGAGCGGGAGGTGGAAAGGCAGTGACGACCAAACCCAGACAAGGCTGCCAAGACCTTGGCGGCGGAGGTGGCCGGAACTGCTTGCACACCGACTGTGGCGTATGCATGCCCAGTGAGCGAAGGGTGGACCTGGTATCTTTCAGCCCATGGAGTCTCACATCCATCTGGTCAGAAAAGAGACCATTCCCATCGAATAGGAGGTCTTGCATGGAGGTCTGCATCTCCTGGGAGACTCCAGTGGTCTGAAGCCAGGAGCTGCACCTCATTACCACCGCAGACGCTACCACCCTGGCTGCCGAGTCCGCCGCATCCCACGCCATCTGGAAGGAGCACCTGGCCATCGCGGTGCCCTCCTCCACCAGAGTATCAAACTCTTAGGAGTGGGTACTGCCTCCTCTGCCTCCGGGCGCGCCTCTCGCACCGAGCTTGGTGCCGTCGGTGCCATCACCTGCTGCTCCGAGGTGGAGGCAGACAAGCGGAGCGAAGGGGCATTGCCATGACCGGCACTCCCCACATGTTCCAACAAGGCCACTGGCCGGGCTGCTACTGCGCCGATGCAGCCTCGGGTGCCCATTTACGCCATTGGGGTCTAGGTGAGGGGCTAACTCTCCCTTCTGTGCCAGAGGAACTGCCTTTCGGAGACCACGGTGGGGCCGTGAATGCCTGGGTCTGTTTAGAGACCACTGTCATCGGAGCCTGGTGCCCAGAACGAGGGGACCAATGTCAGAGCCGGGGGGGACTGGAGATGGAATGGAGAGTGCTCCCACGTCGTAGGCGACCGAGATCAACGTCGAGAGGGCGACTGGCAGGAGGGTGACTGGTACCGGTAGTAAGGAGACCGGCGCCTCCCTCTATGCAGTCCACATCAAGATGACGGGGACTGTGATCGTGGTGCTGGTGACCGAGGGTGAGCCCCAGACAATCTGGGCAGTGGCTCCAGTTACCTGCGGCGCGGAGGTGGAGAGCACGTCATTGTCTCAGGGGATTGGTGGCACTCCACCGCTCCCTGAGGAGCTTTAGCGGCTGGCTCTTGGGGAGCCTTTGCCGAAACCTGCGGCACTTGCTGTGTCGGCGGTGCGGGTGGAGGCCTTTGCTCTCTCGGCGGTGCGGGAGCACGCAAGGACATTGGTGTCGGCAGGAGTGTTGGTACGATACCATTCACAGGAGTCGGAGGAGAACCTTTCATGGGGATAACGGCTCTGACGGGAGAAGGCCGACTGCGTGGCACCGGGGTAGACGGGAGGCCTGAGGTGGATCCTTTGCCCAATGAAACCTGGCTCTTCTTTCCTGGCGCTGGGGAACCATGCTTCCTCACCTTCTTTTTAGGCACGGTGCTGGGCAGAGGTCGGTGCTGGCAGTGCACTTCGCACTGATGCCGAGGTGCTCGGCCAATCCTGCCGGGATGGCTCGGCGGCCAGACGGAGGGTGGACTCCGTGAGGAGAGCCCGTAATTGAATATCCTGCTCCTTCTGTGTGCGGAGCTGAAAGTTCTTACAGATACGGCACTTGTCTTTCGTGTGTGCCTCCTCCAAGCACTTGAGACAGCTGCTGTGGGGGTCACTCACAGGCATAGACCTGTTACAGTCTGCGCAGGGCTTAAACCTGGGAGACTGAGGCATGCTCCCTCCGAGGCAAAGTCCCCACTGGGACTCTACTACCAACTATGAACATGCAACAGCTACTGAACACTAACTACTAAAGAATTAACTATTTACAAGGCCCAAAGGCACAAAGTCCGAAGACGAAAACTGCTAGCCCTTGGTAAGCAAGGAAAGGCGCTCTGACTAACCACCATGGGCGGTAAGAAAGAACTGAGAGGGCGTAGGGCTGGCGGGCCTGATATACTGGCGCATGAGCATGGCATCAAAGGGGCGTCACAGCAGGCCCTACGAACACCACTAGAGGCAAAAATCTCCGATGACCGCGCACACCTAGAATGGAATCGACATGAGCAAGCACTCGAAGGAGGACTGTGGTGTCATAACTAGGCTACGTGACCAGAATAAGTGACAAGAGAACTTGGGACTTAGACTCCACAGTGGAAAACACTTGCTGGAATCACTGTAAACCACGGACTTGCAGCCAGCACTCTGCAATTTGTGCTGAGTGAGAATCCCAACAGAAACCCTCTCTGCTGTCACTACTACACAGGTGTGATGGGGGCTATTTTGAGAGAATAGTGGAGACTGAAAGGATGCCAGGCAGATGAGACTGGCAGAATCATCTCAGAGTAACAAGCTGTGAGGGGTTCACAGCTGCATTCTGTAGGGTAGCCTAGGCAGCATGCTACTGATTCCAGTATCACTTGATGGGTCTCTCAGCCGTTTGTTGCACCTAAGGACTTAAGACCAAGATGGAGCAATTCAGTACCAACTGCCAAAGACACCTGCTGATTGATCTCCCCATACTCACAATGTTACAAGGGTTTAAAAACCACACACAAGTGCCAATTCTTCCCAACAATGTGCAGCCAGAGCTCTGTCCTGAAATCCGTAACAACCCACTTTGATCCAACACAAGTCCTCCTGCTGACTGTGAAGAGTTACAAAGGGATCTCACAAAACTAGGTGACTGGGCAACAAAACGGCAGAGGAAATTCAATGTTGAGAAATGCAAAGTAATGCACATTGGAAAACACAATCCCAACATACGAAATGGTGGGATCTAAATTAGCTGTTCCCACTTGAGAAAGATCTTGGAATCATCATGGATAGTTCTCTGAAAACATCTACTCAATGTGCAGTGGCAGTCAAAAAAAGCTAAGAGAATGGTAGGAACCATTAGGAAAAAGATAGATAATAAGACAGAAAATGTCATAATGCCACTATATGAATCCACGGTATGCCCACATCTTGAATACTGCATGCAGTTCTGGTCGCTCCATCTCAAAAAATATATTAGAATTGGGAAAAGTACAGAGAAAGGCAACAAAAATGATCAGGGTATGGAACAGCTTCCATGGGAGGAGAGATTAAAAAGATTGGGACTGTTAAGTTTGGAAAAGAGACGACTGAGGGGGGAATATGATAGTGGTCTATAAAATCATGAATGAGGTGGAGAAAAAGTGTTATTTACCCCTTCACATAACACAAGAGCTGGGAATCAACCAATGAAATTAATAGGCAGCAGGTTTAAAAACAAACATAAGGAAGTACTTCTTCACATAACACACAGTCAACCTGAGGAACTTATTACCAAGGGATGTTAAAGACCAAAAGTGTAAGTGGGTTCAAAAAAGAATTAGATAAGTTAATGGAGGATAGATCCATCAATTGCTATTAGCCAAGATGGTCAGGGATACAAACCCACGCTCTGGGTGTCCTTAAATCTCTGGCTATCAGAAGATGGGACTGGATGACAGGGGATAGATAATTCAAATGTCCTGTTTTGTTCATTCCCTCTGAAGTGTCTGGCACTAGCCACTGTTGGAAGACAGGATGTTGGGCTAACTGGACCATTGATCTGACCCAGTCCGGCCATCCTTATGAGGTGGTTTATTATTTAGACCCAGCTACCCGGCCTGCAATGATCCTTGCTCTGTTATTCACTCACTAGCAGTTTTTGTTCCCCACACAGTAGATATGCAAATACTTTCTAACAGCTACATCAAGCCGCACAAACTATCTGCTCCCTCCACTGCTAATTACGTCTCTAGATTCGCAGAGAGAAAACCCACTGCACTAAAATCAAATCTCTCCAACCTAGAACCACCGACAGGATCACCAGGCATATTCCAGAGGTTAGTTTCAGTAAATTCAATAATGCCTAAAGCAAAAACAGATAGAAAACCAAATCTCTTACATGAATGCCGAGAGCTTTTGGAGAGGCATTGGGAAGCAAAGACACTGAGAAAAGAACTTGCTCCTTGTTTCCAACAACAAAGACACCCGCCTGCCCCAGCACAGCCTATGCAAATTCCACGCATGCTACAAGACACAAGGGCGCATTATTGGGTCTGAAGGGCCCCCTTGGCACACACTGGGCATCAGCCGTCACGCAGAGACAAAAAAGTGAAAAGAAAAGCTGGACAAACTGATTATGTCACTTCCCAAAGGTCAGTGTAGCCGGAGTCTCATGGCAAACAATTCCATCTGCACGGAAACTAGGGATATGAATTAGGGATACTTTGGGCTTAAGTAATGTAACTAACAGGAACCTACCAAATGGTCCCCAGTTTAACCCATCTATACGACAAGTGAAGCCATGTCACTAGGTCCCCTGTCTGGGTTGAAGCATGGTTCCATTTTGTAGTGATTACAGAGCCGTCACCATGTCTCTCAATCATGCTAAAGCCATATCCTTGGACAAGTGGTGGACAACCTGCGGGCCGCACGCGTCCCGTCAGGGTAATCTGCAGGTGGGGCACGAGACAGTTTGTTTACATTGACTGTCCGCAGGCACGGCCGCTCGCAACTCCAAGTGGCCGCAGTTCGCCACTTACAAATGTAGATTTTTGTTTTGTTTCAGAAACAAAACAATGTAAAACTTTAGAGCCTACAAATCCACTCAGTCCTACTTCTTGTTCAGCCAATCGCTAAGACAAACAAGTTTACTTACATTTACGTGAGATAATGCTGCCTTCTTCTTATTTACAATGTCACCAGAGGGTGAGAACAGGCATTTGCATGGCACTTTTGTAGCTGGCATTGCAAGGTATTTATGTGCCAGATACGCTAAACATTCAGTAGGCCCCTTCATGCTTCGGCCACCATTCCAGAGGACATGCTTCCATGCTGACGATGCATGTTAACTCTGTTAACTCAATATTAATAATATTAATGCCCAATGTAAATTAGAGTAATTTCTAATGTTTCCATAATAAATGGATTTAGGGAAGCCCTAATGAACTTTCTTAAATAGAGGAGACACATTTAGGTACCAAAGGATGTGAAATACATTATCTTCTAGTCATTCCACTATAGGTTCCTCCATTTTTTTTTGTCCCTCTTCCCCACGCCCCGAAATCTGGGATGAAACCTGTCTGACCCTGGAACTTTGTCTCCGGACATTCTCGTTCCTTGATTCTTGTTCTGGCACAATCTCCATTTTCTGAGATATTTCTTCTTCTTCCTCCCTGAAGAAAAATATGCCTTTGTGGCATCTGTGCCCCCATCTTCCTTTGTGAGGACCCAGGCAAAGAATCCATTACATTTTTCTATTTAGTATTGTCTGCGTCTCTCTCAACCCTTGATATCTCCTAGTGACTTCACCGTTTCCTTCATTAGCCTTTGTCTTCTATGTTCTAAACGTTTCTAATTTATTATTACATGTGGAGTCTTTCTTCCATTTTCTGCCTAATTGTGTCATAAACTTTAACCCTTTTACTGCTGAATGTTATGGCATTCCCACTGTGCAATGACTCTGATGGAACCTTGGCACTTCATTAAGAACCTAGGTAGGAGGTACACAGCATAGCACTGGAGATGAACTTTTCCCCATCTGCCAGGTACATCAGATAGCACTCAAGTGGTTAACTTCCTTCTGGCCTTCCAGCATCCCAGTTTTTACCCCTCTCCCAGCCAGGAGGGTCTGTGCTCCATGCCTTCCATCACTGCTTGCAAATGGTTCCTCTCACTCAATTCCTGATTTACCCATGTTGACGTTCTGCTCTGGCTTTACATTATGAAGTTAGAAGCAAGCCCAGACAAACACAGATTTTACACTCATGTAACTCCATTAAGTCAATAGAACTTACTTCTCGTGTATCCCACTATAATGGCAATGCTCAGTCGCACATCCCATCTCTTTCCTGGAGACATTATCCCATTTGTTTGCTTCTCAAACTTTCTTTCCACAAACTCAGTAACCATAGTTTAGGTCTCACTTTAGTCCTGATCTTCAAAGACCTCCATAGGATTGACTCAGGCTTCACAAGGGATCAACTCATCCTGCATGATTGTGACCTCTGACAGCTGCTGCTCTCCACTGAAATAATGGAACCGTTACCCCTAGAGTGAGACTTATGTGCCTGATAGCTTTTTCTGCAACTTGTCCATAATTGTGGGACTCACTCCCAGGAGGTGCTGGGCTCACCATGAATCTTCTGAGCAAAATTAGAGCCTACTGCTTTGTCCAAGCTTTCTCCATAATAACAAAACCACCCCCCCAACCAAACATTAAAACCTTGGGCTAATTAGGGGGAGGGGAGTGGGAAAGAAGAACAAGCCATTTGTTCCTTTATTGTGTACTTTGAGATGATGTAAGGCACTCAGATACCATGGTGATGAGTGGTCTATAAAAGCAGAGATGAAAGAAATCCTAATTACAAACAAGACAGAAAATAGAAATAACATGTCTGAGCAAATGCCTGTCTCCCCTTTGCTGCTGTTCTGTGAACTGTGTGTAGGTGGGGCACATCCAGTCGCCCCGTTTACCCTGGGTATAGCAGGCAGGAGCGCTGGGCTTTGTCTGAAGGTTACACACGCTGCGGTGCTGCAGATTAACAGGATTATTGTGTGCAATGCCTGTGGGGGCTTTATTTCTGTGCAGAAATGGGGTCCTGCTTTACATTTGCATTTTGATTAGCAATAACGATACCCAGGCATCTGTGTGCGCGAGGAAGGGTCACTAATAAAGTGACCTTTATAAATTAAAAGGCCCATTGAAGTGCAGGAATAGGAAATTGGAGGCGGTTTCCAGCTGTGCCAGTCAGAGATGGACAGGCATCCAGGGAAACATGGAACGGGGAGCAGAAAATGGAAGAACTGCAGAGGGGTTCATAGGAATAGGTAATAGGTTACTGCAAGGGTGTTTTGGGGAGGCCTCAAAAATATGCTGTGATGGGGTATGCAAACCCCACACTGGACAAAGGGTCAAGGAGTTGCTCTGGGCTCAGCCAGCCCTGCCACACCTGCAAGAGATGCTCAGGGAGCCGAGCAGCGCAGCGCAGCTCAGCTGGGGGTAGGTCTGGGAAGAGAGCCCACCTGCAACTCGCAGCCCCTGAGGGAAGGGAGCACCTGCTTGAGATACCCCCTGGGAGGGAGGCATTTCCTTCTCTCTCTCTCTCACACATTGACTCCCTTTGTTTGTGTTAATTCCCCTTGTGTTGTTTATGGACAATGCCGGATCACTAGGCCAGGCTCCACACGAGCGCAAACCGCCACCTATGCCAAAAGCCCAACTGGCCACTATGAAAGCTGGCACTAGGGGAGTGCACTAGCAAAGTCCAAGGCAATGGTGGGCAACCTGCGGCCCATGGGCCGCACGCAGCCCATCAGGGTAATCCACTGGCGGGGCCCAAGACAGTTTGTTTACATTGATCATCCGCAGGCACGGCTTCTATAGAGCAGGGGTGGCCAACCTGTGGCTCCGGAGCCACATGCAGCTCTTCAGAAGTTAATATACGGCTCTTTGTATAGGCACCAACTCTAGGGCTGGAGCTACAGGAGCCAACTGTCCAATGTGCCGGGGGGTGCTCACTGCTCAACTCCTGGCTCTGCCACAGGCCCGGACCCCACTCCACCCCTTCCTGCCCCTGGGCCTGCCCTGCCCTCGCTCCTCCCCCTCCAGAACCTCCTGCACACAACGAAACAGCTGATCGGGAGTCTGGGGAGGGAGGGGGAGGCGCTGATTGGCGGGGCTGCCGGTGGGCGTGAGGCGCTGGGAGCAGGGGAGGAGTTTATAGGGGGGGTTGCTGATGTATTTCTGTGGCTCTTTAGCAATGTACATTGGTACATTCTGGCTCCTTCTCCAGCTCAGGTTGGCCACCCCTGCTATAGAATATCTTATTTTTCTATATACACATTTAAAATATAAATATTTAGTAATGTTTACATAGATTATATTTATAAATTCCTTGGGACAGGGACAAGCTTTCTGTTGTGTGTCCCAGATGCCTTGCACAATGGGGTGCCAATCCCTGACTTGTATTTCTAGAGTCTACCACAATATAAATAATAAATCATAATGGAAAATGCTTCCTTGCCCTGCTTTCCTCACATTTATTTAGGATACTCTAATTTAAAAGATAAAATGTTGTACAGGCTTCAGATTTCACCAATAACTCATCTTAGCCAATACCCAAAAGCTTACAAAGTCCCAGAATTTAGAATATTCAAGTTATTGCTATAATCGGTCATAATCAATCAAATTGAGTTTCATCAGTTAAAGCAAACAGACCTGACAAGCATCATTGACCACACTCTGCTGTGGATCTAGAGACGTAAAGAAAAGTGCCCTTACTTGGGAAAGTCAAATTGTCTGTTGCTTTAATCTGCGCTTTAACTACAACAACGCGGGGTATCAACTAACACTGCAATGGCAAGACTGGTTACGGCTGACATGGCATTTTCACCGACCTCCGCTATTCAGGTGCTTAGAACTTTCTGAACGAAATTTACATTTTAGAGTGAAGTTGCTCAGGTTTGGTCTGAGCCCAGAAGTTAATTAGTTCTTGAAAAAAGTTACTAAAAGTCCATCTGTCCCCAGAGGGACATCCCCACATCCCTCGCCTGTGCCGCTTCTCGCCACCCCCATTGGCCCGGGACGGCGAACCGCGGCCAGTGGGGGCCGCGATCGGCCGAACCTGCCGCGTCAGCAGGTAAATAAACTGGCCCGGCCCGCCAGGATGCTTACCCTGGAGAGCCGCGTGCCAAACGTTGCCGACCCCTGCCCTAGATTGTTGTGCAATTAAAGTCTCACCCTTCATACCACAGTGGTGCAACATTTTGCATTTAAAAATGAAAAACAACAGCATCAATTTCCTCAGCTTTCAGGGCTGCACAATCTTTGTAACTGGCTCTAATTAAAACCCTTAGAGAGGCAGAGCTGGGAGGCAGGTTTGGGCCCAATCCTGCTTTCACAGACATCCATCCAAACCGTCTCTTTCCATGGAACGGTAGCATTCACTCTCTCTCATTGTCTAATTCAGTGGTCTCCAAAGTGGGGTGCGCAAGAGGATCCTTGGGGGTGCACGGCAGGAGGAGCGCTTTTTTTTTTGCTTCATCACTTCGGGCGGGAGTTCGAGCGGCTTTTTTTTTTTTTTCTTTGGCAAAAATGGTATAGCCGGCACGGCAGGGGGTGCGTGCTCAAAATTTTTTTTACTGATAGGGGTGCGCAATCAAAAAAGTTTGGAGACCACTGGTCTAATTGAATGGCAAGTAGCCAAGCAAGCTCAAAATGATGTGGAGACACACTGCCTCCTTCAGAAGGGAGGGGCAGGCAGCCAGAGCACCGGGATATGCACCACATACACCAGGGCACATAAGAACCCTGGCTGTTTTCATCAGTCACAGGATTTAATCTCTCACCTTAGAGAGGCCATTCCTCGGAGGAACAGGATTTCCATAGCTTCGATGCTGCAACCGCTACGAATAATTCAAGTTGTGAGTTTTTAAAGAAAATATGGTTTGTTCTAGCCCTCTCGGGGTGTAACTACACTTGTGGTGGCACATCGAGTCCAGACACTGCGTGCCCAACGAGCACAGGTATAAAGAGCAAGGTAGACAGCAAGGCACAGCTTAGGCAAGTAGAGTGTGCTACATGTCTGAACCCACAGGATAAGTTTATGGAGGGGATGTTACGATGGGATAGCTTAATTTTGGCAATTAATTGATCTTTGACTACTAGCGGTAAATATGCCCAATGGCCTGTGATGGGATGTTAGATGGGGTGGGATCTGAGTTACTACAGAGAATTCTTTCCTGGGTGTCTGGCTGGTGAGTCTTGCCCACACGCTCAGGGTTTAGCTCAGGTGTAGGCAACCTATGGCATGCGTGCCAAAGGCGGCACGCAAGCTGATTTTCAGTGGCACTCACACTGCCTGGGTCCTGGCCACCGGTCCGGGGGGCTCTGCATTTTAATTTAATTTTAAATGAAGCTTCTTAAACATTTTAAAAATCTTATTTACTTTACATACAACAATAGTTTACTTATATATTATAGACTTATAGAAAGAGACCTTCTAAAAAC
>NW_020664446.1:1350644-1353132 GCF_002925995.2 Terrapene triunguis | reverse complement strand
CCCCCCCCCCCCGCCGACCCTGCACTTTCCCTGGGCCTGCTGCCCTGGGGGTTGGGCACGTAGGGGATGGGGCCCAGCCCAGGGCAGAGGCGAGGACCAGCCTGTCTCTCCGATTTGCTGGGCAGATCCCCCTGCCTGTGGGATTCCCCCTGGTCCACAGCCTCCGTCTACCGGGGGCGAAGACAGGCTCAGAAATACCCTTAGCCTGTGCCCCGTGGCCTGGAGGAGATGCCAGCTCAGCGGGCAGGGTGTGCCGCGTGCCCCCCTGGCTGCCCCCGTCTGCTTCTCAGTTCATGCACTTTAATTCACCACAGTATTTCCCTAAATAAACCGTCCCCGTTTACACTCAAAAGACCCCTGCGGGCTGTGCAGGGCTAAGTCATTAACATGCTGCGGTACCCTTCACCTGTCAGAGCCTTTCCCAGGTAAAACATTCTGCAGAGCTGAACATCACAGCCAAGAGAACGCGGCGGGAGAACCCCCAGCCCCATATCAGAGCACGGGGGATGAATGGGGGGAGCCCAGAGAAGGGCAACAAGAATGATGGGGGGACTGGAGGAATCGAGGATGAAATGGGCACAGAGTGGGCGAAGGGACAAATCCCGGGGGAGGCTAAGTGCTGGCAGAGACAGGAGACGGGTCTGAGAGAGGCTGGCCCGAGGCGCTGCTCGGCATGATTCCTCCCCAGAGACGGGTGCTAGCTAGGCTCCAGGGCCCCGGCTCGTGCTGCCCCATCCTGGCAGCCCCAGTGTGCTGCACCCTGCTCTGTGCCTGAGCCCCGGGGCGGGGGGTCCTGGGGCAGCCTCTCCTAGTCAATGCTGGATGTGCTGTGGCATGCCCCAAGGAGGTGAATCTGTTTGCTCTGGTGTGTGACTGGCTCAGGTTCCTCCTCATTCCCAGCTGACTCTCCAGGCCAGAGCACCCCAGCCTGGCAGGGCCCCATTCACCCCACGCCCAATGCCAGCTGCACCCACTGGCCAGCTTGTCCGGGGGCCTCCGCCCAGGGTCTGTGCAATGGGAAATCAATCCAGCCTTGTCTCCCAGGCTCGCCCGAGATGAATTGGACTGAGGGGGGTGGATAACTTGTGGGGCTCGCCCAGACGGGGGCTGTGAGCACTTGAGCGAGAGGGAAATAGCCCCCAGTGCTAGGTTCAGGCCCAGGAGGGAGGCTGCCGTCTCTGCTGGGGTGGGAGATGGCGGTGTGGGTTTTTAACCCCTCTGGGGGCTCCCCGGTTCCAGGCGGGGCTCTCTGGAGGAGCTGGCAGGGTCTGAGCTCGCAGCCTGGAGCCAGCCCAGCAGTGCTGCCCTCAGCGCCGTCTCTGGTTTCTTCTGCCTCTGGAGTGGGAAAAGCGAGCTGGGGCCAGTGAACACCTGAGCCGGGATGGGGGGCGGGGAGCTGCAGGAGTTACCCAGGAGCTGGGCTCACTCCCCTTGCCCGGAGGCTGGGCATGCCAGCGAGCGCTGCCAGCAGGGCAAAGGCAGGAACGTCCCTGGCGCTCCCTGCGAGGGCTCTGAGCCGGGCTCTGCTCCCGCAGGCTGTGTGCGGCAGGGATGAGGAGCCGCCAGCGGGCGTTCGCAGCGGTGATGCGGCTCTGTGTGAAGTGCCTGCGCGTGGGCCGGCGGTGCAGGTTCAGGCTGGCCTGGCGGGCGCAGCAGCTGTGGCGCTACGGGCACCTCTGCCTGCGCTCCCTGCTCTACAACTCCTTCACCAACAGCGACGTGCTGCTGGACTCCCTCTTCGAGCCCATCTACTGGCTGGTGGATCACGTCACTCGCTGGTTCGGTGTGGTGAGTGCCTGGCGAGGTGGGGGGGCCAGGTGCGGTGAGTGCCCTGCAGGGCGGGGGGGCGCCAGGTGTAGTGAGTCCCCCGCAGGGCGGGGAGGCGCCAGGTGTAGTGAGTCCCCCGCGGGGCGGGGGGGCACCAGGTGTGGTGAGTGCCCCACGGGGTTGGGGGGTGCCAGGTGCGGTGAGTGCCCCGTGGGGGCCAGGTGTGGTGAGTCCCCCGCGGGGTGAGGGGCGCCAGGTGTGGTGAGTGCCCCGCGGGGTGGGGGGGCGCCAGGTGCGGTGAGTGCCCTGCGGGGGTGGGGGGCGCCAGGTGTGGTGAGTGCCCCTCTACTCAGGGCTGGGGAGCCAGGAGAGGGAATGGGGTCTCATCCCCTCCCCTCTGGAATCCAGCTCTGTGCCAGCCCCAGAGCCTTCTGCCCCCCAAGTTGGAGCTGGCAGGGGGGTGCTCACTGGCATGGATGGGTTCCCAGCATGCTTTGCCCGTTCCTAGACCCTGTTTAGCGGTGCTGCTGCCTGAGCTCCGGGCACCATGCCAGAGAGGGAAAACCAACAAAATCTGGATCAGCTGTGTAAAGAGTCGTGTGCCCCACATCCCTAGGGGCTTAGGATGGAGTGGGTAGGGGGTGCGCTGGGGCTGGGGGCTCAGAGCGGAGAAGGGGGGTGCGCGCTGAGCACTGGGGCTGAGGAAAGGGGGTGCGCTGGG
>NW_020664446.1:1341317-1350634 GCF_002925995.2 Terrapene triunguis | reverse complement strand
TCTGGGCAAGGGGCGAGCAGGGTCCTGGTGGGGCAGTGAGGGCAGCCCTGAGCGGGCTGGGCAGTGCGCTGGCCAAGGGACCCAACGGGACGCTGCTCTGAGTGGTGACGGCCCTACCCGCCCTTCCCTCCACAGGCCAAGAGCAACACCGTGGCCGTCTCCATCTGCAGGAAATGCATCTCCCCCAAGCCTGCCCGCACGCACCACTGCAGCATCTGCAACAGGTAGGGGTTCCCCCCACTTAGCCCCCCCCCCCCCCTGCAGCACCTGCAATGGGTAGGGGCTCTCCCCCCCCCCCCCCCCCCCCCACCACTGCAGCACCTGCAATGGGTAGGGGCTCTCCACCCCCTGCACCACTGGGCACCTGCAGCAGGTGAGCAGCTCTCCTCTCCCCCTTTGCTCCGCTGGCTTCTTGCCTCAGTCCCGGTGGGCTGTGCTGAGATGGGAGACCCCAGCTGGTGCCCCTCTCTGCAGCCCGGCTGCGGGCTTGCTGTGTATGGCACTCAGCATGTGCCGCTCTCCTTCTCCCAGGTGTGTGCTGAAGATGGACCATCACTGCCGTATCCTTCCGCAAAGGTGAACCCCTGCAGCCCCTGCCCAGCACGGGGAGCAGTAGGATGGGGGGGCAGTCTTTGTGCTGTCCTGGCACTCTGGGGGCCAGCTCTTCATGCCCGAGTGGTGCCGATGAGCCGGGGGTGCAGCAGGCTGGCAGGGGGTCCGTGATGCTCACTGAGCGCCTGGCGCTGCCGAAAGGGGATGCACGGAAACCTGCCCTTGGAATGGCTGGCGGACAGACAGGCAGCACCTGGCACGTTGGGCGCAGGGAGGCTTCTGGCTGGGCTGATCAAGGGGAGGGTTTGCACCCTCCTGAGCACTCTGTGGGTCTCGGTGCACTTGCCGGGCAGTGACCCCGTCCTGTCGGACTCTGGGCACCTCTGGTTGAAAAGTGCAGCCCTGCGAGACTCCAGGTCCCAGCATGCTAGGCTCCGTGAGCGCCAGATGGGGCAGTGCATACTGGGGCTCCTGGTTTAAGCTGTGGGGCTGCTTTCCTGCCCCCTTCCTGGCAGGAGCTCCCTGGGTGTTCCTGGGCAGGGAAGTGTGGGGCCAGCCAGCAGGAGGCAGGGGGGCTTTGCCAGCCTGGCTCAGAGGGGTTCTGTACCCGCCGGCCCGTTACACATCTTTAACCCAGGCGCAGCATGGCTGAATAACTGCGTGGGACACTACAACCATCGCTACTTCTTCTCCTTCTGCCTCTTCATGACCATGGGCTGCATCTACTGCGGCATCAGCAGCTGGGACATGTTCCGAGAGGCCTATGCTGCCATTGAGGTGACTGGGCCCCCAGGCCTGGGGGGGGGCTCAGCTGAGCCAGCCAAGGGCGTTAGTGGCTGTTGTGCCCAGGCTCTTGTCCTGTGCCCATCACCCTCTCGCTGGGGCTTAACCCCTGCCCCTGGACTGGCAGCCTGGCCGCATGCTGAACGAGGTCCCCCCTCTTACAGGGCAGAGGGGCCGGCCAGCCCCGCCCCGGTGAGTGGGGCCAAAGGACGCTGGGCACGTGGGGGAGGGTGCTGGCGCCCCTGCTGTGAGACGTGTAACTGGCGCCCTATGTTTTCCGTCCAATAGAGAATGAAAATGCTTGAGAAGGAGAGACTGCAGGTGGCTGCCAACCAGGTGGGATATTCCCGCTCCCCTAGCTGCTGAAGGCAACATGGGGCAGAGTTGTGTCTAGGGGTCCACCACAGCCCCCCAAAAGGTGCTGCTCCCTGAGCCTACAGCTCCCAGCATGCACTGCTCCACCCTGTCCTGGAGCACTGCATGCTGGGAGCTGGAGTCTCAGCCAGCTGCATAGCCACTCTGTGGTCTGTGCTGGAGCAGGGGCTGGGATGGGCCAGGCGACTCTGCCAGGACACTGCCCCAGCACCTCGGCATTGTGTGAACAGCTCTTCCCCATGTGCCACTCGGGTTCCTGGTCTGGGGGCGCAGCGGGTGCCACCTGTGCCGTTTGCTCTGGCAATGCCTGCAGGCCCTGCTTGGCGGCTGTCCCATCGCTCCCCTGAACCAGCCACACGCCCAATGCTTTGTGCTCTCGCTGCTGCTGTCTCTTGCAAGGTGTCTGTCCGGCCATGCACTGTGTGTCCATCCATCTGCTCTGGCTGCCTGGGCCCTGGGGGCCATTTACATCTCGGGGGGGGAGGGGGTAGAGTAGCCCCCGACAGCTATGGAGGCCCAGCATTAGTCTGGCCTAACCTGCCCGCCTGCCCTTCCTTTCAGACGTACTACCAGACGCCGCCCCCCGCCTTCTCCTTCCGCCAGAGGGCCTTCCACAAGAGCGTAGTCTACCTCTGGGTCCTGTGCAGGTAACCGGGCTGGGAGCATGTCCAGGGCTAGGCTACTGGGTCCAGTCAGCCCCATGCAGGGGTGTATGGCACAGCGGGGCGAGCATGCCTGTGCCCCCTGAATTGGCAGGCGAGCCTGGGCCTTGCCCTGCAGCAACACGCTTTGGGAGCCCAATCGCTTCCCTTGGTTCCCTGGGGCAAGGAGGCGGCTGGCTCTGCTGGGGTTCCCAGCATGCTTCAGCTTGGCCCCTCCCCCCACCATCCATCAGCACCCCCCTCTGCTCTCCCCCCAGCTCGGTAGCAGTGGCCCTGGGGGCCCTCACGCTGTGGCACGCTGCCCTCATCACCCGAGGGGAGACCAGCATCGAGAGACACATCAACAAGAAGGAGCGGCAGAGGCTGCAGAAGAAAGGCAGAGTGAGTGTGGGGCCCGTGCTCTCGGCTGGGATGGCGGGGGCGGCTGAGCTGCGGGGACTAACGTCGGCCCTCCCTCCGTCACAGGTGTTCCGGAACCCCTACAGCTACGGCGCCTGGGACAACTGGAAGGTGTTCCTGGGCGTGGAGATGCGCAGGTAGACTCCCCGCTGCGGGGGGAGGGAGGGGCTGGGGCTCTGCCTGGCAGGTGCCCTGTGGACACGCGCAGGTAGACTCCCCGCTGCGGGGGGAGGGAGGGGCTGGGGCTCTGCCTGGCAGGTGCCCAGTGGACACGCGCAGGTAGACTCCCCGCTGCGAGGGGGAGTGGGGCTCTGCCTGGCAGGTGCCCAGTGGACACGCGCAGGTAGACTCCCCGCTGCGGGGGGAGGGAGGGGCTGGGGCTCTGCCTGGCAGGTGCCCCGTGGACACGCGCAGGTAGACTGCCTGCTGCGAGGGGAGGGGGTGGCTGGGCTCTGCCTGGCAGGTGATGGAGTCACTCCTGGGTTTTCCGGCTGACTCTGCCGCCTGGGGCAGATCACTGCAAAGCTCCGTTCACCCCTTCGTTAGACTCACCGGGCCGGTAGCTGGCACCTGGCCTCCGTGCTCACCCATGGAGGATTTTGGAGCCTGGCCCAGTCTCAGCGTGTGACGTAGGGCTACCCCCCCAACACGGGAGCTCCTGGCGAGGTGGACACTGGCACCACCTGCTGCAGTGCCGGAGCCCAGAGCCCAGCCCCTGTGAAGCTAACTGGGGGAGGGCAGGGCCAGAGGGGCTGGAGCCAGCCTGGCCCCTGCGTGGAGACTGGCAGCCAGGGCTTGTCTTCTCACCACGGGGCTCTATTCCCTCCCCCAGACACTGGCTCACCCGTGTCCTGCTGCCGTCTACACACCTGCCCCATGGAACTGGCCTGAGCTGGGACCATCCTCGCTGTGTGACAGAGCTGCGCACACCTCTCCTGGCCATCTAACGGGCATGGGGGCAGAGGCGCAGGGTGTGGGACCCGCCCCTCAGCACAGGCCAGCAGCGTCTGGACCCACTCCAGCCTGGCACTAGCAGAACCTCCTCAGGGGTGTCCAGCGTGAGGGAATGCACCAGCCGGCTGCCTGGAGCCTCCCAGCTCCGTTCACCAGACCCCCCCCAGCAAGCCCCAGCGTGGCTGCAGGCAGCCCGTGGCACTGGGGCGCTGTGCCTGGGGGGGGGGGGGGGGACATGCTGCAGTCCGGAGACACAGGGACAGGCGGGCAGCATGTGCAGGGAAGGGAGCGGCTCTCTGCGGGGCACCACCCAGGACAGCAGAGACTCCCCAGCTGGCACTCGGGGCAGGGGGCTGCTGGGGGCCCCTCCCCCCCAGCGGATTTTAAATGCCAGAAATAAAAACATTTTTTCACTAATGGAGCTGGAGTGTTACTTGCTGCCGGGGCCGAGTGGCAGGGGGAAGCTTTGCCCACACGCCGTACGGAGGCAGACTGCACATAGGAGCCAGCCATGGGGTGACCCGTCGGTCAGGCCGCTCTGCTTAGAGGACACACCAGCCGGCGGGGCCGAAGCAGCGGGGGCCAGCCGTTAAGGCACAGGGCCGAGAGCCCAGGGACCTGAGTTCTGGGCTGCAGGCTGACCTTGGGCAAAGGAGTGGTCGTGTGGCACCCAGCCTGAGGGGGCACTGCCCCCCCACCCCCACCCCAACAGCCAGCAGGGGATGAGCAGGTGCAGCTGCTGGACAGAGCCGGCATAGACATGAGTGGGGAAGGCCAGCGTTAGAAGGGCGCTCCTGTTCCCAGAACAGGGCCCCTGCCTGCAGGATACAGCAAAGCCCTGGAAGGGGCAGGGCGTGGGGCAGTTAACAGGACCCCAGGGAACGAGGCCCCTCCGGCTGGAGGAATGCAGGAGGGATATGCAGGCTGACGTGGTCCCTGGGGCCTTTAGACCCAGACTGGACCAAGCCCTGGAGAGACCCAGGGCCAGGCCAAACCCTTGCCCTCAGGAGAGAGACAGAGAGACCGCAGGGCCGGGCAGGGCTCACACCTCCCCAGCAGAGGGTGCTAGGCAGCAGCCTCGGGCCCCTCACCCCAGCCATCTTCCCCACTCAGGCCATTAGCAAAACGTGTGTTTATTGGGCTGGCCCATGGATTCCACGCGCCGCCTACAAGTGTGCACGGCCGGGGGGCGCGGCGCCTGCCTTCCCTCCAGCACTGCAGGCAGCAGGAGCGGGGCCGCCCCGCAGCTCCGATGTTGTGCTAGGAGCCGGCCGGCCTCGGGCAGGGGCTGCCGTCCTTCCCGCCCCGCTCTGGGAGGCTTGGCTGGTTAGTGGGTTCCTGGTTAGATTGTCAGTCAGTGCGGGCAGGGCCTCACCTGCCTGGGCTCCCCAGCAGGAACCTGCAGACACAGAACAGGCAGCACGGTCAGGGGTGAGCTCTAGGCTGTGTCCCGGGAGCCCCCTGCCGCACCCCCCTGCACTCACCATTCCCCACGGGCCACCACCGCCTCCTTCCGCACCAGCCGCTTCATGTCGTCCAAGGGTTTGGCGAGGGCCCGGATCACCCGTGGCTTGTAAGGGAGAAGCTGGAGGGGAGAGAGCTGCCTGTCAGCGTGGGCACTGCACGCCATGGAGCGAGGGGCCCATGCCCGTACAGGGGGGCTGGCAGCCCCATGTTCCCGACGGGGATGTCTGAACTGCCCCGGGGAGTGTCCCCTCCCTCCACGCCCCCGGGGGCAGTACGGAGCGGTGCTCGGCCCGCTCCAGGCAGGCTGTGCCCAGCAGACACCCCCTGGGGTTCCCCCTCTCTGTACAGGGACCCCAGCTCTATCCTCTTACCCATGGTCCCTGGCACTCACCTTTCCCCAGCGAGGCCAGACATGGTGCCCAGCCTGTCTCCCAGGCCTGCGCGCAGCGGGGACTTACCGCGGGGATGGGCAGGCTGGTGAGCGCGTGGACACACTGCAGTGCAGCGATGCGGATGGCCTGAAAGACACAGAGCCGGGGTGAGTGCGGGCGGCAGGGGGGCGGGGAAGGGAGCGGGTGGGGCACGCACCATGGCGGGGCTGGAGGTCAGGCCCAGGAACTTGGTGACCAAGGTGTCGACGTGCAGGCTCATGACATGCGGCGCCTCCAGCAGCAGGGGCTGCAGGCAGCTGAGGGTGGAGAGCTGCACCACGCGGTCCGGGCAGGATAAGGCCTCCAGCAGCAGGGACAGCAGCTGGGGGGACACAGGCAGTGAGAGGTCTGTCGGCTCGGCCCCCCCGGCCCAGCCCGGCCCAGCCCAGCACTCACCGTGGGCAGCTCCGTCACCAGCACCGGCCTGGGCAGGTGGTTCAGCACGTGGGACAGGCCCTTCAGGTAATTCGCCTTCACGCCTGGGGAGAGCAGAGAGAAGCGGGTCACAGCCCCGTTCCTGGGAGGGGCCATGCACACACCAAGGGGGCAGCACCCCCCAGAGCTAGTGGCCCTGTAGACACTGGGAGCTGATCCCCACCATTCACGCCCAGAGGGCTGGGAGCCTGAGGGGGTGGGAGCGACCCAGGGGGCGGGTGGGAATGACCCCGGGGGGGGGAGCGGCAGGTGGGGGGGAGGGGCAGGCCGCAGGGGGCTGGCCGGGGCAGGCAGCGGGGGGCCAGCCCGGGGTTGGGAGGGGCCCAGGGGGCAGGAGGGGCAGGGGGTGGGAGCAGCCCAGGGGGCAGGAGGGGCAGGCAGCGGGGGGCCAGCGCGCTCACCGGGGCCGGCAGCGTGGAAGCCCTGGACCAGCTTGGGCACGTTGTCAGTGAAGAAACGCTGGCGGAACATGATGCGCACGTCAGCGTGACACCCCTTGTGCAGCACATCTGGGGAGTCGGCCATGAGCAGGGAGAAGCCGTCGGCCACCGCGGGGCCCAGCTCTGGGTCACCCAGGAGGCCCAGCAACTGCAGGGGGGAGAGAGGAACCGGGAGGCTGAGTGAGGGCATGTGACCCAGGCTGGCAGGGCCTCTCCCAGGCCCAAGGACAGGGGCAGGGGCAGGGTCCCCAGGGCCTCCCCTGCGCACTGTCTCCACAGGGGTGGCTGGCTGCTCACCTTGTCTGTCAGGCGGGAGCTCAGCGGATGGTAGCGCAGCACCAGGGCTTTGGTCACCTGCAGGGGCAGAGAGAACAGTCAGCTGGCCCCAGGGGGCCCGGAGAGCCGTGCGGGCACTGCCAGCTGGCCCCAGGGGGCCCGGAGAGCCGTGCGGGCACTGCCAGCGCCGGCTCCCGCCCAGGGTGCTGTCCTTACCCAGAGGAGCAGGGCGAGGGCCTGGGTTCTGAGCGGGCCCTCGGCAAGGCCGGCCTCCATCCTGTTCACCGCTGTCTCCAAGAGCTGGTCCAGCTGCTGCCCTGGGGGGACAGACGGGACAGGCTGATGGAGTCCTGCAGCGCCCAGGCCGAGCGCCCGAGGCTGGCCCAGCGCCTGCCCCACCCTCTTACCTGGCGGGTACTTGTTCACCAGCCCCGCGAAGCACTTGGCAGCCGCGGTGGCAGTGAAGGGGCAGTCGCAGGAGCAGCTCAGAGCCAGCAGCTCCTGCAGCAGCCTGTCCTGCTGGGGAATCGGCACCTGGAAGAGATCAGAACCCAGTACGGACGCTGGGCGCTCAAACCCCAGAGCTGCCAGTCACCGAGGTGCTGCCCACGCCACATCCACACTGCCCCCTGGTTCAACCCGGCCCCTCCAGCCCCGGGAATCCGGGCGAGGGCCCATCCCCTGACTTACGTTCCTGGGCAAGGAGCAGACGAAGGCCATGAGCAGGGCGACGAGGCGTCTCTGTGCTGCCACGTGCTGCCCGCCCTGCAAGGGAAGAGCAGCGCCAGTGTCACCAACTGCCCACGCCGCAGCCCCAGCCCCTCCCTGCACCCCCCACTCACCTGGAACGGCTGGAAGGGGCAGGGGAAGCTGTCCTGGGGCAGGAAGGAGACCTCCCCGTCCAGGAAGAGGGGCACCACCTGGGAGACGCTCTGGGCAGCCAGCCTGTGGGAAGGGAGGGGGAGACAAGCAGGAGCCTCAGAGCCGTGGCCAGGCAGGTCAGGAGAGTGGCACTTCCACCCAGTCACAGAGCCCCCCACTGCGAGGGAACAGCCCCTCTTCTCTCAACCCCCGGCCCCCCAGGAGGCAGAGCTGGGGGCTGAGCAGCACGACGGGCATGTGATGGGACAAGGTGGAAAATGTTTAATATTTTATGAGTCTGGTGTGCCTCAGTTTCCCCTGCGCTGTTCCCCCGTGGGTGGGTCAGGACTGTTTTCTCTCAGGGTAGGCAGAGACAAGAGTGGTGTCGCCTGGCTGTCTGGGCCTGGCCCCAGATCAGTAGAGATTTGAGACGCCGATGGCAAATCCAGTCCCCAGGACACTGACACCCAGTGCCCCAGGGGACAGAGATCTCCCTGCCTCTGCGCAGGGAGGCTGAGCCACGCCCCCAGCTGGAGATCGAAGGGCTGGGAGGCGGGTGGGGGGGCTCAGAGGGGACTGCTGGAAGGAGTCGGGGCTCTCACCGGGAGTCAGACCAAGGAGGTCACAGCCCGACAGCTGGAACAGGGGCTCCCTACAGCCTGGCCGGGCGCGGGGCTCCCCAGAATGGGCCGTGCTGTGACCTTCAGTTCTCTGGGCGACCCGATGGCCGGCTTGGGCCGTGGCCAGTTACCGAACAAACCCGACTATCTGAGCACTGGGGGAGTCGCGGCGACCGCTGGCCGAGGGGCTAATGCACAAGCCTCCCACGGGGTGTGTCCCAGCTGGACCAGCTGCCTGGAGCTCAGGGGGGCAGAAGGGGGGCTGCAGGGCCGGGGAAGCAGCGGGGCTTATCCAGGGGGTCTGGCACACTGACTGGCTCCTCCCAAGCTGGGGCCGGAGCACCGACCCTGTGGCTCCGTGACGCGGCCCCGGTTCAGAGCCCCGGTGCCCTGCCCTGGGGTGCCGGTGTTACTCACTCAGGGCACAGGTGGGCGCTGGCCGCGCTGACGACGGGCACCATGGCAGTCAAGACCTCCTCCTCCAGCAGCAGCTTCCCCACTGGCGAATGGGCGTTCTCTGCAGCCAGCAATGGGGAAAGGGCCAGGTCAGAGCCTGCCTGCAGCCCACCCGGGGGGACCTGCCACAGGCGCCCCCTGAGTGCTCCCGGGCACCAGCAGGCTTAGGAGAAGGGCTACAAGGCTGGCGTGGCCATTGCAGGTCCTCTCACCGGCAGGGGCCGGGCACTGCCACCAATGGGACCTTCCCTTTGATGCTCCAGGCTGTGATGGCGCCTCCCCGGGGGCGCCACACCTGGCAGGGCAGCTGGGCCCAGCCCTGTGGGCTACCCAAGCCCAGGGACAGCATCTGTCCTGGGCGCCCTATGGCTGCTTTCCAGCCAGAACCCCCTGGTCTGACCCCAACGAGCCCCCAAGCCCCTGACTGCCCCTTCCATGCCCGAGCACGGGCCTCACCTTGCATGGCGGCCTGCACCGCCACAGCGAGCAGGCAGGGCACCACGGTCTGGTGGTAATACCAGCAGCTCTCGGCATCCCGCTGGCACTGGACCGCCACCCGCTGCAGGCTCTGGCACACGGCCACCACATCACAGGCCCCCGCTGGCA
>NW_020664446.1:1340083-1341307 GCF_002925995.2 Terrapene triunguis | reverse complement strand
CCCTGCTAGCCCAGCCCTGGGCACCTCCCCTCCCCCGGGGTTCTGCTGACGCCCCTCAACCCCAACCCGCAAACCCCTGGCATCCCAGCCCTGGACTCCAGCCTACACCTCTCTGCTGATGCCCCATCTGGCGCCCCCTGCCGGCTCCCTCTGGAACCCGCGAAGGCTCCAGCAGGATTCCCTGGGGGCTTTACCTTTCGGCACCTGCCGCAGACACTGCAGCAGGACAGGAACCGTCTCTTGCACTATCCCAGGGTGTGTGGACACTGCTGCCAGTGCCTGCAGGCAGCGCGCCCGCAGGGAGTGCGTGGATCGCCTGCCCTCCTCCTCCCGCTCTGAAAGAAGCAGCACATGGATGAGACCCAGGGCACAGGCAGGCGTCTCAGGGGAGGGCGGTGGTGGGGGAGCAGAGAGAACGGAGGTCGGGCACAGCCTGACCAACCCCAGCTGGGATCCGCCCTCAGCCCAGCCCCTTGGAGCAACGCCAGGGGCCAGCCCGGCCCTAGGAGCTGGGACGCCCTCCCCAAACTGGGCGATGCTGCCATGGCACGGCCATCAGGGAGCCAGCTCTGCTCTGAGCACCAGGGCCAGGCCGCAGGGAACACGGCACTGACAGGAGGGAAGGGAGAAGGGGAGTCCCAGCGAGGGGGGGCACGGCTCCGTATAGCTTAGAATCAGAGAATTGAAGGACTGGAAGGGACCTCGAGAGGTCGGCTAGTCCAGTCCCTGCACTCACAGCAGGACTAAGTATTATCTAGACCATCCCTGACAGGGGTTTGTCCAACCTGCTCTTAAAAATCCCCAATGATGGAGATTCCACCACCTCCTGGGCAATTTATCCCAGTGCTTTAACCACCCTGAGTGTTAGGGAGTTTTTCCTAATGTTCAGCCTAAACCTCCCTTGCTGCAATTTAAGCCCATTGCTTCTTGTCCGATCCTCAGAGGTTAACGAGAACAATTCTTCTCCCTCCTCCTTGGAGAAACCTTTTATGTACTTGAAAACTGTTATCATGTCCCCTCTCAGTCTTCTCTTCTCCAGACTAAACAAACCCATTTTTTTCAATCTTCCCTCATAGCTCATGTTTTCTAGACCTTTCATCATTTTTGTTGCTCTTCTCTGGACTTTCTCCAGTTTGTCCACATCTTTCCTGAAATGTGACACCCAGAACTGGACACAATACTCCAGTTGAGGCCTAATCAGCGCGGAGTAGAGCTGAAGAATGA